>NW_005871217.1:451860-758487 GCF_000147115.1 Myotis lucifugus | reverse complement strand
TCAGAAATTCGTATGGTAGCCACAGCCTGTCAGATCCTCCAAAGGCAGGCGTAGGCCGTGTTGCCAGGAGAAGGCAAAGAAATGTAATCACTGAGGTGGTCTTTGTGGCTGTGTAGCATTTCAGAAGGTGAAGTCATTCACATGCTCTCAGCATCACCTTTCCAGGTTCTCAGGGCTCCAGATGCCCACTCTACAGGTACCCACTACCCAGTGGATAGTAAATCAGTAGAGCCATAGATGGATGAAATCCAAGGTATTGGGAGAAGTGGCACAACTCCTTATTCATCCCTCCATCCCAGATCAAGGTTTTAAGATTGGTGAACTAGAGGATTGTCAAGTCCTCTATTAAAAGAAAAAGACCAGCAAGAGGAAGAGACACCATTTAAGGGATGAAGATAGAGTAATAGTTCACCACTTCCTGAGTACCTATTATGTACTATGTTTTTAATGTTATTTAATCTGACAACCCTGAAAAACATATTATTTTGCCCATTTTGCAGATGAGGCAATTGAGATTCAGAAAGGTTAGTAACTTGAACAAGGTCATCCAACTTAGGAAGCACAAATCTAGATTTGAACCCAAGTTTTATTCAAACCTGCCACTACTCTTTTACTTTCAGGCGTCCCATGTTGAGAAGTGTGCAGGGTGGGTGTTCAAATACACAACATCTCTTTAGCTATAAGGCTTTAGGCTCAAGATACTTACTCCCTGCACCTCAGTTTTCTCATCTGTAAATAGGGATTTTTTTTCTCAGGGCTGCTCTGTGGAGTAAATGGGATAAAGTATATAAAGTGTCTCAGCTGCTGGCATAAATTTAGCTATTTTTATAAGTTTCCTGATCCACCTCATAATTGGCAATGTTAGTACCAAAACCCCAAGTCTCAGAACTCATTTGCCTTTCTGTTGCCACTGTACTGATTAGTGGCAGTGATGACTTAAGGGTAGATGGTGCCAGAGAGATGACCTCAGGTACAGGAAGGCCTGTCGGCATGTACATATATCCAGGCTAGATGTGGGCTGGGGGCAGGGCGCAGAACCACACTGACCATTGTCCAGTTTCCTTTCTGGGAAATTCTCTTTTTTCTCCATTCCTGATTTCTCCCCTCCCACTTGGCTTGTGTTTCAGGAGCTGCAGAAGGCCCAAAAGAAGAAATGTATCAAGAAGAAGCCTTTGTTGAAGGAGGTAGAACAGCCTCGCCCTCAAGAGTCCAATGTCAGCGTGGCAGCACCAGCCCCAGCTTTGCCTACTGCACCCCAGCTTCTCACCTCCTCCTCACCTGTACCTCCTCCTGAGCCTAAACAAGAGGCCCTCTCAGGAAGTCTTGCTGACCACGAGTATACTGCTCGTCCCAATGCCTTTGGCATGGCCCAGGCGAACCGCAGCACCACACCCATGGCCCCTGGTGTCTTCTTGACCCAGCGGCGCCCTTCAGTTGGCTCTCAGAGCAATCAAGCAGGACAAGGTACAACTGCCATACGATTATAGAATTGAGGACTTTAGGGCCACAGCTCCAAACACTGTGCACTCTGGTAGATGACAGTACAGGAAGGGACACTGGCAGCTGACCTAAGGTGCTTGGACTTGACGTCATAGGCCATGAAGTGACATCGACTGGTCTTAAGCAGAGACAAGCTCAAATGTGGGTTTACAAAGAGCTCTGGTAGCCAGAGTGGAGGATGGGCTGAAGGTGGGAAGTCTAAGAAGGAGGCACACACACACTCTCTAAGCTGCAGAGAAGAGAGGCAGGGGCTCTGGCAGAGGGAATGGAGAGGGTGGGATACATGAATTAAATATGGAGGTGGTCACATGGGATGTGGGAGGTGATTTGATGTGGGGAAAGGGGAGGAGGCAAGGGTCAGGGACTCGAGCCCTCCTTTTCCTCATTTTGGCCCTCAAAGCCCAGTCTCTACATAGCTCAAGAGGGTGAGGCATTGGGTGACGAAGATGGGGGTTTTGAATGAAACAAGCCTCTGGGGGTAGCAACATTAGGGATACTGAGCTATAATCACTAACCAGGTACTTGTGTAATACTGGTGGGCAAGATAAGGGGACTGGGAAACACAATCATCTCCCTGAAGAATATAGGAAGGAAAATGGGACCAAAAAACAGTGGAGAAAAGGAACCAGACAGACTAACCAGGGAGTCCGTGGCAAAAGGTCATAGGAGGAAGAGCAAAGGCATGTGGTATTGGATGGGAGTAGTTAAGGAGCACTTCTTGCCCAAGATGGGCCTGGAGTAGGTGGAAGGATGGGGAAACTGTGGGCAGAGGTACAGGAGGGGGGTGGCTGAGGACAACTGGTACTGATGTTGCTCCTGGAGCCCTTGCCATAGTGTTTGCTTACCTCTTGGTTTCCCCACAGGAAAGCGTCCCAAAAAGGGCCTGGCCACAGCAAAGCAGAGACTCGGCCGTATCCTGAAAATCCACAGAAATGGCAAACTACTTCTGTGAGCTCCCTGGCATCCTGCCCCTCCCCCTTTCACCCCCATTGCCTTCTCCATGGTCAACTCTCGGGGCACTCCTGGATCCTGTCTGCCCCCGACAAGGTGCTGAGGCACATCGTCCTGCTTTCTTGGAACTGACCAAAGGCAGGGACTCCCCACAGGCCTCTTCACTGACCCCCCCAACTCCCTCCTCCATTTCCTCTAGAGCATCCTGCCTTCCTCCTCCATACCTCTGAGTAGCAGGTAAATGGCAGAGGTTTCCAGCTGACTAGAACTCTCTTTGCTGCTGCTCTAACCCATTTCCCTCTCACCAGCCTTGTCAACCCTTGACTCTTGTCCCCACCTAGAGCCAGAAGGCAGGGTGAGGAGAGGCATGAGGAGAGCCTGGTCCCTCGGTATTGCCATGGTCCTGAATGGGGAGGCCCAGCGCTTATTACTTCCCACAACTCCAGCCCCGTCTCCAGAAGTCTGCCCCCCTCTGCCCTTCCTTCCTTCCCCTTCCTCCCCCCAGCCCAGGGGACATTTCCCACTCGAGACTTGTTCCTGGGAGAAGGGGCTGGCCTCTGCCCTTTCTTGCCAAATGGTTCATGGAAATAAAGAGAGGGGATTGGAGCCTCTTCACTGCCCCACCATGGGCCATTTCCAGAGGGAGCCTAGAAAGGTCATGGGCTGACTTCTTGTGTCCTTGGGAAGAGGAGAGATTCCTGTCACTTCTCAAGGTGGGGAGAGCCTTTGACCATGACGTTGACCACGACTTCATAGCCCATTGGAGGAAGCTACTTTGGAATGGCTACAGATGAAGTCCCCAGGCTGGGCTCCAGGGATTTGCCTGGATTTTGATCCCACGCAGCTGTGGCTGAATCCCAGCAGGTGAAAAACCATCTCCTAAAGCCTCAAAGCACCTGCTGCCGAAGCAGATGACCCGGGGCTCTAGGGCCCGCTTTCTTCACCTGCATCCCAGCACGCAGCGTGGACCTTCCAGGGAGGATGTGGCAGGACAGCTCAGCCCTGCTTCTCCATCAGGAACCTCCCTGCTTCTTTCCCCACCTGACGTCTGGATCAGAAGACCATGGAACTCACACCTTCACTCCTGGGCCGCTGCACTCCCAGGTGCCAGGTGGACACTCGAGCTGAGTGCAGAGGCCACAGGGCCGGAGCCTGGGAGAGGGGGCACTCATGTATACAGGAGCTGGTCGTCTGATCCCCCCTCCCCTTCTTTTCTTTGTGGATGTCTATTGTCCAGACAGTGCCCACCACCTCTCTCCCTGTCCCCCAACTCCCTCCACCTCCACCTGTCCTGCCTTCTTTGGCAACCTGGACTGGATGGAGAATGCCCCCCTCCCTCCATGTTGGCACTGCCCAAGTGGAGTGCATCTGTACCCTCCACCCCTCTCCAACCTCACCCCAGTTGGCCCAGTGCTTCTGGGGAACTTAACAGCTATCATGCAGGCCACAGGGAATATGTGAGACCTCCTTGTCATCTTGGTGTCTCCAGTTCATTCTTTCTCCACAGCCCACATCGACTCCCCTTCCTTGGAATCAGGGGTCCCTTAGCCCCATTTGCTTTTTCTACCTTGGGGACCCCAGGGGCCAAGCAGTCCTCCATCTAGTCACACCAAAGGCAAAAAGCCTGGCTACCTCCCCCTTTGCACGTGAGGTCCCCACTCCCCTCCTCTCTGTTTCTGCCCAGCTTTGCTTTTCTTGGGGATTTCAAGGCAGCAGAGGGTGGCGAGGGGAGGGAAGGGGGGCAGCCTGTGTCCCTGTGTAGGCAACTGCCTGACTAGGCCCTGACTGCTATAACCAAGACCAGGACCCCAGCCCTTCTGCTCATTAACAACCCCCCTTGATCTTTCAAAGGCAGCTAATTGCTAGCAAATCCCCCTAGTTCCAGGCCTCTTTCCCCTCTGTTTCTTTGTTAGAAGTTTCTGTGGAGCTGAAACCCAACCTCCACATGACGGTTTCCATTTAGTTTAGTTGGACTGTCAGAGCTTCCTGTTTGTTTTGTGTTTCCAATGAAAAGCAAGTTTACCCTCAGAGTTATGCTTTTCCAAAGAGGCTAGTGTGCTTTTTTTTTTTTTTTTTAATGTTTCAGGTTCTAAGTGAAGTGAGTTGGGGAGGGGTTAGGAGTGGTAGGAACCAAGGGTTAGAACATGGTGAGAGAGTTACCTCTGGTCTCCTACCCCCAGTACAGAGCTGGGGGTCAGATAGGGGGCAGGGAGAGAGGATTTCTATTCACCTTTAATATATTTTTACAAAAAAGCAAACAATTTAAAAACAAGCCCACCGCTTCTGTACATGTTTAAATATATTTTTAGAAGTGGGTAGGATTGTGAATTTCTGATGCAGGGCCTTTTTATAAACAGGTTAGAATAGCATCATACAGACTTCTCTTGTTTTTTCCCCCTCCCCCCTGTTTTTTTCTTATGTTGTGTTACTAATGTAATTTATATTTTTTTTAGGTCCTCCCTTTCCTATAGAGATAAAAGTGATTTATCTTGGCAATTGATTTGATTGGCATTCTTTTTTGGTGGTGGTGGCGGCGGCGGCGACGGCGGCGACGGCAGTTGTTCCAGGAATGTCACCTTCTATAGCTACTTTCCAACTCTCCCTCCCATCAACCTAGCATTTTGCTGGTGCCCGACTGTATACTCAAGGTGGGGAGAGGACAGGGTCCCTGCCCTCGCAAGAGACACAGTTGACATATGCGAAACAGATACCTAGAAGGATAGTGAGCAGAAAAGAAAGGGTGCAGCAATTCAAAGGGGCCTAACAAGTGTGTTGGGAAGGTTTTCCATGGCTTCCATGGGCTGTTGTTAGTGTTGACACCTGTATCTTTTTTCTATTAATGTAAAGTTTTGGGGTCTCTCTCTCATTCTCTCTTGCTGTCTCACTCTCCCTCTCTCACTCCTCCAGGCTGAACTGGATTACTGTGCTTAGGGCCAATGCAAGGGATAGAATATAATTATTTGAGCTAATATATCATCCCAAACACACTGCTCTTAATGTTCTATGTATATTGATTTATTTTATCTTCACCAACATTCTCATCCCACTGATGAGGAAAGAGAGGCAAAATAACTTTCAGTATCATATATCACAAGTTGTGGGGCCAGCCTGGTTTCAGAATCTGTGTTTTTTTGTTTGTTTTGTGGTTGGTTTGTTTTTTTGAGAGAGAAAGGAAGGGAGAGGGAGAGAGATAGAAATATCAATGATGAGAGAGAATCATTGATTGGCTGCCTCCTGCACACTCACCACTGAGGATCGAGCCTGCAACCCAGGCATGTGCCCTTGACCTGAATCAAACCTGGGACCCTTAAGTGTGCAGGCTGACGTTCTACCCACTAAGCCAAACCAGCTAGGACCAGAATCTGTGTTTTTATCACAGTTCTACCACCTCTCACTGATAACCACTACCATTTATTAAATGCCTTTCCTGCGCCGGACATTGGGCTAGGGGTTTCTCATTTAGTCTTCACTGACAACTGGGAGAGAGTTAATGGCCTATTATATTTTTTAAAGATAAGTTTTTATTGATTTCAGAGAGGAAGGGAGAGGGAGAGAATTAGAAACATCAATGATGAGAGAGAATCATTGATCGGCTGCCTTTTGCGTGCTCCACACTGGGGATTGAGCCTGCAACCTGGGTACCGGAATCGAACCTCGACCTCCTGGTTCATAGGTTGACACTCCGCCACTGAGCCATACTGGTCAGGTTAATGGCCTATTTTACAGTGAAGGAGGCTGAAGCTGGCCAGTGGTCTTTCACAACAGGATCTGCCTGACTTCCAAACTCATGTTCTTTCCCCTCACCATGTTAGAAAATCTTTTTTAACTCTGACCCAACATATGTTTATTGAGCATCTGTTTTATGCAAGAAGCAGCATTGAGAGGTGTGTCCTGAGGCGAGCCCCCAGAGTGATGTTGGGAGCCTCAGTTCCAAGTTTCCCACCACCCTGACTGTGTGCCTTGGGAAGGGCTGCTTACTGTCAGAGTCACTGTAAAAGGAATTTGAACCCAATCAGGATTTCTTCATCCTGGAGATTCTGGTTCTGTGGGTCTGGGGTAAAGCAGTCTGGGTTTATCACCTACTGGCTAAAGGACCCTCTCTAGCTCTCCCAACTTGAATTGGTTTTAGGCAGGGTTTGGATAGAGAAAGTGCTTATCTGGGGCATGGGGAACTGTCTCCTGGTAGAAAGGCAACAGGAAAGGGGGAGGGATTTCAGAGCCCTTGTAGGAACGATGGGCTGGATTCGCTTTATCACCAACTCTCATTCCACCCCTCCCCAGTGAGGGGCCAAAACACCATCACCAAACACTGTCACCAGCCTAAGTTTAGACCAGGGGTGGGGAACCTTTTTTCTGCCAAGGGCCATTTGGATATTAATAACATCACTAGAGGCCCAGTGCACGAAATTCGTGCACCTGGTGGGGGGGGGGGCGCCCTCAGCCCGGCCTGTGCCCTCTCAAAGTCTGGGACCCCTTGGGGGATATCCACCTGCTGGATTAGGCCTGATCCCCTTGGGAGATTGGGCCTAAATTGGCAGGTGGATAACCCTCTCATAGTTCGGGGCTCTCAGAGGCTCCCGCCACCGCCACTGTGCTCGCCAGCCATGAGCCCGGCTTCTGGCTGAGTGGCACTCCCCCTGTGGGAGCACACTGACCACCAGGGGGCAGCTCCTGCGCTGAGTGTGTGCCCCCTGGTGGTCAATGCACATCATAGTGACCGGTCATTCTGCCGTTGGGTCGATTTGCATATTAGGGTTTTATTATATAGGATTTGCAGGCCATACATAATTACCCACTTAAAAATTAGCCTGCTATATTTCGTCAAACATATAACTAAACCCTAATGCCTTGGCAGGGCCAGACCAATTGATTTTGTGGGCCTTATATGGCCTGCAGGCTGGACGTTCCCCACCCCTGCTTTAGTGGATAAGCTAGTCTTGGTGACCTTATTCCTCATCTAGGCAGGAGGTGCCAGCAGATCAGAGGCTCCTGTCTAAAAATTAGAAGAGAACTATGGCACCCAATTTCAGTCTTCTTTCCAGTATGGAGTAGACAAGTATACACGGCTTGTCACTAAGAGCTCACCTTTTCAGTAACTACCCAAGTCATTTGGGAGAGATTACTTGTCCAGGACTCAGTTTCTACATTTGCCAGATGGAATTACTTCAACTATGTACCTCCCTAGAGACGGCGAGTGTTGGAGGAGGAATCACCCCTGGATGCTATTGATTCCTGAACTGAATCCTCTAACCCTGAACTATCCTTAGTACAGATCCCACATTTCTGTTTGCTCGTGTGGTGTTCCCTGCCTCGAGCACACAGGCCTCTCCCTTTCTTTTTTATTTTTAAATATATTTTTATTGATTTGAGAGAGAATCACTGATCAGTGGCCTCCTGTATATCCCCTACTGGGGATCGAGCCCGCAACCCGGGCATGTGACCTGACCAGGAATCAAACCATGACCTCCTGCTTCATAGGTTGACGCTCAAACACTGAGCTACGCCGGCTGAGCTGTCCCCTCCCTTTCTGTCAGGACCCTGATCATGCTAAGTTGGCTGAAATGGCACTTGCCCTCCAGTAAGCTGAGTGAAGGAGAAGAGCAAGAGATGCTGGTCAGGGAATCTATCCCTGGGAAGCAGGGAATTCAGGTCAGGTTTCCTGTCAGGGTGATGTCTGAGCTGAAGGGTGAAAAGTAATTAGCCAGTCAGGCTGAGAACAGTGGGAAGTGTATTCCAAGCCAAGGCAATAGCATGACTTAAAAATTTGGGGGTGGGGGTGAGGGAACCCATGTGTGTATAAGGAAAGCAATTTAGTATAACTGCTGCTGTGACTTTTACCTGAAGGTACATATGCAGAGTCTCCAAGAGGGAATGTTTAGTTTGAGTAGGCATATGATAAGAATCCATTAGTTTTTAGGCATAATATTTATTTTAAAACCTCAGATAATGGAGGATATATCATTTTTTTTTAAAATATATTTTATTGATTTTTTACAGAGAGGAAGGGAGAGAGATAGAGAGTTAGAAACATCGATCAGCTGCCTCCTGCACATCTCCCACTGGGGATGTGCCCGCAACCCAGGTACATGCCCTTGACCGGAATCGAACCTGGGACCCTTCAGTCCGCAGGCCGACGCTCTATCCACTGAGCCAAACCGGTTTCGGCGGATATATCATTTTGATGTCTGTCAAAAGACTTAACTTTATCCCATGAATGACAGAGAACCATTAAAGGGTTTTAAGCAGAAAATGGCTTTAAAAAGATCCCTTTGCAAGTCATAGAGTGGATTAGGAGGGAGAGAGATTGAGCCAGGGAGACCAGCGAGGAAGTTACTGAAGGAGGGAAGGGGAGGGTACCATTGCATCTTCTAAAGCTCCATTCAGTGCCACTTCCCTAAGGAAGCCTTTATCCAACTTTCCAGTCAATTCTGACCTTTTTCTGGACTTCTACACCTCATAGAAGGTGGAAATCTCAGGCCATTTCCAGGAGGCAGACCTATGGAGTTGGCCTTTCATACAACCTAAGAGACACACTTGTGCTCCTCTATCCCCTTTTTAGGTTTTTAACTCAAAATAGCTCACCTTTCCAGGCCCTCTCTTTCCCCATAGGACCCTAACATAATGCCAGCACTCACCAATGAATGTGGGAAGAGAAATACAATACCCATTTTATATTCTTCTCAGAAATCTACCAAGCCTCTCTCGCATTTTGTTCCATCTCATTCTATCATACACAGCCTTTCAGGGTTATTTTCCCAAAGTCCTATTTTCATCATTCCTTCCTGCTTAAGAACATCTGTGGTGTTCCACTGCCTTATGATATCTTCTGGCTTTCCAGGCTTTTCAGGGCCTGCTCCAACCTGGAGTCAATGGGCTGTGGTGGAAAGAGGATTATGTCCAGGAGTTGAGTACACCAATGATTCCAATTCAGCTCTGACACCTATGTGATATTGAGCTGGCTACTTCATATTTTCTTGATTCAGTTTTGTCATCTGTGGAGTGAAGATATAATTCCTACCTCATAGCTTTGTTGGGGGGGGGGCGGGATTATAGTAGCTACTGTCTTTAAAGAACTTCATTCAATGTCTGGCAGTCAGGTAATCAGTGAATCCATTTAAAGTTTTCTCAGCTAATAATTGACCAACCAGGCCTATAATCTCATAAAGGCTACAGAGAAAAAGTAAGCTTTAAAGGAATGGAGAGAATATTTCAAACCAGGGCAGGAAATCGAGTTGACTTCATGGGGAAAGTGAAGGACACACGTGGCTGAATCAATAGGTGTGGTGAGCCTTACACTCTTGTAGAGAGGAGATACAACTAAATCTGTGACACAAAGTTGCTGGAAGATGCCAGAGTATCATCTATAGCAGTTCAATATCACTGATTCAATTCTATAGTGGTTTATCAGGCCCTGTGTATGCTATTAGAAGGCTTGATCCTCAAGGAGCATGTAGTTTAGTACACAGACATGGAAAGTATAGCACGCTGAGATAAATGCAGTAAGTCTGCACAACATTGCTGATAGGTCCTGCAACTTTAAGCAAAATGACGTATGTGGAAACCAATTTTACCATAGGCTAATAATTTTGCCGCTAATTGATATAAACAAAAGGTAAGCCCGGCTGGCATGACTCAGTGGTTGAGTGTCAACCTACGAACCAGGAGGTCATGGTTTGATTCCCAATTCCAGGTCAGGGCACATGACCGGGTTGCAGGTTTGATTCCCAGTAGGGGGTGTGCAGGAGGCAGCCAATCAATGATTCTCATCATTGAGGTTTCTATCCCTCCCTCTCCCTTCCTCTCTGAAATCAATAAACATTTAAAAAATAGAATAAAAGTAAAATACACATACAAAAACAAACAAAAGTTAAGTTCCCATAACATCTCATCAATGAAATGGCATGGAAGGAAACATTATTTGAGGACCTGCTGTACTATTTACAAATAAGTATGGGGTGCTGTGGAAGCATGAAGGAAGGTGATGGGACCCAGTCTGAGGAGCAGAAAAGTTGTCTAGGAAGATGCAACACCTGAGTTGAATACTAAAGGACAGTCACTAGGAAACGGAAGGCAGAGGATGTGTTGGAATAAAGCATTCCAATCAAAAGGGACAGCATAAGCAAAAGAAAGCTGAGGCAGCCTTGTGTGAGTGGAATTATTAGCCCTTGAATTGGGCTGGTGTGCAGGCTACAGTAAGACAGCAAATGTTGGAGGATGAAGATTAAGAGGTTGGCAGGGACCCAGTCATGGAGGTTCAATTTATGTTTCAGAATGATTTTTCTGGTCATCCTTAGGGTGGGGGTTACAAGATTCCAGTAAGAAGCAATGATGTCTAAACCAGGGCAGTGGCTGTGAAGATACCAGAGATATTAACCCATCCACCCCTTTTTCATGACATTTTACTATGGACAGTTCCAAACATTCAGAAAGTCAAAGTAATTATACTGTGAATACTCATGTATCCACCATCTAGATTCTACAATTAGCTTTTTACTATACTTGCTCTGTCACACGTATCTATTCATCCCTCTATCCCTCCATCAACCCATCTTAGTTTTATACATTTCAAAATTAGATATCTGTACACACCCCCTTAAAACACTTCTGTGTGCACACCATTAACTAGAGTTTAGTATACGTTTTGACTATTTTAACTAAAATTTCCATATAATAAAAGGTACCTATTTTAAGAGTATAATTTCATGTATATAGTAACCCATACCTCTATCAAAGATACAGAACATTATCATCAACCCAGAACGTTTCCATTGTCCCTTCCCAGTCAATCACAGTCCTACCCGCTTCCAGAGGAGGCCTTGAGTTTGGAAGGGTAGGACTTGGAATGTGTGAAAACAGCAAGATGACCCAGGTAGAGAGAACCTGGATGGCTCCCTCTCCAGCAAAGTCATGAAGGCAGGTAACCCTGGGGGACGCACAAGCATTAGTAAACAAGCTTGAATGGATGCCTTTCAGTCTCCCTTTTTCCCCCCTATGGGGCCTCATCTTTATGGGTCAAGGCATGGAACAACGAAGTAGAGAAAAGTTGAGTCAAAGGCCCTCAGGAGCTAAAAGTCTTATGGGGAGAAACAGTCACAATTCACCGTAACAAATATTGAATGTTGCATTGTACAAGGGTCAGTGCTATATCAGGAAAAAAATGGAAAATGAGGTGAAACAATACAAAAGTGTCACAAGGGTATGTGGTGTGTGTGTGAGAGAGAGACGGGGGAGCAAGAAAAGGAGGGGAGAAGGAGAGTGGAGAAGTGATAAGGTGAATGACTTAGACTGTTGGGACTGGAGAAGTTCAAAGGAAAAAGGGGGAAAGATCATTGAGCAGCCATGAAAAATGTCCTGGAGGTGAGAGGAGTTGTCTTGAAGGATGTTGATTTTGATAATAAGTGTGCTAGACATAAAAATGTTTTAAGTAGCAAATAACAGAAAATGCCAATCAGGCATGGGACATTGGCTCATGTAATTGAAAAGTCTAGAAGTCTGTGGATTTCAAGCACAATTTAATCAGAGCTTTGATTCTGATGATCTCAGTTCTGCGTGTGTGTGTGTGTGTGTGTGTGTGTGTGTGTGTGTTAGCTTTGTATTCAGGATACTTCTTCATGGTTATAAGATGGCTGCACACAGCATAATGTAACCACTTGTGCTTATTTGCCATCTGAACATCCTCTTTGGTGAAGTGCCTGTTCAAATCTTTTGATATTTTAAGTGGGTTGTTAGTTTTCTTACAATTGAACTTTGAGAGCTTTTTATATATTTAAGGATCTTAAATTCTATGTTGGATGTATGACTTGCAAATATTTTCTCCCAGTTTGTAGCTTGTCATTTTTTCTCCCAGTCTGTAGTAGTCTTTTTCATAGAACAAGTTTTTAATTTTGATAGATGTCAATGTATCAGTTTTATTTTGTGGATTATCATGTTTAAGAATTCTTTGACTAGCCCTGACTGGGCATGGCACAGTGATTAGAGTGTTGGCCTGCACACCAGAGGGTCTGCGGTTTGATTCCCAGTCAAGGGCACATACCTGGGTTGTAGGTTCAATCCTTGGCCCTTGTCAGGGAATGAGTGGGAGGCAGCCAATCAATGTGTCTCTCTCATATCAATGTTTCTCTTTCTCCCCCTCCCCCCTCCCTTCCACTCTCTCTAAAAATTAATGGGAAAAATATCTTCACTCAGGTGAGGACTAAAAAAAATTTTATTTGAGTAACCCTACATCATGAAAATGGTCTCTTCTAAAAGTTTTATAGTTTTATGTTTTACATTTAGATCCATGACCCATTGTGAGATAATTTTTGTATACTGTAAGAGGTTTAGGTCAAGGCTTTTTTTTTTTTTGCCTGTGAAATTTCCAATTGTACAAACATCACTTGTAGAAAAAAAAGGCTTTTCTCTATTGAATTGCCTTTGCTCCTTTGTCAAAAATCAGGTAGCTATACTAATATGGGTCTAATTCTGGAATCTCTATTCTGTTCTATTGATCTCATGTTTCTATACTTCCACTAATACCACCCTGTTTTGATTACTATAGCTATATAATGACCCTAATGTCAAATAGAGTGATTCCTCCCACTTTATTCTTATTTTTCAAGATTGTTTAGCTATTCTAGGGCCTCAGCCTTTTCATATAAATTTTAGAATAAGCTTTTCTGTGCCTACACATACCTTGCTGGTATTTTGAAAGGAATTGCATTAAATCTGTAGATCAATTTGGAGATAATTGACATGTTGAGGGTCTTAAAATATTTTTAGATTTTATAAAATATTTGATTGAAGTATAATATACTAGAATTTGTGAAGAATAGAAATTCTAAATGTACATATTAAAGAATTGTCCCATTACCCAGTTCAAGAAATATAATAAATAGCACCTAGGGGATTGAGTCTTAACATAAAAGCAATAGGAGATGAACTCATGGGCCCACTTCAGATGAGGAGGTCCTTAAAAAGACTAGAAAATAGCTTTTCCTACTGCCATAGGGACACAATGAGAAATCTTGTCTATCTTGGCTTGGGCTTTGGATTGCGGGGGGCGGGGGGGGGGGGCAAAAGTCTCCCTTTTACAAATTAAAAAAAAATCATTATTGCTTCAGGCCCAGCTCTGAAGCAAGGCAGGCTGGTGATGGTGCTGGGTCTTGGGCCTTTTATTGATAGGTTTTGGGCTCCCTGACCCAGCTGCAGCTTTTTTGACAGATTTTAGCCTGAGTGAGGTCAGGCCATTCATATGCAAAAGCTGCTGCACACAGCTTGGGTGGGGCTGCAAATTGGAAGAAGCGGGGTCTTAGGGAATAACCAGGGCTGAGCAAACAGAAATGGCTGCCAGTCAGCCCGGCAACCCGGGAGGTCCCAGCATAGGAACAATGATCCCTGCAAGCACCTCCATCTGGGAGAAAGCCGCCCCTGAGTTCCTGCCCTGATGCCAGACAACCCAGTTCCTCCTCGTAAGTATCTGTGTTTGTCAGAGCTTTGCCCTGGTGCTGGAGCTCAGAGGAAGCGGGGCCTTGTAAGTTCAGTTGTGTGCCGGCCTTTTAAGAGGAATAGCTAGGTCTCCAGCAGGCTCTGTGTCACTGAGCCCCAATCTGCACTGGTTTTTAGAGCCCGGAGTTCTTACTGCCTGTAGGGACTTCTTTTCCCAGCTCTGGGACCCTGGGCTGGGGCTCTGGTGTGGGGCTGGGACCCCTTGCTCCTCCGGGTGGCCTCCACAGAAGGAATCTCCCTCCTGTGCTGGACCAGCTCGTTCTGTGCCTCCACACCTCTTACCAGTCTCAGTGTGCTTTCTTCCTTACGTCTCTAGTTGTAGGGCTTCCGTTCAGCCATTTCTGGATGATGGTTGTTCTGTATTTCAGTTGTAATTTTGATGTAGTTGTGGGAGGTGGCAAGTACGGGCATTTACCTACACTGCCATTTTCCCTTTCCCCTTTATAAATTCTTAACCATGTAACTGAGCTTCATAAGAGTTTGTGGTTCAAACCTGTACTACTTATATCAGTGGTTCTCAACCTTGGCTGCACATTAGAATCACCTGGGAATCTTTTAAAAATCCTGATTTCTGGTACTCATCCTCCGGAAATTCTGTTTCTTTGTTATTAATGTTGTGGCCCCACCCCATAACAAAGAAACAGAATTTCCGGAGGATGAGGCCCAGATACAGTGGGGCCTTGACTTTCGAGTTTAATTCGTTCCAAGACGGAGCTCGTTAAGGAGCTCGTTAACTCAAATTACTCTATCAACTCAATGCAAAAAATCGGCGGAGAGACAGGTGGTATCTCAAAAAACTCGTTAGTTGGGACACTCGTAAGTCAAGGCCCCACTGTATCAGGATTTTAAAAAGATTCCCAGGCCCTCACTGGTTTGGCTCAGTGGATAGAGCGTCGGCCTGCAGACTGAAGGGTCCCAGGTTCGATTCCGGTCAAGGGCATGTACCTTGGTTGTGGGCACATCCCCAGTAGGGGGTGTGCAGGGGCAGCTGATCGATGTTTCTCGCTCATCGATGTTTCTAACTCTTTATCCCTCTCCCTTCCTCTCTGTAAAAAAATCAATAAAATATATTTAAAAAAAAGATTCCCAGGTGATTCTAATGTGCAGCCAAGGTTGAGAACCACTGAATATGATCCCAGAACCTACAACTTGTGAAGTTAACAGAAAAATTGATCTCTCTGGCATCTGGCAAAGACAAATACCAAACCTCTCAGTATTAACATGACTTCAAGTGAGGATGAACAATATTTTCATAGATAAAACCCATTTGAACTTGAACAAAATAATTCACAATAAACAGGAATCAGCAAGCACAAGCCTCCATGAACAGATAATAGAAAAATTGAATAGAGTTAATAAAAATAAGTAATTAAAATTAAGGACATAAAAAAAGAAACTAAAAAAAAAAAACCCATAAAATATATTGGGGGGGAAAAAAGAACAGGCAGATTTGAAAAGAGAACCAAAGTAGATTTCTAGAAATAAAAAATGTAGTAATTGAAATTAAAAACTCAATGAATGAGTTAAACAATTAGACACTTTTAAAGAGAAAATTCAACTCGAGACAGATATTAGGAGATTACTCAGCAAATAGTACATAGAGTTAAAAAGAGGAAAAAGAGGCTAGAATATATGGAGGACAGAAAGAGAAGGTCTTTATTACAGAAGTAATAAATATGGGTAAAAGAAGAAAAAAAACTATTACTCAACTGCCTCCATAACATTTTCACTGGAAATATATCTGAAATGTAACTCCTAATCTTTCCTCTCCAATCCTGCTTCTTCCCTGGTGTCTGTCTTATTAGTAGATGGCAACTTCATCCTTCCAGTTGCTGAAGCCAAAAACCTTAGGTAATCCTTGATACATCTTTTTCTGTCACACCCCATATCCAAGCTGTAGGCAAATCCTATTGGATTTCCTCCAAAATATTCCCAGAATCTGACCACTTTTCACCATCTCAACTGCTACCACCTTGGCCAGAACCATCATCATTTTCTCACTTGGAAAATTACAATAGCCTCTAAAACTATTTTACTGTTTCCTCCATTGCTTCCCTAGAGTCTAATCTCAACACAACAAAGATCTTGTAAAAAATGTCAGAGACTTCCACTTCAGAGAAGATGGAGAAGACTTTTTCTTATTCTGTCCGCTAAGTACAACTATAAACCCTGGATATTATATATAAAACAAATACAAAACTTTGAGATGTAGAGAGAAGGAAAATAAGCACTGAGACCTGAGAAACAACACAGTGGTAAATTCCTTGGTTTTCTTTTGGGCTCATACATCCTAAACTGGATACTGGAGAAGCTGGAAACCTACAAATATCCACAGATGCATACAAAAGTCAAAGAAAAGCCTGTTTTCTCTATCGAGAGGATCAATAAAGGGGTAACCTAGGAACACAGAAAACTTTTAGACAATAACTGTCCTATTCCAGCCAACCACAGAAAAACTATGACTCTACCAATAAAGACTAAGGAAAGAGCCTAGACTCTTTTCTGGGCTGTGATGAGAGAGAGGCTCCAACCTCCCTCCACCCACCACAGAGGTGGTGTTAGAGAAGGTGAAGTGGAGAACCTGGATTTCCACCTCAACCTTGCAGTAATGAAATGGCACCATATCTTTCCCTTCCAGAGCCTTTTCAGAAGATGCCAGCTCAAATATATTTAATTATAGGCCAAAGTCTCACAATATAATATCCAAAATGTCCAGGTTTCAATTTTAAAAAATCACAGATTGTACTAAGAATCCGGAAAAGTCTCAAATTTTATGAGGAAAGATCACAGATGCTAACACCAAGATGATACAGATGAAAGAATCATCCAACACGTATTGTAAAGGAGCCATTATAAAAATGCTTCAACAAGCAATTGCAAACTGATTTGAAACAAATGAAAAAAAAAATATATCTCAGCAGAGCAACAGAAGATATGAAGAAGAACCAAATGGAAAATTAAGAACTAAAATATAAAATAATGAAAATAAACTCCATAGATGGCACAATGAAGACAAATGAAAAAAATTTTTTTAAAACTTGAAGATATAACAATAGAAATGACCCAATCTGAACACAGTTCCTAGAACTGATATAGACTTCAGCAAGGCTACAGGATATAAGATCAACATACAAAAAAATCTATTGTATTTCTCTATACTAGCTATCAACCTCTGGAAGCTGAAATTAAGATAATATATATTAAAATATGTAAATTAAAAATGTATAATCATACGCAGGGTGGAGGCAGTCAGTGGGGGTGGGAAAGGGAACATCTATAATACTTTCAACAATAAAGATAAATTTTAAAATAGTACATTTTATTAATGCCCTAACCGGTTTGGCTCAGTGGATAGAGCAGCGGTTCTCAACCTGTGGGTCGCGACCCCTTTGGCGATCGAACGACCCTTTCACAGGGGTCACCTAAGACCATCCCGCATATCAGATATTTACATTACGATTCATAACAGTAGCAACATTACAGTTATGAAGTAGCAACGAAAATAATTTTATGGTTGGGTCACAACATGAGGAACTGTATTTAAAGGGCCAGAAAGTTGAGAACCACTGGGATAGAGTGGCCTGCAGACTGAAGGGTCCCAGGTTTGATTCCGGTCAAGGGCATATACCTTGGTTGCGGGCATATCCCCAGTAAGGGGTGTGCAGGAGGCAGCTGATCGATGTTTCTCTCTCATCGATGTTTCTAACTCTCTATCCCTCTCCCTTCCTCTCTGTAAAAAAAAATCAATAAAATATATTATTTAAAAAAATAGTACAATCACTAAAAAATGCAATGCTTATATGTAAATCTAACAAAACATGTATAGGACTTGTATGCTGAAAACTACAAAATGCTGATGAAAGAAATCAAAGATCTAAATAAACAGATGTCTGTGCTCGTTGATTAGAAGACACAACATAGTAAGGATATCAGTTCTTCCAAATTGATATATGTTTAATGCAATTCCTAAGTTTAAAGCTTCCAGCAAGATGTTTTTGTAGATAGACAAGATTATTTTAATATTTGTATGGGAAGGCAAAGGGACTAGAATAACTCCAATGGGTTGAATGTTGGTCCTTCAAAAGATATGTTCAGCCCTAACTGGTTTGGCTCAGTGGATAGAGCGTCGGCCTGCGGATTGAAGGGTCCCAGGTTTGATTCCGGTCAAGGGCATGTACCTTGGTTGTGGGCACATCCCCAGTAGGAGGTGTGCAGGAGGCAGCTGATTGATGTTTCTCTCTCATTGATGTTTCTGGCTCTCTATCCCTCTCCCTTCCTCTCTGTAAAAAATCAAAATATATTAAACAAACAAACAAACAAACAAAAAACTCCACCATCGTGTTCATAAGTGGAATCTAAAATATTAAAAAAAAGATATGTTCACTTCCTAACCCCAGAAACCTGTGACTTAATTATTCAGTAAAAGGATTCTTGCAAATGTGCTACAGTTAAGGATGCTGAGATAAGATCATCCTGGATTATCTCAGTGAACTCTAAATGCAATGACAACTGTCCTTATAAGAGACAGAAGAGAAGGCAGAGAAAGGATATGCCATACGACGATGGAGGCAGAGATTGGAGTTATACAGCCACAAGCCAAGGAACACCTGGAGCCACCAGAAGCTAAAGGAGGAAAGAAAGATTTTCCCTAGAGCTTTGTAGGAGGACGACCCCACCATCATTTTGATTTCAGACTTCTGGCCTTCAGAACTATAAGAGAATCCATTTCTGTTGTTTTAAGCCTCCAAGTTTGTGATAATTTGTTATGGAAACTCTAGGAAATGAATAAAACAGCTAAAGCACTTTTGGAAAAGAAAGAAAGTGGGAAGAACCACTCTAATTGACTTCAACACACTGTATAGCAACAGTGATCAAGACTGTGGTTTTCTTGGCTCTGGAGGTCCCTCCTGAGGAACAAGCAGTCCAAGCCCCCACCAGACTCCCCAGCCCAGCGTTCCAGTGCCAGGAAGAGAAGTCCCCACAACTTCTGGCTGCAAAAAAGAGCACAGATTGTGGCTGAGTGAGATGGAGTCCCAGATGTTCCCCTAAAAGGGCCTGCACACTGACTTATTTGGACTCACTTGCTCTGAGCTCCTGGGCTGGGGTGGCAGGGACTTATAGGGAGGAACGAATTGTCTGGCATCAGGCTAAGCGCTGGAATAGCAGCTTTCTCTTAGAAGTGCTGGCAGAAGCCATTGTTCCTTTGCTAACTCGTCCCACTGCAGGCACAGGTGGGGGCCATATCTGAGTCTCCATTAACATGTCTAACACCAATTGCCCCACCTTGGTGATTCCTTGTGACACCATCCCACCCAACGTGTGGACCCACCCAAGCCGGTTCCAGTGGCTTTTCCATAAAAACATCCTGGCTTGGCTCCTGCAGTGAACTTACCTAAAACCTCTCAAAAGTCCAAAAACTACAAACAAGCAGCAGTTGGCCTCAGCATGCCCCCTACCCCTTGATAAGCAGCCCCAGGCCCAGCGCTGTTAGCAGCTGGACTCGGTTTGCAGTTGGTCTCTCCCAGGTACCTCTAAGTCCGGCACAAGTGGAAACCATTTGTAGATCACTTTGTAGTTCATGCTGGGTGGCCATGGGCAGGGCACAGATAGCGGCTGACCTTGGCATGTACCTTTTTGGAGGCCCCAGAGCCAGTGCACCCAACGGACAGCTTCAAACCACACCAGACCACTAACCAACAACCTCCATGAGAGACACACTTAAGGTGTGAACTCGGCGGGCACCGGAGCCCCACTGAAGCAAGTCCTGCTCCATGGGGTAGGCCCCTGCACAGCAGCTCCTCTGCGGTAGTTGTGGCCTGTCCTTTAAGCTGATGGGCCTGGGGGTCAATCCCCTTTGATTTGCCAACAGCAATCAAGGCTCAACTACAACAGGAGGGTCACACAACTTACACAGGAGGTACACCTAGATTGCCCCCTTAGGTGATCCCACTTCTAGGAATATATCCTAAGAAACCTAAAACACCAGTTGGAAAAAATATATGCACCCCAATGTTCATAGCAGCATTATTTACAATAGCTAAGATCTGGAAACAGTCCAAGTGCCCATCATCAGATGAGTGGATAAAAAAAAGGTGGTACATTTACACAATGGAATACTATGCTGCTGTAAAAAAACAAAGAGCTCTTACCATTTGCAACAGCATGGATATACCTGAAGAGTATTATGCTAAGCGGAATAAGTCAGTCAGAGAAAGTATCACATGATCTCATTCATATGTGGAATATAATGAACAAAATAAACTGATGAACAAAAATAGATCCAGAGACATAGAAGCATGGAACAGACTGTTGAACCTCAGAGGGAAAGGAAGGCAGGGGAGGGTGGGTGGGTGGGAAGAGATCAACCAAAGAATTTGTATGCATATATGTATAACCCATGGACACAGAAAGCAGGGTGGTAAAGGCCTGGGGCAGGGGGTGGGGGGTAGGGTGGGCTAGAAGAGGTCAATGGGGGGGGGGAAAGGGGACATAAGTAATACTTTCAACAATAAAGATTTTTAAAAAAGAAAAGAGTATGGCATTTCCCTAAAAATTTAAACATAGAACTACCATATGACTAAGCAATTCCACTCATAGGTATATACCCCCCAAATTGAACACAGGTACTTAAACAAATACCTGTACATAGCAGCACTGTTCACAATGACCAAATGTCCATCAACAGATGAATTAAAAATGTGTTAAATCAATACAATGGAATATTATTCAGCCATAACAAGGGATGAAGCACTAAGACATACATACTACAACATAGATGAACATCACCTACCACCACTAAATATATAAACCTGTCCTCATTTGCTAAGCCTACTCTCTTTCCCTCCTGTTATCTAAACTTCACCCACTACCTGCACTTAGTTTCCTTCCTTCATTTTGAAATCTTGCTTTAATGATTATCCCCTTGTGTTGCTATATTAAAAACCTTTCCACCCCTAATGGCTCCATCTCATGAGCATTTAAAAAAATAGTCAATGTAGAACTATCCTCATTTCATCACTATTCATGCATTTTCAAACCATGTTAGTCTGTTTGGGTCTCCAGTACTCCTAAAAGTGCTCTATATACGATACTAATGACCAATCTCTCTCTATATATATATATATATATAAAGAGGTAATATGCAAATTAGGCTGGGATGCTGTAATGGGTCGAGACCGGACAGGAGGAGGTTGCGTGGGCAGCGTTGGGGGCGGGGCGGCAGGGGCCTCCTCGGGGACACCTCGGGGGATGTCTACAGTGGAGTGGGCCTAAGCCCGCAGTTGGACATCCCCCGAGGGGTCTTTAGCACTGCTGCGGAGGCGGGAGAGGCTCCCACCACCACCACTGCGCTCACCAGTCATGAGCCTGGCTTCTGGCTGAGTGGCACTCCCCCTGTGGGAGTGCACTGATCACCAGGGGGCAGCTCCTGCATTAAGCGTCTGCCCCTGGTGGTCAGTGCACATCATAGAGACCAGTTGTTCTGCTGTTCGGTCAATTTGCATATTAGGGTTTTATTATATAGGATATTTTTTATTGCTGATAGTATTACAGATGTCTCCGTTTACCCCTACCCTGTCACCTCACTCCTCCCAACAAAAAATCTTAGAAGAAAAAAAGTAAAATCTCAGACATTTCACATAGCAAAATATTATTTCCAGTTTAACCACATTCTGGTTTTATTTTAATTTATATAACATTCATACATTTTCTTCCAATCCTTTGGATACACTTCTGAGTCTATTTTGCCAGCAAGATTTTACTATATGCAATCATTAAATACAAAAATTCATTTGACATATCTTCTAAAGCTTGTCTGTATTTTATGCTTTTTTCCTAAGACATCTCTCACACACCTATGCATCTAAGTACCACCTGAGTGCTGATTTTTAAAAATGTTCATTATATGAAATTCAAGCAATACAGAATACAGAGAAGTACAAAGAAGAAAGCAAAAAAAAAAAATCACCTTACAATGCCACACTCCAAAACAGCTGTCATTAACATTAGGTGAACATCATTTTAGACATCTCCCAATGCATGAGAAAACGTTGTTATTAAGTCATTCTGAAAGAAGATGAACTGGTGAGCAATTTTCTTCTGTCCCTTGGGTTGTGATTTCCTTCAAATTGCGTTGTAAACCTGTCTTTGCATATCAAGTTCCTGTTTACATTTTTGCTTTGCTGCATTTGCATAATAGCCCACTTCTTTTCTCTTGCTCATACTTAAATGGAAAGCCGTGTTCAGTCTGCTATTTTCTCTGACATGGAGTGGGTGAATTCTCCCACCTTCATACTTATCATCTGAACATTTTTGCCCCCTTCTCACGACTACACTGTAAGCATTGTGTCTAGCTGTCCATCTCGCTGTACCTTAGGGGTCACAGGATGGTGGTAGTAGTGGTGGTGGTAAGTAGTCGCTGGCAGGGGCTGGGCTCCACCACTTTTCACATTGATGGCACGAGGTTCCTTCCTTGTTTTGTTGTGGCTTGGTGTGCTTTGTGCTGGATTTTACTGTTTTTCCTTTGGGTTCATTTTAGCTGGCACTGGAGGAGGGAACTTCTGTGATTTGACTTTATGCCACCATGCTTTTCCCTGGCAGCTGGCAGCATAATGTTTATTTCCAGTCTGGACTTCCCTTTTGCTATCTAGGTCCATGTAACCAAAAGAGTCATGGGCATCCCCTTTTTATGTTGTGGCAATCACTGTCCTTGTCCTACCCAATTACAATGGCCTGCCCAACCTTTCCCATGTAGGTATTTCATAGATTTCTTGTTTTAAAAAATCATATATGAGCATTTATTCCAATACTGCTGGCAGTGTGGAAGAGCAGCAGGTCATCCACAAAAATCTGCTCTCCCCTCCCCATAAGCCAGCTGCTTGTATTGGGTAGAAGGAAAAGATCATGTGGAAAAGTCAGAATTACAGGCACGGGAGAGTAGGCAGGTATAATAGTTGCAGGCAATAGGGCTGGGGGTTGCAAAGGGCGGCGCCTCTGGGACTAGAATGTTTCAGCCACGAGGTTGTAAATCTTCCCATAATGATAGGCAGTTCTTGGGAAAGAAGGATTGCATTCCGATGTTAGCTCCCATGTCCCAGGGCATGCAACTCTCAGCCAGGTTACAATGTGCTTTCTCTAATCAGAACAGCACCATCACAGTTAACAGAGCATGATTCACATTTCTTTTTGTTTTTGCTTCTGTTAATCCTCACCCGAGAATATTTTTCCATTGATTTTCAGGGAGAGTGGAAGAGAGAGGGAAAGACAGAGAGAAACATCGATGTGAGAGAAACACATCGATTGGTTGCCTCCTGCATGAGCCCCGACCAGGGCCCTGGGCCAGGGAGGAGCCTGCAACCGAGGTAAATGCCCTTGACCAGAATCAAACCCTGGACCCCTTGGTCCGCAGGCCGACACTCTATCCATTGAGCCAAACTGGCTAGGGCTAAGATTAATATTTCTTATAATTATAGGTAGTCCCTAATACTGTAGTTTTGCCCCTAACATTCCCCACTGCTATTTCTGTTATCTCATATCTATGAGATTAGTTTTAGGTGAAAAGTCTCAACCTGATGGACTGCATTTGCTTCTATCTTGAAAGCAGTTCATGGGGTGGAATTTAGGGAATGCAGGATCTAAAAAGAGGAAGACATTGAATACTGCAGCAAGCAATCAGACTACAATAATACACAGAAGAAAAATCAAACCTGATTCTTGCCCTAGCCAGTTTTTCTCAGTGGGTAGAGCATCGGCCTGTGGACCAAAGGGTCCCGGGTTCGATTCCAGTCAAGGGCACATACTTTGGTTGCAGGCTCCTTCCTGGCCTGGGCCCTGGTCAGGTCTCTTGCAGGAGGCAACCAATCAATGTGTTTCTCTCACATTGATGTTTCTCTCTGTCTTTCCCTGTCTCTAAAAAGACAATGGAAAAATATCCTTGGGTGAGGATAAAATAAATAAATAAATAAATAAATAAATAAATAAATAAATAAATAAAATCGTTATTATTAAAAAAAAAAAAAAATCAAGCCTGATTCTCTTAGAACTGCCTCCCTGACCTGGCTCAGCTCTAGATTTATCCCATGTACAGACTTGGATGTGGCAGTCAGGGCTTTTACCATGCTACAAGCCAGCTGGGTCACTTGTATATTAAGGGAGCCTACCATTACAGCATAACACAAACACTTAAAGCCATAAGTTCAGCAGGCTCCACAGGTGGAGGTTGTCATTGCAGTCCAGTGTCACAGCCGTGAGAAAGTCTCTTTTGGTTCAGACCTTGTGACGTTTCTGGGGCATAAGGATGGTCAGTCCTCCTAAGAAACAAAGCCTCCTGTTGCTGTTGGCAGGGATATATGAATAAACAGTTACCCACATATCAGAAGCCGACCAGCCAGCAGCTTAGTATGTCCATTAATGTAAGGCAGGGTGACATTATCAGAAGAGTTTATATGGTTGTTATTAGTTTCTCAAAGACAATAACTAGAACACCTGGTAAAAGTCAGACATTCACCATGGGAAGCTATTGTAGCAACCTTTAGAGAAAACATCCCTGCATCCTTTTCCCGGACAGTGGGTCCCAACGCATAAAGGTCCCCATATGTGCCTTCCTTCCCAAAATGAATAGAATGTGTATAATTCTATAAATTAGCAATTGGTGTCCCAACTCCTACTAGGTAAGCTATAAAGGTCTGTTCTACATAGGTTCCTCCTGAAAGGCAGAACTCAGAGATAAGAAATTTTTTTGCTAAATGCCCCCAAATATTTTCATCTCTTCTGGACGAAATTAGTTGTTTTTCAGCCAGACCAACAGTGGTCAAGAGCACAATGCTAATAAATGTTGCCCTCGAAGGAGGATCTTGAGGTGTTCCTTGGGTTCAGTCACCCGAGATTCCTTGATTTCATGGAGGAAATGAAAACTGTTCTAAATGAGCAATCGTGTTCACAATCCTCTTAGTTATTGATTGGCCTAAGGGTGGGCGTGCAAGGGAGGCTAATGTGGTAGAACAGGAATCCTACTAGGGAGAAGCTTGTCTTTCTAAACAAAATGACAAAGCCTCCAAAAGAAACAGCCTTTTCTGCTTCCCCCTTCTTCCTGTAGTGGACTTGGATGCCTTGAACAGCATTTGTGACCATGAGGGGGAAAAGCCAAGAGAATTATGGGAATGTCAGCACTGACATTTTAATTTGCTGAACCAACAACCACCTTCATCTAGGCCAGGGGTCCTCAAACTTTTTAAACAGGGGGCCAGTTCACTGTCCCTCAGACCATTGGAGGGCCGGACTATAGTTTTAAAAAAAAACTATGAACAAATTCCTATGCACACTGCACATATCTTATTTTGAAGTAAAAAAACAAAACGGAAACAAATACAATATTTGTATTTGCATGTGGCCCGCGGGCCGTAGTTTGAGGACCCCTGATCTAGGCCTTTGGTTTTATGAAAGTTTAAGCCCCCTTTGTGTAAACTACCCCTAGTTAGGTATTCTGTTGCTATCTGCATTGGTATCAGCAGCCAAAAGAATTAAATGAGGTATGTGCACACAATTATTGCACACACCTCAAAATAAGCACAAGTGAACTCATGATCCTCTCCACTAAACTTGTCTTCCAGTCTCTTCCACCTTACTAACTTTTACACCATCCACCCAGCTGTAAAAACACATGAGTTTACCTTGAATCCCTCCCCCCCCCCCCGCCGCCACATACCCCAACATTCTATTACCAAATGCTGTGAATTCTGTCTCTTAAATATCTCTTCAGTATTTCCATACCTGCTGCAACCACTCCAGTCCAACTCAGCAGCATCTGTTGCCTGGACTACTGAAAATGATTCTTACCACATCTCCTCTGGCCCATGTCCAATACATTCTCCAAAACCACCAATGGTCATGTTTTTTAAAGAAACATATCTGATCTAGTCAGTTGCCATGCTTAACATTCTCTGATGGTTTTTCCCACTTAACTTAGAGTTAATCTAAGCTCCGTACAAGACCTAAAAGACCTTAAGTGATGTGAACCTTGCCTACCTCTATAGATTGCTTGCCTCCATTTCATTTAGTTCTTTTTCTGGAGATTTCTCTGATTCTTTCATTTGGGGCATGCTTCTTTGTCTCCCCATTTTGGCTGCATCTCTGAGTTTGTTTCTGTGTATTAGGTATATCTGCTATGTTTTCCAGTCTTGGAAAGGTCGCCTTATGTAGTAGGTGTCCTGTGGGACCCAGTGGCGCAGCCTCCCTAATCACCTGATCTGGGTGCTCCAGGAATGTATCTTGTGTGGGTTATGAGAGCCCTCCTGTTGTTTATCAATTTATCAAGTTGAGACTTGATAGCTGTTGGCCTGTCCCTGCATAGGGTTGACTTCTGGCTGGCTGACTATGAGGATCGAATCCAACCAGAGTGTAGGAGATGCTGTGTAGGTGCTGACCACCTGAAGCAGAATTTGCCTCAGCGGGGTCTAGTGACTGCCCAAATCCCCCTTTGGGTATGCTTCTTGTGAAGGTAATTGGATCCTGTTCTGATGTTGTCTGAAGCCTGCCACTAGTGGTGTTGCTTCTGGGGCCTCTTGAGGGGGACTCCACTGCAGGTCCATGTCAGATGCTACCTTTGAGTGGCCCTGGGCAGCCTGTTTGGAGCTATAAAGGGATCCACAGTTTGTAGCTTCCTCTACTGGGACTGGGTATGCGTGGGCAGGCCGTTGTAATTGGGTAGGACAAGGACAGTGATTGCCACAGCATAAAAAGGGGATGCCCGTGACTCTTTTGGTTACATGGACCTAGAGAGCAAAAGGGAAGTCCAGACTGGAAATAAACATTATGCTGCCAGCTGCCAGGGAAAAGCATGGTGGCATAAAGTCAAATCACAGAAGTTCCCTCCTCCAGTGCCAGCTAAAATGAACCCAAAGGAAAAACAGTAAAATCCAGCACAAAGCACACCAAGCCACAACAAAACAAGGAAGGAACCTCGTGCCATCAATGTGAAAAGTGGTGGAGCCCAGCCCCTTCCAGCGACTACTTGCCACCACCACTACTACCACCATCCTGTGACCCCTAAGGTACAGCGAGATGGACAGCTAGACACAATGCTTACAGTGTAGTCGTGAGAAGGGGGCAAAAAATGTTCAGATGATAAGTATGAAGGTGGGAGAATTCACCCACTCCATGTCAGAGAAAATAGCAGACTGAACACGGCTTTCCATTTAAGTATGAGCAAGAGAAAAGAAGTGGGCTATTATGCAAACGTAGTAAAGCATAAAAGTAAACAGAAACATCATATGCAAAGACAGGTTTACAACGCAATTTGAAGGAAATCACAGCCCAAGGAACAGAAGAAAATTGCTCACCAGTTCATCTTCTTTCAGAATGACTTAATAACAACGTTTTCTCATGCATTGGGAGATGTCTGAAATGATGTTCACCTAATGTTAATGACAGCTGTTTTGGAGTGTGGCATTGTAAGGTGATTATTTTTCTTCTTCTTGGTACTTTTTTGTATTGCTTGAATTTTTTATAATGAGCATTTTAAAAAATCATCACTCAGGTGATACTAAGATGCATAGGTGTGTGAGAGATATCCTAGGAAGAAAGCATAGGAAAGAAGAAGAAGAGCATTAGGGGAATATTTCAAGAATTCTCATAGTTAATGTTTGCATATATTCAAGTTTCTAGCAAAATGGTAGGAATGTGTTAGGAGAAATTTAAGACCCGGTGTTCAAAATGGGAGAGAGTAATTAATTCTGTGATAAATGCTATTGACATGTCAATCATATGAGGACTTAGAAGTGGCCATTGAGCTTAGTAATTTTTTTACATTGATGATCTGAGCAAGAGCACGTTTAGGAGTGGTTGAGGTTCAAACCAGAATGAAGGAGGTTGAGAAGTGCATGAATGAGGACAGTGCCATATAGACTATTCTTTCAATACATTTAAGTTGAAAATACAGCAGCCCAAAGGGATAATTAATACTTCAAGATACTGAGAATGCCGGAAGGAGAAAGACATTACAGGTGGTGATTGAGGTTTACATAAGAGGATGGGAGGAGGCAGGTTTGGTGCAAATAGAGATAGTCTTATACATTTAGTGGGGAAAAGGTGAAGTTGTTATTAGTTGAGAGCTTCTACATTCTCTGTGAAGGAGAAGAAAATAACATTTGCTGAGTGTGAGGGGATAGGCAATGGAAATAGAGAGTTTATGATAATGGAGAAGTGAGTTCCCAAGAGAAGTATGTTACGGTTCTTGGGCAGTTTAAAGGGTTCATTTGTCACCATTTATCTAGAGTGGTAGTGATGTGCCACATGGTATGACTTTCTGTAGCTATGCTTGACAGCTGTGTGCAAGAAGTGAGGAGACAGTCATCCATGGTTGGGATTTGTCTAATGGTTGCAAAGAAATGTCAATGGGGAATGGGATTGGGGGTGTTTGTACGACAGTCATTGAAAACATGAACGATGGAAAAAAGGACACAGAAGTGAGGGGAAAAAAAGAAAGGGCAAAAGTATATGGGTCAGTTCTCTAAATCATGATGAAGTCTAAAAGGGGGAGTGAAAGCAGGGGAGTATCAAAGTCTAAGAGAAGGCTTTGATCAGAGTAGGATATTTAAATAGGAGTTTCTGAAGTGGAGAGATTTTACTTTATGATAAAATTGAGAATGTGATGGAAGTATAAACAACTAAGATGAGTGGAGGAAAGGGACATTAGAGGAAAAGGATCATGGAAAGAGCACCAGGCTATTTGATCTGTTCAATGTTGAATTTATCCATGATGATGGCAGGAGTTGAGATGAAGAGGACTGTGAGCCAAGTTCCAAAGTTATAAATGAATGAAGGGGGTGTGTCTTATAGGTTTGTAGGTGACAGTGATGAAGAACGGTAGAGCCAAATGGCAGAGGCCTCAAAGGACCATGTCCCTTTTATGATAGGGGGGGGGGTGTTGGTTGGCAGTAGTACTGTGGAGTCATAATGACACCATCTGTATGTCTCCATTCTGCTATATATGTGGAGTATAAGAATGAGCAGCCTCGCTACAGAAGGCTGAAATAGAAGTAGGGTGACTGGGCATAGCTGGGGTTGAGTTCAGGCAGGAAGAGAAATCATATTGAGAAATGTTGAGAATGTAAGGGAGTCTGTGCATCACAGAGCAGAAGTTCCAGGGAGCATGTTTTAAGGATCTGAGAGAGCAAGGAGAAGGGGTATAAAGCAGTACATGAAGGGAGAGGCATCCAGAGCATTCAAGAGGAAAAATGAGAAAATGTATTGATCTGGGCAGTGGAGAGGAAAACAGGGATTGGAGGCAGGCCAGTAGATTGTGAAGATAGTAAATCCTGACCATGGGTTAATGGACACTAATACTCAATTCTGTTGCAGACTGGTGGAGAAACTCTAAAGCCAGCATAATGGACCATGTGTTTCTGGCCCTAGAAACTTCAAGGACCCTCATGTTGTAGGGACAGATGCAATGGTATTGCCTAGTGCACTGGGTCTGGGGTAGTGGGGAGGTTTCTGGATGATCAGGTATTGTTTCTGATAGATACTTCTGTGGATGGGGATCAATGTTGGCAAGTACATGGTCCTGGGAATTTAATTTATTTTGGTATAATTTTTATGGTATTAAGATGATATGATTGTCAGAAGACCCAGGGATAATGGAATCTTTCCCCAGACCACTGTTAACACTTCCTATGAAGTTCTCAATGGAGCAAAATATACAAGGGAAAATAACAAATGAAAAAAAATGATGCAACTGCAAATGTCTGCTAGCTTGATAGCACCTACTCCTGTAATGACAGGGTCCCAGCTCTATCTCAAAGTATTACCCAGTTATTTCTCTTTCTAAGGCTCCCTATCATGCTCCATCCTGGTCACTAAGTCTCTCCAAATATTATCCAATATCCTAACTTTTAACATTTTAGATGAGTTTTGCCTGATTTGAACTTTATATATAATGACATAGTGTTTTGTCTCTGTCTTCTTTTGATAAACATTATTTGTGAGATTCAACCTTGTTGTGTCTAACTAGTTCGTTTATTATCACTATTATTGAGTTTTCCATATTGTAATACATTCTTTGGTTAAAATAAGAAACATTTCAAAGGGGACTTTAAAAAAATCATTGGTATGTGAGGGGAAGAAAATGCCAATGATTGAGTTCTGACTTCATAGAGCAAACTTACAAGCAATTATTTGAAGCCTTTAGTAACACAGAGATGTCAATTGCAACATTATTACAAGGGCAAAAATTTATCAAATAAGACATCCAATCAGAATTACAGGTTTATTTTAGAGCCCGTTTTCACAGGACATGGCAACAATTTCTCAAGTTTTGGAATCTTACAAGATAATGGTTGTACACATGGTATTTCCAAGGCTAGATTTATATGAGAGAGAATGTAACAATTTATAACAACAATGTAATTCATAGAAGTCTATTTTGCACAGAGAAACAAAATTTAGATTCTTGTGAATGTTTTCAACCTAACAATTTTTCAAATTAGTTTCTTTTAAATAGTTTGGGCTGAAGAATAGTAACTCTGTAATTACAGAGGGAAGGGGACAACTTCTACATTTCTGAGATTCTCTTTTTAAAAATAATATTAAAAAATATATTTTATTGATTTTTTTCAGAGAGGAAGGGAGAGGGATAGAGAGTTAGAAACATTGATGATAGAGAAACATCGATCAATTGCCTCCTGCACACCCCCCACTGGGGATGTGCCCGCAACCAAAGTACATGCCCTTGACCAGAATCGAACCTGGACCCTTCAGTCCGCAGGCCGAGGCTCTATCCACTGAGCCAAACCAGTCAGGGCTTAAAAATAATATTTTTATTGTAAAATAAAATATAGATAATGAAAATCACATGGATCAAATATGTGGCTTAATGAATTATTATAAGGTGAAAATCATACAAGTATGAACTAGAACTTTGCAGGTCACCCCAGAAGCCCCTTTCCTGTGACACACTCCATTCACAGACCCTCCTATCCCCAATAAGAAACCATTATCCTGAATTATATAATAATTACTTCCATGTAATTTTGTTTTTAGTTTTATCATCCAAATGTGAGTTCCTAGACATGATGGTCGCATATTGTCCACAAATCTATAGATTTTTCTCCTTCATTCTTTTTCACTTTTTTATCATTTATGTTTAAACTAATAATACTACCATTGTCATTGCTGGATATATTAAAGCATTTTTGGCACATTTTCCTCTAACACCAATTTTTAAAAATAGAGCATGTTGCCTACATATTACTCTCTCCCACTCAACCCATGCTGATTTTTAGTTCTACAATAGTTACATATTTAATGCTCACAACCAGTCCTTCTATCTGGTTATAAACATATATCTAGAGTTGATTCTCTGGTAGCTTCTTCTTTAAAAAGGGCTCATGGGAATGATATTCTCTGAGTCATGCATATTAGTAACAGTTTCTCTGTGTCATTAACACTTGAATGTCAATTTTACTGGATATAAAATCCTTAGTTCATATTTATTTCTTTAATACATTAAATGTAACTCCATTTTCCTTTGGTATAAAATGTTTGTGTTGGAAAATCTGATGATAATTTAAATTTCTTTTTTTCTTAGGCTTGGGGCCTTGGCATGGTGGCACATGGAAGTGTTCTGGTTCCCCAGTGTGGAAGCTCTCCAAAAAGATCTAAATTTCTTAACTTCGTAAGTCACAAATTATTTTTATTCATAAATGCACAAAATATTTTACTTAAAAAAGGTTCATACCACATGATCTCACTCATTTATGGATAATTAAGACCATACACTGATGAACAAAAATAGATACAGAGGCAGAGCAACATCGAACAGACTGTCAAACTACAGCAGGAAGGCTGGGGAGGGTTGGGAGGGTGGGTAAGAGATCAACCGAAGGACTTGTATGCATGCATATAAGCATAACCAATGGACACAAGACACTGGGGGGTATGGGAGGCCAGGGGAAGGTCAAGGGGAGAAAAAAAAAAGGAGACGTATATAATACTCTTTGTAATACTTTAAGCAATAAAACAATTAAAAAGAAAGAAAAAAAAAGAAATCCTGAAGGCATAAATTAGCTGGAATTTCATAGTCAAATGAATTAGAAAACTTTCACATTTGTAGTTACATTTTTATAGATAAAATAAAGAAATATTAGCTAAATAAATAAAATTTAAAAAAGGTCCAGCAATTTTGCTAGAGTATCTTAATATTGGCCTCTCTGGGTCAACATTCTCTAGTACATAGTAAGCTCTTTTAATGTGTAAGGGAGGGGCCAAATGGTACTACTCTTCCTCCTTCTTGTTAGTTGAATGTTGGGAAGGTGCTCTAGACCAGGGGTGGGCAAACTTTTTGACTGAGGGCCACAATGGGTTCTTAAACTGGACCGGAGGGCCGGAACAAAAGCATGGATGGAGTGTTTGTGTGAACTAATATAAATTCAAAGTAAACATCATTACATAAAAGGGTACGGTCTTTTTTTTTTTTTTTAGTTTTATTCATTTCAAACGGGCCGGATCCGGCCCACGACTGCCTAGACTCTTCTTCCCCCAGCTCTTGGCATTCAGGCCTTCTTTGATTTCTTTAATCAGAAATGCATAATTCTCATCATATAAATCTGATACACTTCTTGTTAGGTATATACATAAGTATTTCATTTCTTTTGGAGCATTTGTAACATGTATTGCTTTATATTTTGTTTGCCATTTGTTCATAGTCAGTGTATAGAAATGCAAATGACTTTTGTATGCTGATCCTGTACTGTGTGACCTTGCTAAACTCACTAGTCTAGGAGTTAGTTGGTAGATTCCTTTCATTTTCTACATAGACAGTCATCTTTGAATGAAGAGAGTTATTTCTTCCTTTCTAATTTGCATTACTTTTCTTTCCTTTTCTTGCCTAATTGCGGTGGCTAGATCCTTATGATGAGTAGATATACTTGCCTTGCCCTCAATGTCAGAGGAAGAGCATTTAGCCTTTGTAGTGTAATCCCTGAAACTTGTTTTTTTCCCTTCTTTTTGTAATGCAAGCACCTGATATAGTCCATTTCAAGAGGCATCCATTTCAAAAACGATTATCTCCAATAAACAAATTGCCAGTCCCACTTCTAGATAAAGAGCCAGACTTTCTCCCCACCCTGAGGATCTTTTGTTTTAAAGACCTTGGTTGCTTTTTTTTCATTAAAAAATAATTTATTGTTGAGATTATTACAGATGTCCCTCTTCCCCCCCACCCCATTGTCCCCCTCTACCTGCTTCCCTCCCCACCCCAGGCCTTCACCACCCTATTGTCTGTGTCCATAGGTAATGCATATATGCATATAGGATCTTTGTTTAATGTATTTCTTTCCCCCACCCCCTTCCCTCTGAGAATCATCAATTTGCTCCATTTCCATGCCTCTAATTCTATTTTATTCACCAGTTTATTTTGTTCATTAGATTTCTTATTTGTTTATTTTGATTTTTAGATTCAATTGTTGATAGGTATGTATTTGTTGCCATTTTGTTGTTTATATTTTTTATCTTTTTCTTCTTTTTCCTCTTCTTAAAGAATACCCTTCAACATTTCATATAATACTGGTTTGGTGGTGATGAACTCCTTTAGTTTTTTCTTGTCTGTGAAGCTCTTTATCTGACCTTCAATTCTAAATGATAGCTTTGCTGGGTAGAGTAATCTCGGTTGTAGGTCCTTGCTATTCATCACTTTGAATATTTCTTGCCACTCCCTTCTGGCCTGTATAGTTTCTGTTGAGAAATCAGCTGGAAGTTGTATGGGCATTCACTTATATGTAACTAACTGCTTTTCTCTTGCTGCTTTTAAGATTCTCTCTTTGTCTTTTGCCCTTGGCATTTTAATTATGATGTGTCTTGGTGTGGTCCTCTTTGGGTTCCTCTTGTTTGGGACTCTCTCTGCTTCCTGGACTTGTAAGTCTATTTCTTTCACCAGGTAGGGGAAATTTTCTGTCATAATTTCTTCAAATAGGTTTTTAATATCTTGCTCTCTTTCTTTTTCTGGCACCCCCATAATGCAAATGTTGGTACGCTTGAAGTTGTCCCAGAGGCTCCTTACACTATCTTCATATTTTTTTGTTCTTCTTTCTTTTTGTTCTTCTGGTTGGGTGTTTTTTGCTTCCTCATATTTCAAAATCTTCTGGTCTACTGTTGAATCCCTGTATATCATTCGTTATTTCAGTCGTGTATGCTTAATTTCTGACTGGTCCTTTTCCATCTTTTTGGAGGTTTCCAGAAGATTCTTGAGTAACCTTATAACCATGGTTTTGAACTCTATATCCAGTAGTTTGCTTTCTTTCATTTGTGACCTGTTTCTTTGTCTTTGCATTTTGGCTGCTTCCCTGTGTTTGTTTCTATGTATTGGCTAGAGCTGCTATGTCTCCTTGAGCTGGTAGAGTGGCCTTGTGTAGTGGGTGTTCTATAGGGCCCAGGGGCTCAGCCTCCCCAGTCACCTGAGCTGGGAACTCTAGGTGCCCCCCTTTGTGGGCTGTGTGCACAGTCTTGTTGTAGTTGAGACTTGACTGCTGTTGGTGTCACTGGGAGGAATTGAGCTCCAGGCAAATTGGATGTGAGATTCAGCTGTGTCTATACTGGGAGAACTTCTGTGCAGAAGACATCCCTATGGGGCAGGACTTGCTTCAGTGGGGCTTTCGTGCTCACTGAGTCTGCCCCTTGAGTGTGTCACTTATGGATGTGAAGAGTTGTAATCTGGTATGGTCTGACACTGACCACTAGGTACACTGGCTTTTGGGTCTCCAGGGAGGTGCAAAGTCAGCCACTACTTGGGGCCACACAGTAGGAGCTACAGAGAGATCTGCAGGTTCTTCCTCTTTATATTGGGTTTGGAAGTGCTGAGATGAGGCCCAGCTATGAAACAAGGCAGGCTGGTGCTGATGCCGGGTCTTGGGCCTTTTATTGAAAGGTTTGGGGCTCCCTGACCCAGCTGCAGCTTGAGAGATTTTAGCTTGAGCAAGGAAAGGCCATTCATATGCAAAAGCCACTGCACACAGCTTGGGTGGGGTTGTAAATTGGATGAGGTGGGATCTTAGGGAATCACCAGGGTGGACCAAACAGAAATGGCTATCAGTCAGCTCTGTGACCAGGGAGGTCCCAGCATAGGAACAATGATCCCTGCAAGCACCTCCATCTGGGAGAAAGCTGCCACCGAGTTCCTGCCTTGATGCCAGACAATCCAGTTCTTTCTTGTATGTATCTGTGTCCCCCAGAGCCTCGCCCTGGTGTTGGAGCTCAGAGGAAGCGGGACCTTGTAAGTTCAGTTCATAGTGCCGGCGTTTTTAGAGGAACAGCTGGGTCTCCAGCAGGCTCTGTGTCACTGAGCCCCAATCTGCACTGGTTTTTACAGCCCGGAGTTCTTACTGCCTGTAGGGACTTCTTTTCCCAGTGCTGGGACCTGGGATGGGCTTCTGGTGTGGAGCTTGGATGCCTTGCTCCTCACGGGTGGCCTCTGCAGAGATTAAAAAAGTGGCACACGTGGGTGTCACACCAGCCCGTTCTGCACCTCTGCACCTCCTACCAGTCTCAGTGTGCTTTCTTCTTTACTTCTCTAATTGTAGGGCTTCCGTTCAGCCAGCTTTCTGGTGGTTCTGGACGATGGTTGTGCTGTATTTTAGTTGTAACTTTGATGTGGTTGTGAGAGGCAGCGAATGCGGGCATTTACGTATGCTGCCATCTTCCTTTCTCTCAAGATCTTGGTTGATTTTAATAACTGACCATTTGGGCTATGTTTTTATACTCTTCCTATGCTTTAAATTGCAGCTCTTACGTTTTAAATTCACCAACAAAGAATGAGTCCATGAAACCCTAGGCCAGTGATGGCGAACCTTTTGAGCTCGGCGTGTCAGCATTTTGAAAAACCCTAACTTAACTCTGGTGCCGTGTCACATATAGAAATTTTTTGATATTTGCAACCATAGTAAAACAAAGACTTATATTTTTGATATTTATTTTATATATTTAAATGCCATTTAACAAAGAAAAATCAACCAAAAAAATGAGTTTGCGTGTCACCTCTGACACACGTGTCATAGGTTCGCCATCACTGCCCTAGGCCCTCACCCTCAACTCAACCCCAATAAAAGCAGGACCTCACCCAGGCCTGTGTTCTCTCTCGCTCTCTCTCTCTCTCTCTCTCTCTCTCCCTCTCCTCCCTATCCCATGACCTTGCTTTGCTTTGTGACCTTAGATGTGCTATGTAATTTCCAGGACTTCTAAATAATAAACCTTTATCTTGTCAAAGTTACCTGATGGGTATTGCTAAAGAGTGTCTTGCAATCATAATATGAACCACAATTGCTGGTCCAGCTACAACATTAGTTACTGATAGGTTGAAACCAGCCCAAATAGTCTAACACCATTAAGTATGATACTACCTGTAGGCTTTTTTTTTAAAGATGCTCTTTTCAAGTTGAGGGAGTTCCTCTCTGTTCCTTGTGTAGTGAGAGTTTTTTCTTCTTGTAATCATGAATGGATGTTGGATTTTGTTGAATTTTTTTTTCTGTGTAAATCCCACATATCAACAAGATAAAAAAGAAATATTATATGGTGATAAATATTATTATTTTCTTTATCCTGTTAATATGCTGGGTTGCATTGACTGATTTTAAAATATTGAACCAGACTTGCATACCTGTAATAAATCCTATTTGCTTGTGACATATTATCCTTTTTTACATGATTGAATTTCATTTGGTAAAGTTTGTGGGGGGATATTCTTGACTCTATATTCAGGAAGGATATTGGTTTGTAGTTTTTTTTTTAATGTAGTCTTTGTATTTGTTTGGTGTCAGGATAATTCTGACTTTGTTAAATGAATTGGGAAGTGTTCCCGTTCCTTCCATCCATGTTATTTTCTTTGAATGTTTGGTAAAATTACCCAGTGAAACCATCTGGTCCTAGAGTTTTGCTTTTTTGGGGTGGGTGGGGGTGGGATTTTAATAGTACACATTTATTTAATTTAATGATTATATGTGTATTTGTGTGGTCTATATCTTCTTGGCTGTGTTTTGGTAGTTTGTGGTTTTTGAGGATTGGTCAATTTCTGCTCAGTTTTCAAATTAAATGAACATAAATTTATTTTTAGTATCTCTTATTTTTTAAATATTTATAATTGTGGTAAAATATACATGTCATAAAATTTACTATCTTAACCAATCTTAAGTGTACAGTTCCATAATGTTAAGTACATTTACAGTGTTGTACATGCAATCTCAAGAACTTTTTCATTTTGCAAAACTGAGACTCTAAACCCATTAAACAACTCCCATTGCCATTCCCCCAGGCCTTGGCAACCACCACTCTATTGTTTTTCTCTACGAATTTGACTATTAGATACCTCCTATAAGTGGAGTAAAAAAGTATTTGTCTTTTTGTGACTGGCATTTTTCATTTAGCGTAATATCCTCAAGGATCATCCACTGTGTAACATATGTCAGAATTTCCTTCCTTTTTATGACTGAATAATATTCCATTGTATGAATATACCATATTTTGTTTATTCATTCATCATTGATGGACACCTGGGTTGCTTCCACATTTTGGCTATTGTGAAAAATGCTCTATGAATATGGGTATACAAAATATCTCCTTGAGACCTTGATTTCAATTGTTTTAGATATATACCCAGAAATGGAATTGCTGAATCACATGATAATTGTATTTTTAAATTTTTTTAGGAACTGCCATACTGTTTTTCATAGAGGCTGCACCATTTTACATTCTCACCACAGTGTACAGGGTTCCAGTTTTTTCATGTCCTTACCAACACGTGTCCTTTTCTTTAAAAAAGAAACAGTAGTCATCCCAATGACTGTGAGGTGGTCTCTCGTTGTGGTTTTGATTTGCATTTCCCTAGTTACTAGTGATGTTGTGCATCTTTTCCTGTGCTTGTTGGCCATTTTCATTCTTTAGAAAAAATGTCTATTCATCTCCTTTATCCATTTTTTAAATCATGTTTCTGTTGTCATCGAATTATAGGAGATCTTTATATATTCTGGATATTAACCTGTTATGGGAGTGTACCCCCAGATATTCATGTTGAAGTCCTATCTCCCATATCTCAGAATGTGACTGTATTTTGGTGACAGGGCCTTTAAGGAGGTGATTAAATTAAGATGAAGGCATTAGTGTTGGTCCTAATTCAATTTTACTGGTGTCCTTATAAAAAGAGGTAATTTAGGCACACAAAGACACAGCAGGGCTTCATGTACACAGAAGGGCAACCATGTGAAGAGGCAGCAAGGGGCTAGTCATCTGCAAGCTGAGGAGAGAGGCCTGAAAACAACCCAACCCTCCTGGCACCCTGATCTTTGACTTATACCCTCCAGAACTGTGAGAAAATACTATAAGTTTCTGTTATTTAAGCCCCCAACTATGGACTGAATTGCGTCCCTCAAAGTTAATATGTTGTAGTCCTAACCCCTAATATGATTGTATTTGGAGATAGGGCTTTTAGGGGGTAATTAAGGTAAAACGAGGTCATAAGGTTGGGGTCCTAATCTGATAGGACTGAAAAAAAAAGAGGGAGATTTTTCATTCTCACCATGTGAAGAGGAAAGGCCATGTGAGGACACAGTGAAAAAGCTATTTTGTTATGGTAGTTTGAGAAGACTAAGACATACCCAGTCTTTGTAGACCCATTTTAGAAGGAAATGAGGCTGAATTTGATTCTAAGAGACCTTAGTATGACAGCCACGCCAGAGCTGAGCAAAGGTATCAGGGACCTCACAGTCCCCTTGCTGAAGGAGAGGGAGTAAAGAAAAGGTTATAAGGAAGAGAAAAAACAGGTGCCTTGTGCCCCAGAATTAGGGGCCTTAGGTGTCTTATGCGATCTCCTGAAATTACTCTTCTTCATTAATTCATGTATTCATTCATTCATGTATTCATCAGTTACATACTGAACACTCTCTATTTGTCAGGCTTTATGCTAGGAGCTGAATCAGACATGATTTTTACCCTCTTATTAAGGAGATGCAATGGACTCATGATTTTTTATGGTTAATTTAATGTCACATGTATAGGTATTTGAGAAGAGGAAGATCACTGGTATTAGGCAAATATAAAAAATCAATATTATCATAATTTTGGTTTGTAACTCCACTTGTTATTTTCTACAAGATTTAAAATACATTAAAAGTTACAAATGTATGATAGTGAGTACACAATGTATAAAGATGCAATTTGTGATGTCAATAACATAAAATGTGTATGTAAAACAGATTTGTATAGTAGAGTTTTTGCATGAAATTATAAGTTAAGTTGGTACCAATTCAAATTACATTATTATAACTTTAGGATGTTGTAATGTAATATAATCACCATGATAACCACAAAAAGTCTATAGAATATAAACCCACAAAATGAGAATGGTATAAAACTTGGCTCTACAAAACATTAACTGAATGCAAAGAAAGCCGTAATGGAAGAAATGACGGGCAAGAAGTTATGAGACATACAGAGAACAAAGAACAAAATGGCAAAAGTAATTCTTTTCTTATCAGTAATTACTTTAAATGTATGTGGATTAGATTCCCAAATCAAAAGGCATAGATTGGAAGAATGAATTTTTTAAAGTATAAAGTTGTACATCTGAAATTTATATAATGTTATTAACCAATGTTATCAAAAAATTAATAAAAATGAAGAAAACAAACCATGATCCACGAATGTGCTGTCTACAAGAGACTCACTTTAGATCTAAAAGAAATGTGTTGAAAGTGAAAGGATAGAAAAAGATATACTATGCAAATAGAAACCGAAAGAGCTGGAGTGGCTATAGTAATATCAAGATAATATAGACTTTAAGGCAAAAATAGTTACAGAAGAAAAATAAAGACACTGTATATTGAAAAAAGTTTCAATTCACCAAAAAGATATAACAATTATAAGCATAAAATTACCAAATATAAGAGCATCAAAACATGTGAAGCAAATATTGACAGAACTGAAGGGAAAAGTAGACAGTTCTACAATAATAGTTGGATACTTAATGCCCCACTTAAAATAATGGGCATAATCAGATAGTAGAACAATAAGGAAATAGAGGACTTGTACAACACTGTAGACTAATTAAATCTAATAGATACATACAGAGTACTCCACCCAACAAAAGAATACACCCTTTTCTTAAGTGTATATGAAACAATCTCCAAGATAGATCATATATTAGACCATAAAATAAGTCTCAGTAGATTTTAAAAGGTTGAAGTCATAGAAAGTATATTTTCTAATCATAATGGAGTGAAACTAGAAATCAATAAGAAAAGAAAACTGGAAAATTTACAAATATATAAAATTAAATATACTCTTCAACAACCATGAGCCAAAAAAGAAATCACAAAGTAAATTTGAAAATACCTTGAGACATATAAAATTCTATATAATAAAAGCCTAATATGCTAAGTGTCTGGTCATCGGGTCAGCCGTTCAACCAATCAAAGCATAATATGCTAATGATATGCTAAGGCCCCTCAACTGCTTGCTATGACGTGCACTGACTACCATGGGTAGACAGTCGACTGGTTGACAAGTCTCTATGATGTGCACTGACCACCAGGGGCCAGATGCTCTGACCAGTAGGTTAGCTTGCTGCTGGGGTCCAGCCAATCAGGACTGAGTGAGATAGGCCAGACATGTCCTGGAGCCCTCCCACGGTCCCTCTCTGGCTGGCCAACCTCCTGCATCCCTCCCCGGCCTGGATTGTGCACCAGTGGGGTCCCTCGGTCTCGCCTGTGCCATCTCGCAATCTGGGACCCCTCGGGCAATGTCGGTGAGCTGGTTTCAGCCTGATCCCGCAGGCCAGGCCAAGGGACCCCACTGGTGCACGAATTCGTGCACCAGGCCTCTAGTTGAAAATATAACAAGCCAAAACTTAAGGAATATAGTGAGAGCCATGCTAAAAGGGAAAGTTATAGCTATAAATGCTTACATTAAAAACAAGAAAGACCTCAAATCAGTGTCTTAACTTTGTACCTTAAGGACCTAGAAATAGAAGAGCAAACTAAACTAAAAGTTAGGAAAAGGAAGGAAATAATAATAGTGTGGAGATAAGTAAAATAAAGAAGAGAATAACCAACAAACCAACATTTGGCTCATTGAAAAGATGAACAAAATTGACAAAACTTTATCTTGATTAAATGTGGAATAAAGAGAGAAGACTCAAATTTCTAAAATCAGAAATGAAAGTGGAGACATTGCTATCTGTTTTAAAGAAAAAAAGGGAATTATAAAAAAGCACCATTAACAATTGTACACCAATGGATTGATAACTGGATGACATTGACAAATTCCTAGGAAAAAATAACACCTAGCAAGACTAAAACCTAAAGAAATAGAAAATCAAAATAGTTCTATAACTAAGAAGGAGATTGAATCAGTAAATCAAAACCTTCTGAGAGCCTTAGCTGGTTTGGCTCAGTGGATAGAGCATCGACCTTTTGACTGAAAGGTCCCAGGTTCAATTTTGGTCAAGGGCACATGCCCGGGTTGTGGGCTCGATCCCCAGTAGGGGGTGTGAAGGAGGCAGCCAATCAATGATTCTCTCTCATCATTGATGTTTCTCTCTCCCTCTACTTCTCCCTTCCTCTCTGAATCAATAAAAACATATTTAAAAAAACAAAAAACAAAACCTTCTGAGAAAGAAAAGCATTGGACCAGATGGCTTCACTAGCTAATTTGCCAAGCATTTAAAAAAGAATTAACACAAATCCTTCTCAAATTCATCCTAAAATTTGAAGGGGAAAGAATACCTCCTACCTAATTCTAGAAAGCCAGCATTACCCTGATACCAAAACTAATGATACTTCAAGAAACAAAATTCAGACCAATATCCTTATGAATATCAATGTAAAAATCCTGAACAAAATACTAGTGAACCAAATCCAGCAGCATTTTAAAAGAATTACACATCATGACAAAGTGGGACTTATTCCTGGAATGCAAGGATGATTCAACACATGAAAATAAATTTACCTCACCACATTAACAGAATGAAGGGGGAAAAAAACACATATATATTTCAACTGATACAGTAAAAGCATTTGACAGCATTCAACACCCTTTCATGATAACAATACTCAAGAAACTAGTAATAGAAAAAAGCTCCTTAACTTAATAAAGGCCATATATGAAAAGCTATAGCTAACGTCATAATCATTGAAGAAAGATTGAAAGCTATTCCCCAAAGATCAGGAATAAAAAAAGGATTCTGGCTTTCACCACTTCTGTTCAACATGAAAGTTGAGTAGTAAGTGTGGAAGTTTTGCCAGAGCAATCAGGCAATAAAAAAAAAATAACAGGAGTAGTTTGAGATGGCAGTGGAGTAGGTGGATCTTGCTCGCAATGCCTCACAGAACCAAACTGGAAGTTACAACTAAATTGGGAAAAAATCACCCTGAATTACCAACTAAAAACTATCTGAAGAGGAGACTTTTAACCGAGGACTGGCAGAAGAAGCCACCTCGAGACTGGTAGGAAGGGCAGAGACCCTAAAGGGGCTGGCCCTGCTCCTACAGGCGGCAGGCCGAGGTTATGGAGGGATATCTCAGCTGTGGGAGGTTCCCTCTGAGGGGCGTGAAGTCTAAACTCCAGACCAGGCTCCCCAACCCGGAACACAAGAGCCAGGAACAGGCACCCTCATAGCATTCCGCTGTGAAAGGCCGCAGGGTTTATGTCCACCAAGGGGAGGCAGAGCCTGCTGGAGACAGCCACCCTTTTAAAGGGCCAATGCACAATTTTTCACAGCCACTTACCCTGGGCTCCTGCAGAGGAAGTGGTGACCCTGGGCTCCTGCAGAGGAAGGGTGGTGCAGACTGGAGTTGCCTGAAGAGAGTCTGGGTGGCTTTGGGGAGAGATGTGGGATAATACTGCAGCGGCCATTTTTCTTGGAAGAAACAATCCCCTCCAAGCGGCATCAGCCTGGAGAAAAGCAATTATCCCACCCTCTGGAATCCCACTTGCCCCACCCTGCATTTTGAACCCCACTGAGTAGTCAGCGGCATAAGCTGGAGCTTAGAAGGCTGGGCAGTCTCAAGGGTTATTGGTGACTGGCTGGGGCAGGGTCATTCTCCCCAATTTCCAATAGAAAAACTCACCCCCCCCAGCTTCTAGCAGACACAACCTCTGGGCTCCATATACTCTACCCACCTGACTCCTAGGGTCTCCGCTCTGGCAACATCAGGGGAGAATCCGGGTCAGACTCAGACATGTGGCTCAGGAGCAGGGAAAAATACCCACCATCTTCCTTGAAGTCTGAAAAGCACCTCCCCCTCACAGGAGATCCAGTGGCCTCATCCTCCAGATTCTGCCAGAGGCACTTTCAGGGACAGCCTTTTTAGTGACTAAGCCTGGCAGGTTGCCAGCAGGCAGAGACAGGTGGAGGCAGGCAGAGGCAGGGGGAGGCAGGCAGAGGCGGATCCCCCCAGGTGCCTTGGGACATTTGCTGACCCAGCCCTGGGCCTTGTGCTAGTAAAAGCTGGCTTTGGAGTACAGCTTTGTCTTCCCCTGTGCAGCCAAGCCCAGCGGAAGACAGCCACAAACTGTGGATTGCTTGCAGCTTCAGACAAGTTGCCAAGGGCAAGGCATAGACAGCATCTGACATTGGTTTGCACCAGAGCACCTTCTAGGAGGTCTGGAACCAGTATACCAAGTGGCTGGTTTAGGACATCAAAGCAGGAGCAACAAGCTTCACTTTTTTCTATTTTATTCTTTTCTTTATTTTTTCTTTTCTATTTTTTCTTGTTGTTGTTCATTTTATTCTCTTATTTCCTTTATATTTCTTATGCTTCTCTTTCCTTTTCTAATTCTATTTTTCTTATCTTATTCTTTTCCTCCATTTTTCTTTTTCTAATCTTTATTTTTTCCTTTCATAATTTCTCTTTCTTTTTTCTTCTCTTATTCTTGCTTTTTATTGCCTTTTATTATTCTTTTATTCTTTTTTCTTTTCTTATTCTTTTTGTTGTTATTGTTTTTGTTTTGTTTTGTTCTGTCAGCACCTGTACAATAGCTTGCATGATGTGGTTGAAGTTGAGCCTCACAGTCAGCCAGCCTGAGGGTCAATATCAACCATAAAAGGGCCAACAGCAATCAAAACCCAATTACAACAGGAGGGTCCACATAACCCACACAAGAGACATTCCTAGAGCATCCAACTCAGGATATCAAGGAGACTGCACCACTGGGTCCCACAGGACACTTACTACATAAGGCCACCCAACGAAATCTGAGAGTCATAGTAGATCTATCTATTACATAGAAACAAACACAAAGAGATATCCACAATAGGGAACAAAGAAACAAGCCCTAAATGAAAGAACAGGAGGAAAAGAGCAAAATGAAATGGAGGCAAGCAATTTATCAGATATAGAGTTCAAAGTAATTGTTATAAGGATGCTCAAGGAACTTAGTGAGAATTACAAGGAACTTAATGGGAATTACAAGAGTATGAAAAATGACATAAACCATGAATTAAAAACCAGACAGAAATGAAGAATACCATATCTGTATAATACAATGGAAGGAATTAAAAGTAGGTTGGATGAAGCAGAGGATCAAATCAGTGATTTGGGAGGCAAGGTAGAAAAAAAACACCTAATGAGACCAGCAAAAAGAAAAAAGAATTAGAATGAGGATAGTTTAAGGCAGTGGTTCTCAACCTTCCTAATGCCGTGACCCTTTAATACAGTTCCTCATGTTGTAGTGACCCCCAACCATAAAATTATTTTCGTTGCTACTTCATAACTGTAATTTTGCTACTGTTATGAATCGTAATGTAAATATCTGATATGCAGGGTGTATTTTCATTGTTACACATTGAACATAATTAAAACATAGTGATTAATCACAAAAACAATATGTAATTATATATGTGTTTTCTATGGTCTTAGGCGACCCCTGTGAAAGGGTTGTTCGACCCCCAAAGGGGTCGCGACCCACAGGTTGAGAACCACTGGCTTAAGGGAACAGGGGTTAACATGAAACATAACAATATCCATATCATAGGAGTACAAGAAGGAGTTCAAAGCCAGCAAGGAGTAGATAACCTGTTTGAAGAAATAATGACAGAAAATTTCTCTAATCTGGTGAAGGAAAAAGGCACAATTCTGGAAGCAAAGAGAGTCCCAATTAGGATGAATACAAGAGACCCATATCAAGACACATCATAATTAAAATGGCAAAGGCTAACGGTAAAGAGAGACTCTAAAAGCAGCAAGAGACAGTAAGTTACCTACAAGGGAATTTCCATAGGGTGTCATCTGATTTCTCAACAGAAACACTTCAGGCCAGAAGGGATTGGCATGAAATATTCAAAGTAATGAAAAGCAACGACCTGAAACCAAGACTACTCTATCCACCAAGGCTATAATTTAAAAATTGAAGACGAAATAAAGAGTTTCCCAGAAAAAAAAAAGCTAAAGGAGTACATTACCATCAAACCAGCATTGCAGGAAATATTAAAGGGACTGCTTTAAGAAGAATAAATTGAGAGAGAAACATAGATAAAGAAAAAGATGACAATAAGTAAGTACCTATTAATAATAACCGTAAATATAAATGGATTAAATACTCCAATCAAAACACAAAGGGTAGCTGAATGGATAAGAAAACATGACCCATATATATTCTGTCTACAAGAGCCCCACCTCAGAACAAAAGATTCACACAGATTGTAAGTGAAGGGATGCAAAAAATATTCCTTGCAATTGGCAATTTTTAAAAATTTGGGGTAGCAATACTTACATCTCACAAAATAGATTTCAAAGCAAAGACCATAACAAGAGACTAAGAAGGATTGATCCAACAAGAGGACATAACCCTGGTAAATATATATGCACCCAATATAAAAGCAACTAAATATATAAAAAAAAAACTTGGTGGACTTTAAGGGAGAGATTAACAGTAATACAGTCATAGTAGGGAACTTGAAAACTTCACTGTCATCACTAGAGAGATCTTCCATACAAAAAAAATCAAAGAAAAAGTGATCTTAAATGATACACTTGATCAGATGGATCTAATTGATATTTACAGAACCAAAGAAACAGCATATACATTCTTCTCAAGTGCACATGCAACATTCTCAAAGATAGAACATATGATAGGACACAAAATTAGTCTTAACAAATTCAAGAATATTAAAATCATATCAAACATCTTGGATCACAATGGCATGAAACTAGAAATCAACTACAATTAAAAAACTAAAAAACATTCAAGCACATGGAGGTTAAATAGCATATTATTAAACAATAAATGGTTTACCAATGAGATCAAGGAAGAAATAAAAATTACTTGGAAACCAATGAAAATGAACACAAAACAACCCAAAATCTATGGGAAACAGTGAAAGCAGTCCTGAGAAGGAAGTTCAAAGTATTACAGGCCTACCTCAAGAAACAAGAAAAATTTCAAATAAATAATCTAAACCTACATCTAAAAGAACTAGAGAAAGATCAACAAAGCCCATATTTTACAGATCTGGAACAAATACTCCAAATATTTATATGGAACCAAAGAAGGCCCTGAATAGCCACAGCAATCTTGAGAAAGAAGAACAAAGTTGGAGGGATGACAATACCAGATTTCAAGTTATATTACAAAGCCACTGTAATCAAACAGCCTGGTACTGGCACAAGAACAGACATATTGATCAATGGAACATAACAGAGACCCCAGAAATCGATCCAAGCCATTATGCTCAATTAATATTTGACAAAGGAGGCAAGAACACACAATGGAGTCAAGACAGTCTCTTCAATAAATGGTATTGGGAAAGTTGAACAGATACATGCAAAAAAATGAAAGTAGACCACCAACTTACACCATACACAAGAATAAACTCAAAATGGATAAAAGACTTAAATGTAAGTCGTGAAACCATAAAAATCCTAGAAGAAACCATAAGCAGCAAAATCTCAAACATCTCTCATAGCAATATGTTTACAGATATATCTCCTAGGACAAAGGAAACTAAGGTGAAAATAAACACATGGAACTATCTTATCTAATAAAGAGGGAATATGCTAATTGACTGCTCTGCCCTCAAAGATGGCAGTGCCTACAGCCACAAGATGGTGGTGCCCAGTCCCCTCAGCCCTGCCGGGGCGGCAGGCGCGCGGCAAGGCCCCGGCTGCTTCTCGCACCTGCCTCCATAGTCCCCCAGTCCCCTCAGCCGCCCAGCCACCCAGGGTCAGCCCAAGGCGCAGGCAAGCCTCAGGTGGTAGCTGCCCAGCTGCCCAGGGCTGCCTGAGGCAGTGGTAATCAGGGCCGGCTGAGGCTTGCTCTGCTGGCAGTGGCAGCACCAGAGGTGTGATGGGGCGTCGCCTTCTCCTGATCGCCGGGTCGCCTCCCGCCCCTGAGGGTTCCCAGACTGTGAGAGGGGGCTGGCCGGGCTGAAGGACCCCCCTCCAGTGCATGAATTTTCATGCACCGGGCCTCTAGTAGTAAAATAAAAAGAAACCATCACAGCAAAAGAAACCATCAACAAAATGAAAAGGGAGCCCAGTGTATGAGAGAACGTATTTGGCAATGATACATCTGATAAAGGGTTCATATCCAAAATAGATAAGGAACTCATACAACTTAACACAAGAGAGACAAACAATCCAATTTAAAAATGGGCAAAGGACCTAAATAGACACTTCTCCAAAGCAGACATACAGATGGCCAAGAGACATATGAAAAAATGCTCTAAGTCACTGATCATCAGAGAGATGCAAATTAAAACAACAATGAGCAATCACCTCACACCTGTCAGAATAGCTACCATAGCCAAAGCTGGTTTGGCTCAGTGGATAGAGTGTTGGCCTGTGGACTGAAGGGTCCCTGGTCAAGGGCACAAACCTGGGTTTGCAGGCTCGATTCCCAGTAGGGGGTGTGCAGGAGGCAGCTGATCAGTGATTCTCTCATCATTGATGTTTCTTTCTCTCCCTCTCTCATCCTCTCTGAAATAAAAATTTAAAATAAGAATGGCTACCATCAACAAATCAACAGATGACAAGTCCTCGCAAGGATGTGGAGAAAAGGGAGCTCTAGTACACTGCTGGTGGACAGGCAGACTGGTACAGCCATTATGGAAAACAGTATGGAGTTTCCTAAAAAAATTTTAAAATGAAACTGCCATTTGACGCAGTGATCCCACTTCTAGGAATACATCCTAAGAAACCAGAAACACCAATCAGAAAGGATACATGCACTCCTATGTCCATAGCAGCACAATTTACAATATCTAAGATCTGGAAACAGCCCAAGTGCCTATCAGTAGATGAGTGGATCAAAAAGCTGTGGTACATCTACACAATGGAATACTATGCAGTGGTAAAAAAGAAGGATCTCTTACCCTTTGAGACAGCATGGAGGGACCTGGAGAGAATCATGCTAAGTGAAATAAGCCAGTCAGAGAAAGACAAGTATCACATGATCTCACTCATATGTGGAATCTAATGAACAAAATAAACTGATTTGAAGCCTCAGAGCCTGGCTACAGAGTCCAGATTTATCTCCTGGGACAGTGTGGTTCCCAAAGTGGCTGCACACCAGAAACACAAGGGGCATCCTGCACCCAGCCTGTAAAGTTCAGTTTCACTAACTGGGGCGGGGCCTCAGAATCCTGAGTGCAGATGAAGGTCAGCACATGACTTTAGGGTGCAGCCAGGTTAGAACTGTAGCCTAAGGCAGTGTGTGTGTGTGTGTGTGGGGGGGGGGGAGTGGGGGCTGTGGAGTGGTTTTAAGCTGGGAGACTCTGGGTCAGATGTGAACTAGCAAACCCCTTTCTGGCCAGTCCGTGTGAAATGGATCCCATTAGATGCTCATGCTGTAGGTTCCCATGGCTGTAGTTTCCCTGTTGTTCAGTTCGACAGTGGATTATATTTGCTTATTTTGTCTCTGAAGAAGCTGTGAGCACAAGGATGGGCCTGAGGTTATCTTGCTATGGATATATTCCCAGCAAGAAGCACAGAGCCTGACCCAAACCAGGCACCCAGCAGATAGTTTTTGAAAGAATGAATGCATCAATGAATGCACTTTCAAAGGAGATAATGGTGACAAGGAGAATATTTGGGAAATTACTGAAAATACCAGGAAAAGTATTAAGGAAGGAGTGTTGTCAGCAAACTGGCAGACTAGGAGATCCCAATGCACCGCCCTTCCATAAAGCAAGAAAAATAGTGAATAAACAACAGCATGCTGACAAAAATAGCTCTGGAATACAATAACAGAGCTGTAGGTACTTCGTGGAACACAGAAACCGAGAAAGGCAGCATAGAAAAGGAAGCACTTAGCCCGTCCAGCACAACTCATTGCCAAGAGGTAACCCCTTCATGTGAGCTCCCCCAGGATTTTAATAGTTCCACATCTTACATTTAATCCTTTTATCCATTTTGAGTTCATTCTTGTGTATGGTATAAATTGATGGTCTAGTTTCATTTTTTTTTTTTTTGCATGAATCTGTCCAATTTTCCCAGCACCATTTATTGAAGAGACTGTCTTGTCTCCATTGTATGTTCTTGCCTCATTTGTCATCTGGGAACAGAGATAATTGTACTTCTTCCTTTCTTATTTGGATGCTTTCATTTCTTTTTCTTGCCTAATTGCTCTGGTTAGAACTTCCCCAATACTATCTTGAATAGAAGCGAAAGTGGACATTTTTGTTTGTTCCTGTCTTTCACCATTTAGTACCATTTTAGCTGGGAGCTTTTCATATATGGCCTTTATTATGTTGAGATTGTTTCCTTCTATTGCTAGTTGGTTGAGTGCTTTTCTCAGAAATGGGTGCTGAATTTTGTCATGTGCTTTTTCTCCATCAATCGAGATGATAATGTGTGTTTTCATCATTCTATTAATGTGGTTTATTTATTGATTGATTTTTAAATGTTGTACCATCCTTATGTACTATAAATTAATTCCACTTGGCCATAGTGGATAGTTCTATTAATGTACTGTTGAATTCTGTTTGCCAAGATTTTGTTGAAATTTTTTTTTGCATTAATATTCATCAGTGATATTTGTCTGTAGTTTTATTTTCTTGTGGAGCCTTTGTCTGGCGTTGGACTCAGGATAAGTTTGGAAGTGTTCCTTCCTCTTCAATTTTTAGTAAGAGTTTGAGGAAGGTTAGTATCAGTTCTTTAAATGTTTGATAGACTTTACCTGTAAAGACTCCTGGTCCTGGGCTTTCCTTTTTTGGAATGTTTTTTTGTTTGTTTTAAAAATATATTTTATTGATTTTTTTTACAGAGAGGAAGGGAGAAGGGTAGAGAGTTAGAAACATCGATCAGCTGCCTCCTGCACACTCCCCACTGGGTATGTGCCTGCAACCAAGGTAAATGCCCTTGATCGGAATCGAACCTGGGACCCTTGAGTCTGCAGGCTGACACTCCATCCACTGAGCCAAACTGGTTAGGGCTTGTTGGAATGTTTTTATTACTGATTCACTCTCCATACTAGTTATTATAAGTCTGTTCAGATTTTTTCTCTTTCTTCAGGATTCAGTCTTGGTAGATTGTGTGTTTCTAGGAATTTTACCATTTAATCAAGGTTATCTGACGAGTTGATGTATAATTGTTCATAATATTCTCCATAATCCTTTTAATTTTAAAAAATGTATTGTAATATCCCCACTTTCATTTCTGATTTTAATTATTTGAATATTCTCTCTTTTTCTTAGTTAACTTAGCTTTAAAAGTTTGTCAGTCTTGTTGATCTTGTCAAGAACCAACTCTTGTTTTTGTTGATTTTCTTTATTGTTTTTCTAGTCTCTATTTCATTTATCTCTTCTCTCATCTTTATTATTTCCTTCCTTCTGCTAGCTTTGGGCTCAGTTTTGTTTTTTGTTTTTTACTAGTCTCTTAAGGTCTAAAGTTACATTGTTGATTTGAGGTTATTCTTTTTATATGATTACAGCTATAAATTTCCATCTTAGCACTGCTTTTGCTACATTCTTTAAGGTTATTTTTGTCATTTTCATTTGTCTCAAGGTATTTTCAAATTTCCCTAATAATTTCTTCTTTAAGCCATTGGTTGTTGAAGAATGAATTTTTAAAATTCCACATATTTGTGGATTTTCCAGTTTTCCTCTTCTGTTGATTTTTAATTTCATCCCATTGTGATTGGAAAAATATTTTGTATAATTTTAATATTTAAGATTTATTTATACTTGTTTTGTGGCCTCATATATGGTCTCTCCTGCAGAATATAACATACGCATCTAATAAAAATATATATCCTGCTATTGTTGGATGAAGTGTTGTGTATATGTCTGTTAGGTTCAAGTGGTCTATAGTGCTGTGCAAGTTCTCTATTTCCTTATTCTTTTTTTTTAAAAAAATATTTTATTGATTTTTTACAGAGAGGAAGGGAGAGAGATAGAGAGTTAGAAACATCGATCAGCTGCCTCCTGCACATCTCCTACTGGGGATGTGCCCACAACCCAGGTACATGCCCTTGACTGAAATCGAACCTGGGACCTTTCAGTCCGCAGGCCGATGCTCTATGCACTGAGCCAAACCGGTTTTGGCCATTTCTTTATTCTTGAAAGTGGGTGTTAAAGTCTCCTACTGTTACTGTAGATGTGTGTATATCTTCAATTCTGTCAATGTTTGTTTTATATATTTAAAAACTAATGTTTGGTGCATACATATTTTAAAGTGTTATATCTTCTTGGTGAATTGACCAGTTTAATATTATATAATGTCCTTCTTTGTCTCTTGTAACAATTAATCCTGTAAAGTTTATTTTGTCTGATATTAGTATAGCCACCCTCCTCTCTATTTGACTATTTCCGTGGAATATCTTCTTCCTTTTTTTTTTTTACTTGCAATCTACATAAACTTACATCTAAAGTCAGTCTCTTAGGGAAACCTTTGGAGCAGCAGTTGCCAACCTGTGGTCTGCGAACCACTGGTGGTTCATGAGGTCTGAAAGGTTGGCGACTGCTGCTTAGGACAGCATATAATTGGATCCTGCTTTTTAAATCCATTCAGTCATGTATATATTTTTATTTCAGGCTTTAGTCCACTTACATATAAAGCAATTACTGATAGGGAAAGAGTCATTATTGCCATTTTGTTTATTGTTTTCTTGTATCATTTTTGTCCTTCCTATCCTCCCTTACTGCCTTTCTTTGTATTTAGTTGATATTTTGTAGTGATATGCTTTAATTCCCTTCCCATTTCCTTTTGTGTATATTCTAGATATATTTTCTTTGTGGTTACCATGGGGATGACATAAAACATCATAATTATAACTATATATTTTAAACTGATAAAAAATTAACTTCAATAGAATACAAAAACTATTCTTACTGCTTACTCTCACTTTATGTTATTCATGTCATGAATTACATCTCTCTATATTCTGTGCACATTAACATTGATTTATCGTAATTTTTATACTTTTGTCTTTTAAATCCTATAACAGAATTAAAAGTGAAATTACAAATCAAATTTACAATAATATATATGTTACATTTGTCCATATATTAACTTTAACCGGAGAACTTTTTACTTTTTTTAAAAAATATATTTTATTGATTTTTTACAGAGAGGAAGGGAGAGGGATAGAGAGTTAGAAATATTGATCAGCTGCCTCCTGCACACTCCCCACTGGGGATGTGCCCACAACCAAGGTACATGCCCTTGACCGGAATCGAACCTGGGACCCTTTAATCCGCAGTCCAATGCTCTATCCACCGAGCCAAACCGGTTAGGGCAGAACTTTTTACTTTTAATGGCCTCAAGTTACTGTCTAGCATCTTTTAGTTTAAACTCTAAGGGAAGCATTCTTGCTTGATAGATATTTTTCTTACAGCTCTATAAATATATCAATCCACTGCCTTCTGGACTGTAAGGTTTATACGGAGAATTCTGCTTATAATCTTATGGAGGCTCCCTTGTATGTAACAAGTCACTTTTCTCCTGCTGCTCTCAAGATTCTCTCTTTTTCATTGACCTTTCACAGCTTGATTATAATGTGTTTCAGTGTGGGTCTCTTTGGATCTATCCTACTTGGAATTAGTTGAGTTTCTTATGAGTATATTCATTTTTTGATCAAATTTGGAAAATATTCAGCCATTTTTCTTCAAACAAGATCTCTGCCTCTTTCGCTTTTCTCCTTTTGAGACTCCCAAATGAATACATGGGTGCACTTGATGATCTTTTATAAGTCTCTTAGGGTCTGTTCACTTTTCTTTATTATTATTAGTCTTTTGCTCCTCTAATTTGATAATTGACTTTCTTCAAGTTCTCTGATCTTTGTTCTGTTTATTCAAGTCTGCTATTGAACCCCTCTAGTACATCTAGTTCCAGTCTGAAGCCCTGAGAACCAAGAACACCAAAGGTGTAAGTCCTAAAATAAGGGTTAAAGACCAATGTCCCAGCTCAATAAGTCAGAGAGAGAGAGAGAGAGAGAGAGAGAGAGAGAGAGAGAGAGAGAATTCTCACTTCCTATGTCTTTTTGGTCTATTCACTGCTCAATAGATTGTATGATGCCCACTCACAGTGAGAAGGGCAATCTGCTTTACTCAGTCTACCAATTCAAATGCTAATCTCTTTCAGAAACACCCTCACAGACACACTCAGAAATAATGTTTAAGCAAATATCTGACACTTCATGACCCAGTAAAGTTAACACATAAAATTAATAATCACAGTATTTTTTAGCTCTAAAAATTTCTGTTTGGGAGAGACTTATGGTTAAGATGGTGGAGTGGGTAAATGCTGTGCTCACCTCTTCCCCCAACTACATCAAAATCACAACTAAATTATAGAACAACCACCCTTGACAACCCCCTAATGACTGGCTGAACAGAAATCCACTAACTAAGGATATAAAGAAGAAGCTACTTTGAGACTGGTAGGAGGGGGAGATGCCAAATGGTCTGATGCCACACCAATGTGTGATGGTTAAGAATCAGGATAAGCCCTAACCGGTTTGGCTCAGAGGATAGAGCGTTGGCCTGCAGACTGAAGGGTCCCAGGTTCGATTCCGGTCAAGGGCATGTACCTTGTTTGCGGGGCACATCCCCAGTGGGGAGTGTGCACGAGGCAGCTGATTGGTGTTTCTCTCTCATCGATGTTTCTAACTCTCTATCCCTCTCCCTTCCTTTCTATAAAAAATCAATAAAATATATTTTTAAAAAAAGAATCAGGATAGTGCCCTAACCGGTTTGGCTCAGTGGATAGAGCATTGGCCTGCAGACTGAAGGGTCCCAGTTCGATTCCGGTCAAGGGCATGTACCTTGGTTGCGGGCACATCCCCAGTAGGAGGTGTGTGGGAGGCAGCTGATCGATGTTTCTCTCTCATTGATGTTTCTAACTATCTTTCTCCCTTCCTTGCTGTAAAAAAATCAATAATATATATATATTTAAAAAAAAAGAAGAATCAGGATAGATATATTGGCTGTAGATGCCCTCCCTGAGGAGTAAGGGGTCCCAGCCCCACAATGGGCTCCCTAGACTGGAGCACCAGTGCTGGGAACAGCAGTCCTCACAACATCTGGCTATGAAAATCAGTGGGGATTCTGTTTGGCTGAGACCGAGGAATGCTGTAGACCTAGGTATCATCTTAAAAAGCCTAAATACAGACTCACTCACTCACAAACATTCACCCTAATCTCCAGCAAAGGGACAGCAGCTAGAAAAGTACTAGGGTTATATGGGGACAACTGAGTTGTCTCGCTTCAGGACAAGGGCTAGAGGAGCAACTCTCTCCAGGACATAAGTGCTGGCAGGCACCATTATTTCTTTGTTCAGCCCTCCTCCCACCCAGCTGGTAGGCACCAAAACAGAGTTTCCATTATCATGACTAACACACTTTCCCCACTCGGGTGATTCCCTGAGACCCTGTCCCACCCAACTAGTACATTAAACTAAAAATATTGTGCCCAGCAAAGAAAACCATCAACAAAATAAAAAGACAGCCTACGGAATGGAAAAACATATTTTCCAATGTATGTATAATAAGGGATTTACAACAAAAATATATAAAAGCTCACAAAACCTAACATCAAAAAGATAAGCTGATTAAAAAATGGGCAGAGGACATGAAAAGAAATTTCCCCAGGGAGGACTGCAAATGGTAATAGACATACGAAAACATGCTTAATGCCACTAAGCATCAGAGAAATGCAAATTAAAACCACAATGAGATATCACCTCATACCTGTCAGAATGGCTATCAGCAATAAATCAACAAACAAGTGTTGCTGAGGATGTGGAGAAAATGGAACCCTCGTGCATTGTTGGTGGAATTGCAAATTGGTGCAGCCACTATGGAAAACAGTATGGAGGATCCTCAAAATTTTAAAAATAAAACTACTATATGACCCAGCAAGCTCATTTTGGGGTATTTATCTGAAAAAATCCAAAATACTAATTCAAAAACATATGCACCCCTATGTTCATTGTGGCATTATTTACAATAGCCAAGATATGGAAGCAATCTAAGTGCCCATCAATAGAAGATTGAGTAAAGAAGATGTGGTACATATATACAATGAAATACTACTCAACCATAAAAAGAATAAAATCTTACCATTTGTGACAACATGGATGGATCTAGAAGGTATTATACTAGAGTGAAATAAGCCATATAGAGAAAGAAATACCACATGATTTTACTTATATGTGGACTCTAAAAAACAAAATAAGCAAAAAGAAAAAACATAAGATGAGTGGATAAAAAAACTGTGGTACAAAAGAAACCCCAAAACCTATGGTACATTTATACAATGGAATACTACACAGCAATAAAAAGAAAGAACTCTTACCATCTGCAACAGCATGGATGGACCTGGAGAGTATTACGCTGAGCGAAATAAGCTAGTCAGAGAAAGATAAGTATCACATGATCTCACTCATATGTGGAATCTAATGAACCAAATAAACTGATGATCAAAAATAGACCCAGAGACATAGAAGCATGAACAGACTGTTGAACCTCAGCGGGAAGACAGGGGAGAGTGGGTGGGAAGAGATCAACCAATGAACTCGTATGCATATATGCATAACCCGTGGACACAGACAATAGGGTGGTGAGGGCCTGGGGGGGGGGCTGGAGTGGGCTGGAAGAGGTTATTGGGGGGGGGAGGAGGACCTATGTAATACTTTTATTATAAAGATTTAAAATAAATTAATTAATAAAAAAATAAAATACCAAATTGTTAACAAAATCTACAACTTAATGGGGGAAAAAAAGATAAAACAGAAACAAACTTATAGAAACAGAGAACAAACAAGTGTTTGCCAGATTGGAGGGAGTGTGGGGTAAAAAATATGAAGGGATTAAGAGGTACAAATTGGCAGTTACACAATAGTCATGGGAATGTAAAGTGCAACATAGGGAATATAGACAATAATATTGTAATAACTATGTATAGTGTCAAGTGTGTACTAGACTTATCAGGGGGTCACATTGTAAGTTATATAAATGTCTAACCACTATGTTACACACTTGAAACTAATGTAATATTAAATGTCAACTGTAATTGAAAAATAAAATTTACTAGTAAAAAAGAAAGAAAGAACTTTGAGTCAGCCTCTGCTGGGCTGACAGTTGGGAATGTACATGGATGATAGAAAACAAAATTACATTCCAAATATGCTATTTCTGGTGGAGAGTAAACCTATTCAGCAAGACCAGGTTCAAAGTGAGGTCCGTGTAACATCCACATGAAATATTGTTAAATAGCTGGGTATGATCTAAAAACCAAGTTTGAGGTCTTCACAAATTTGGGCTTAAAAGTTTCTCTCAGTAGCATACAAATCTATATGTGGAACAAAGAAGTTTCACAGTTAGCCCCTTACTCTGCTCAGGCTGCTGTAGCAAAATACCCTAAGACTGGGTGGCTTAAACAACAGAAATGTGTGTCTTACAGTTCTGGATGCTGGGAAGTCCAAATCCAGGTGTAGATGACTACCATCTTGCTGTGGGTTGACAGGTCTTTCTTTGGTGGGTGCTCATGGAGAGAGAAAGGGCTCTCAAGTCTCTTGCTCTTCTTATAAGGGCACCTCTCCCATCATGGGGCTCCACCCTCAAAATCTCATCTAAACCTAATAACCTCCCAAAGGCCCTAGATCATCCAAACATCATCACATCGGTGGTTAGCACTTCACCATATGAATTTGAGGGAACACAAATATTTAGTCCATACAGTCTTCTTCTGTTATAAAGTGTCATAAACATTCTACTTGATCTTTAAGGCCTTCATCTTATAAACTTGTCACCATTATTGACATCCTGTAGTCCTTGGCATACTTCTGAGTGTGACATATTTGCTGTAAGAGTGTGCCCATGACTGAGACAGTGTATGTGTCTCACATGTAGTGCTCTCTTGGAAGCCTTACTGCTAAATTCTTTTTTTGTCTCCTAAGACCTCGTATTTAATAAAGAACTCAATTGTTGAGATTTTTTTTAAAAAGTTTCTCTCAGAAGTCATATAAAAATTGAACTAAAAAGGATCCCAATGAAATGTTGTGGAAAAAAGTTGTGTACAACAGGTTGTGTTGGAGCAGAATCGTGATGGGGCCCCAACATTCTAGTCCTTGGTATACACACTGTTATCCCCTCCCGGTGAATGTGTCAGGACTGCGGATGGATAAATATTTGCTCTTATTATAGGGTTACATGGTGTGATAAAATAATAGGACAGTCACTGCTGTGCTTATGTGACTTTATCTAAGATTTCACAACTCTGTGGCAGTCTACTGGCCTTGTAGAAGCACACAGTTATGAGGTGACCTAACATGTCATGTCGTAAGAGGGTGGTATGGTTAGCAACTGAGTGAGGCCTCTCAGAGCTAACAGTTAAACCTGGTTGAAGGTCAGCAAGAAAAAACACAAGGCCTCAGGGCTGCAGTCATCTGGTATTGGATTCTGCCAACAACCAGGTGAAGTTGAAACTCTCAGTCCTTTTGATGAGACCCACAGCCCCTCTAGTGACACCCTGAGCTCAGCCTGGTGAAACCCGGAGCAGACAACCCATCTAGCCCATCTCTCACAGAAACGACATGATAATAAACGTGTTGCTTCAAAATTTGTTCTTTGATTATTTTTATTAATATTCATTTTTTAATATTATTTTGTTTGTTCATCATTTTTTCCCTGATTTCATTTAGTCGTCTGTCCATGAGCTGTTAGTTCATTGAGCATCTTTGAAAGAGCTGTTTCAAATTTTTAGTAAACTAAGACAGAGGTCTACATTTCAAGGTCAGTTTCTGGATATTTATTGTGTTCCTTTGAATGGGCCATGTTTCCCTGGTTATTTTTTTTGTATGCCTTTTGAACTTTTATTGAAATTTGGGCATTGGAAAACAGCCACCTTTCCCAGTCTTTGCAGACTGCCCTCCTCAGGGGAAGCCCTTCACAAATCAGCATGGTGTAGGAACCTTGGGTCCTTTCAAACTTTTTCTGGGGATGTGTCTTCCCTGGGCCTCTGCATGTGCTTTTATTTTAGTTCTCAGGATATATATATATATATATATATATATATATATATATATATATATAATCTACTTTTATTATTTTATTTTAATTTATCTTTGAATTGAATTTATTGGGGTGACATTGGTTAATAAAATTATATAGATTTCAGGTGTACAATTCTATAATACATCAAGTGGATATTGTACTGTGTGTTTACCATCCCAAATAAGTCTCCTTCCATCACCATTTATCCCCCCCATACCTTCCTTTTCTACCCTGGTACTATTTCCCACAGAGTTTTCTGCTTCTGGGCTTTTGCTCCAGTACGTTGTGATTTTCTTTACCTGTCAGGGTATCTCTTCAAATTGTGGGGCAGAAGATTGCTCTGTGACCACAGTTCTCTGAAATATCTGAGAAGAGCTGTTGATTTTCAGTTTGTTCCGCTTCTTTCTTGTGTGTATGGAGTGATAAATTTAAGCTCTTTACACGCCATACCAGAAACTAGAAGTATTACGTCTTTTTTTTTTGTATTTTGCCTTCTGAGACATTTTCTTGACTTTATCTTCTATTGAGCTTTTTACAAAATTGATCTTAGAGAGAGGGCGGGAGGGAGGGAGGGAGAGAGAGAGAGAGAGAGAGAGAGAGAGAAATGAGATAGAAACATTGATTGGCTGCCTCCAGCACACTCCCCATTGGGGATGAAACCTGCAACCCGGGCATATGTTCTGACCAGGAATCGAACCCGACACCTTTTGGTGTATGGGGTGATGCTCCAATCAACTGAGCCACACCTACCGGGGCCTTTTATTGAAGTTTTTATTTTAAAAATTGTTTAAAGTAATAAGCACTCTTTATTCTTCAAAGTTAACTTTTCATAGCATCTTTTTCTTTTATTTGTGGATGCAATATCTTATATGTGTGCTTAATAGAACTGTAATGAAGTTTTGGGCATAATAGAGAAAAACTACCAGGTCAGAAAGAGAAATTACAAATGGATGTCCTATGTTACCTGTCTAATAAAATATCAATCATACCCTTCTGAAAGGGGCTGCCTACTCTCTGTCCCTCTCCTCAGCCCCCTAGCCTGATACCATCTGTGGGAGACATAATTGTCCACCAACTGCACAGTTGTGTTTTTTTGTTTTGGGGTTTTTTAATTGGTCTCTGGCTGTTTCTTCTGGCAGTTACCACTCCCAACCCCCTTCTTCCTGGCCGTCTTCCACTCAGAAGCTGAAGAGCCAGAGATACGTTCTCAGCCTCCCTTGCAGCTAGAGATGGCTATGTGTCCCCGTGATGGCCATGAGATGCTTTCTGGGCGCCTTCTGACAAGGCTTTGATTTTCCTGAGACACACATGGCCACACTGTCCTCTTCCTTCTTCTTTCTGCTGGGAATATACTCGTGCTGCCTGGAGAGGTGGCAGCAATCTTGTGACCCTGAGGGGATCAGCATGAGGATGAAGCTCAACACATTAAGGAAGAAAAGGTTAGAAACAGCCTGGGTTCTAGCCCTAACCGGTTTGGCTCAGTGGATAGAGCGTCGGCCTGCAGACTGAAAGGTTCCAGGTTCGATTCCAGTCAAGGGCATGTACCTTGGTTGTGGGCACATCCCCAGTGGAAGGTGTGCAGGAGGCAGCTGATCGATGCTTCTAGCTCTCTATCCCTGTCCTTTCCTCTCTGAAAAAAAAAATCAATAAAATGTATTTTTTAAAAAAAGAAAGAACCTGGGTTCTTTATGGCATCATTGAGCAGCAGAATGCATGCCACACTTTTGTTAGTAATAAATTAACTTCCTGAGAAAGTAAGAAAAAAGAAAGATGGAAAGAAAGAAAGGAAAGCCATATAAGTTTAAGCCACTGTCAGTTGGGTTTTATGTTACTTGTACCTGAAAAAATTTTTTAACGAATCATCATGTTTCTACATAGTATGTTTATGCTACTGTTTTGTAACTTAGCAATTTGAGACATTATCTCATGACATCTTGTTATGGTAGAAGACGATACACCTTTTTTTTTCTATCCCCCCTCTACTAGTATACACACCCCGTTTTCCTTCCATTCTCCCACTATGTTTATGTCATAATTCCTAGTAAATCAGTAGTTGCTACAGAGTCAAGAAGTGTATTATAATGATCGTTTTCTGCATTTTTATATCATTTTTATATCCTGTTTTTAATCATTGCTTAGCTTTTTCCTTTGAAATGTGCCCAGCCTTAATTTTTCCAATTTGATTAATCAGTTCATTCATAAACCTATTCACACATTTTTTTCACAAATATTCACACCTCTCAGCTCATTGATTTAAGGAGAAACCAATAAAAAGTTGATTGGTTGGGAACCTGTGTAAGGTGACTGGGTGGGGACCCGCGCATTCTGCCCGAGGACTCCTGAGTCCAGAAAGGGAAAGCTTTGCTCTGAGATTGATTTCTTTGGGAAACGCTCTGTAATTTACTGAGGGTAGATGCTTGGCTCTTGTGATTTCTACCTAGGAGCACAGGGAAGGGCAGAGCGAGGTGGGACAATCAACTGTTCCGACACCTACTTTCAATTCTCCCTCCTCTGGGGCCTCTACGTCTCACTCCCAGGTCAGGATACCTTTTGCACCAGAGCTTCACCCGGATTTTGTAAGGAAGACCAAGGTTCTTCACCCAGATCCCTCCCACGGGGGGCTGTCCTCTACCTCTCCAGGCCCTGCTTTCTCAGTTACCGCCCCGCTAGCCCCTTTCTGCCAGGAAGTTGAACTCTCTTCCCCATGGATGGATCTTCCTCCAGTTTCTTTGGAGATGTGGGTTTATACACATGATTTCTTTATTCTTATTTTATGGGGTGCTAGGAGTTAGGAGAGACATATGTATTCCACCCTTTTAAAATTATTTTTATTTTTTAGTAAATTTATTGGTGTGACATTGGTTGATAAGATTAAATAGATATCAAGTGTACAATTCTAGGCAATCAACTGAATGGGAATAGATACTTGTAAACAATACCTTTCAGAAGGGTCTAATATCCAAAATATGTAAAGAACTCATGCAAATCAATAATAACACTAAAGAATCAATTAAAATTTGGCAGAGGACCTGAAGAAACACTTCTTCCAAGAAGACATGCAATTGGCCAACAGATATATGAAAAGATGCTCAACATCACTACCTATAAGGGAAAATCAAATGAAAACCACAATGAGGTACCACCTCACACCTGTTAGAATGGCTATTATCAGTAAGACAAGAAATAACAAGTTTTAGAGAGGTTGTGGAGAAAAAAGGAACCCTCATACACTGCTGGTGGGATGTAAATTGGTAAAACCACTATGGAAAACAGTATGGAGGTTTCTAAAAAAATTAAGACTAGAGCTACCATATGACCCAGCAATCCTTCTTTTGGGTATCTACTCCAAAAATTTGAAAACATTTATTCATAAAGATATATGTACCCCTATATTCATTGCAGCATTATTTACGGTGGCTAAAGCATGGAAAGAACCTAAGTGTCCACCTTCCTGAATGGAAGTTAGAATTAGAATTTTTAATGGCCTCAGATTTCTTGGCTAGGCCCCCAGTATGTAGACCAACTTTTGTGAGCCATTGGCAATGGACAATCCTGGGTTTGGGATTCTGATGGATTTGAGTTTGAATTGTGATTCTCTGACCTCCTTACTCAAGTCACATCCATGGGCCTCAATTTTCTCCTCTACAAAGTGGGAATGACAAGGTCTATCTGATAGAGTTCTGGGAAGATTTCCTTAGCTGCTATATATAAGCATACAACACAGGGCTTGGCAGACAGTAGGTGCTCAGAATCGGAGTGATCACTGTTTAAGGCAGCAAGTGGGAAATGTGATTGGAAAGACCTGAAGCAGGTGTCAGGAGGGTCTCGGATGCCAGGACTTAGTCTTGTGACACGGAGGAGCCCTGGCAGGCTTGTGAACAAGGAAGTGACTTGATCTCAAAGAATTTGTGAGATTGTTCTGTCAGTCGGGTGTGGAGTGGGATTGGCCCAGCAGCTCTTGGGTTAAAATCTTCGTCTGCATCTGAGTTATTTGTAACCGTTGTCATAGCAACAAGTTTGGCAAGTGAGCCAGTGTTGCAAGCTCCTGGCAGTAGGGAGGGGAGGGCAGTGGGAGAAGACAGAAGATTTGGAAGGCGGGGGGCGGGGGGTCATCTGTGACCAGCACTTCACTTTCCTCTTGTTTGTCTGAAGCGTGCAGCTGGAGATGAGGGTGAGTGTCCTTCAGGGAGAATCACTGGGGACTCCTGCCCAGTCTCCTGATATTCCAGATGTGACAATAGGTCCGAGAGGTCCAGTAGCTGGCTCAAGACCACACAGGACATCAGGGACAGAGACAGGACTAGATGTTTTTAAAAAGTACTCGGGGTCATAGAGCTGAAGCTTAGTGGATAGAGCATCAGCCTGCAGAATGAAGGGTCCTGAGCAGACTGAAGGGTACTGGGTTTGATTCCGGTCAACGGCACATGCCCAGGTTGCAGGCTCAATCCCCAGTACGGGGCGTGCAGGAGGCAGCCTATCAGTGATTCTCTCTCATCATTGATGTTTCTATGTTTATCTCCCTCTCTCTTCCTCTCTGAAATCAATAAAAATATATTTTTTAAAAAGTACGCAGGGTCATAGAGCTGAAACATAGTAAACCTGAGAGGACCTGTGGAAACATTTCATTCACCCATCTACCAACACACATGCTTTATTGTGATTGTTGCTCATCTGGCAAACATGGGACCTAGAACTGACTCAGGGTCACACAGCAACTCCAGTGCTGACTTGAGATCACAACCCAGAGGCCTCGGGCCTCCCAGGCCTGGGTACTTCCTGAGGAAGTGGCCTCTAGGGTTCACAGCTCAGGGAAGCGCTCACTGCCGACTTCAGGAAGGGCCTCCCAAGGTAAAATTGATTTGACTTCCTTGGCCTCTGACCCTCCTCAAAGTCAACAGGCATGGATTCAGGTCACATCGTCCCTCCCCACACGCCTCTTTCTTTGCAAGTGTGTGTGTCCTGCTGCCCATGACAATGCTGTTGCACAAAGGATAGCCCAGCCTCACTCCACCCTGGACCAAACACACCTGCCACAGGTCTCCGCCTTCAAATCACCCACAAGGCTAAGCACTTCCTGGACATACTTTTATGTGATTCATTCCTCACAATTATCATTCTCTGTCTCCCCATTTACCAGGTGGAAACCTAAAGGACCAGAGGGCCCAAGGTCACACAGTGAGCCTTAGCCTGAACCCGTCCACCTCCAGGATAGTGCTTCTGCCCCTTCTATCCCGCACTGGTTCCCAGCGCTCAGAGTCATCACCACCCCCCCCCCCCGCCATTATCTTTGCCTTCATCACCCCCTGGGCACTTGTGCGATAGTTTCCTCTGTGTCCTCTGCCTTATGTGCAGCCCAAACTCCCCTTCTCTCCTCCTAGCCAATCCCTCACCAAGTGCAGCTGATTCCCCTTCCTGTCCCTCAAATCCGGCTTCTTTCCTCATCCTCTGCCATTGCCCTGTTCCAGCCTCAACACCCCTCCCATGAACGACCCCAAGTCCCCTTGCTGGCAAGTCCCCTTCCTGGCTCCAGGCTTCTGGACTGGCCATCTTCAACCTACCCCTTTGCACAGCAGCAGTGAGAGGGGTGTCACTTCCTTCTGTGACCCCCCCCCCCCACACACACACAAGGATAAAGTTCTACTCCTTGTTTGGCAATTAAGGCCGCCCATAGATCTGGCCTCACCAAACCTCTCCAACTGCATCTCTTGCCACACCTGGTCCAACACACTGTGCTCTGCCCACTGAACAAACCACAAGTGGTTCCTACAATATGCCAGCTCTCTCTTGTCTAGGTGACTTTGCAAGGTGTTCTGCCCTTCACAACTCCCCAAACCTTGTGAATTCACCAAGTGGCACTTCATCCAAGTAGCCTACCTTGATCTTGTCCTCTGGGCTCACAGCCCCTAGACCTTCCTGCCCCTGCCCCATGTGGATTTCATGTTCAGGGTTCCCTCTCCTGTCAGATCAGAAGCTCCCTAAGGGCAGGGCCTCTGTCTCCAGCAAAGCTCAGCACCTGGCCAGTCCCAGAGGAAGGGTCAGCAAATATTCATTGCATGGATTCAGGTGCATGGATGGTTGAATAAAGAATGAAATTTGGGCTCAGCTCTGTCCTTGCGCACTCCTGCGTGAAGTCAGTTGTTGTCTGGCAGGTTCTTACCTGCTCCCTGTGGTGGTTTCTCTGGGAGGGGCGTGGCTTGAGTCAGCTGACAGAGGGTGAGGCCCAACCAGCTGAGTTGAGAGCATGTAGGTGGATGAGAAGGGGTGCAGTGAGGATAGAAAATGGGTGTGCCCACTGAGGTGGTGCTATGCTTTTCCCTCCCCCTTATAGGAAGTGACCTGATGCACAGGGAGGCTTAGGTCACTTGCCAAAGCCACACAGCTAAGTAAGGTCGTGGTGGGACTCCAACTCTGATCAACTTCAAGGCACTTTCCACATTGTCCCAGCCTCTCCCAACCTTCCCTTTGGATAACAGGCTTGTGGTAATTAATGGTGGAGTTATGCTTGGAACCAGGGTCTTAGAGTAACAATTGTCAAGGCAGAAGAGAGAGAGGGAAGGAATCACCTTCTGAATTCGTACTATGACCTTGTGCTGTGGAGATAAGAGGATTGGGAAACAGGGGATGGAACTTAAACATTTAATGGACTAATGAAGCCCCTATAATACAGATCTTCCAAACAGTGCTTTTATTTTTCTTTTCCTACAATCTAATCTTTCATCTTTTCATGGTGCTCCAATTTTATTGTATGGGATATTTCAGTGGTGTATAGAATGTCTTATGTGATATTTCAATGCATATAAAGTAATTACAAATCCAAAGATGATGGTGCTGGTTAAAGCACTGTAGGCAGGCAAGGCAAACCCATTCAAGAATGCGTGATTGTTTCAGTAAGGATAAATTGGTGGAAAGGGTCCAATGTAACCCCTCTGTCCCCCAAGAACTTGCTGGCCTCCCCAGGGAATGGGGTGATATTGGGGTTTCTGCTGTTTAGAAACTGAGCATCAACAGTGTTCGTAGCCTAGTCAACCTGATTGAAGGGAAATCCATGTTGAACCTGTGTAACACCCATCCCTTCTACTCTGGCAATTTTGTTCATTGGCTCCTCAAACAAGGACTAGTAGATCTAGAGAAAGAGGTTGACAGATTTCCACAGGGTGGATCGTTGGGGAAGCATTTAGATGGGACACAGATAGTCTCTCACACGCAGCCGTCCTGAGAGATCTGTTCACTTACTCCTCACACATATGTAGGTGATGAAGTCGGACTGTGCCTTGCACATAGTAAGTGCTCTTTAAGTATCTTGTTGCATTGTTGTTATTGCTATCCGTTCTCCAATCTTGATCCTTCCCAGTCTCTGATCATCTGTCCAGCATGCTAATTGGTATTGATCCGTGTCCCCGGTCAGGTCACTTTCTGGATAAAGAGATCAACCAGACGCATGGCCCTGAGTTTTGCCTGCTAGGAAGGTTTCCCTTCCTTACTACCTGTCAGAGTCGCACCTAAGTGGGGCTGTCACACAGCAGCATCCACTACCAGTTGGTTCCTGCTTAGCATGCAGTGGCATCTTCAACCATGCTCCTGGGGTTTTCTTTTCTTCTTCAGTAAGCTGGCTGTTGGGAACTTGCCACAAGGACCTATGTGTGGGCTGAGGGAGGGCAAGCAACGTGGCAGTTGCAGGTGCTATGGGAGTGTGAGCCTCCTGTAAGTCACTTGTGCTTTTGGGACCTGCTCCAGACTCACTTGGTTTATATGGCCGCCCTTTGATGGAGTGTGGTTCTTGCCTGCCCAACTTTATGGATTGGTGGTCGCATGGCACCAAGGCCAGGGCGGGCAGCTCAGGTTGCATGGTCACTTGGGGTCACACGGCTAGGCATTCAAAGTCTACCGGGGCCAGTAATGTAACCTTGTTAAATTAATCACCAAGTGCCAGGAACAGTTTCTCAAAAGGAGAGTAGTTATCTGACAGAGGGCAAGGCATGTGCTCTAAAACTCTAGGGGTTTGTGCTTGGATTCTCCAGTGGGGCTCCCCAGGGACTCCATGCAGCATCTTGTGTGTCAGACACTCACTCACTTCATTAAGACACACACTTGTTCATTCACACAATCTGCATTACAACGACAGTGTTTATGGCCCTGCACTGAGTACTGGGGTATCCTGTTCTCAAGACTCGGCCAGTCCAGGGAGGGAAACGGTGACAGCACCGAGAGAAACCACGAAGGGTGGGCGGTGGGAGCCCCGAGGAGCCAGTGACTCGCTCTCCTCTGCGTCCAGGCACGTTACTCTGTGTACAGATGTGTGTGAGGAACGTGGGCACAAACGCATAGACACAGGCAGGCGTTTACACGTACGAATATGGGCACTGGGTGCACACATCCTAAGGGCGGGTTCTGAGTCAGCAGCAGTCAGTGTGCTCTGGTGGAAGCACACTGCGGGGGGGGGGGGGTAGGTGATGGGGTTAAACTGCTGCAGCTCCCATACACCCGGCTCCCTGTGCCCTGGGGCGTCCCTGCCCGCTCTGGCCTGGGATCCCCTGCTGTGAGAGGTGAACAGCATTCGCTCAACCGGCCTGGTCTCTGCAGTGGAGATTAGTTGTGGATGGGGAGCGCCCAGAGCACTCCCCGGCACACGGTCGGTGAGCTACTGTAATGGGTGTGGTGACAGTCCCTGGGGAAGTGCGTGGTGCACTGTGCCCACGCGTGAAGGTGGGGGCCAGGCGGGTGTGTGTCCATACTCACATGTTTGTGGAAATGGCCACGTGTCCAAGCTGGGTGCTGAGCTAGGTGGGCAAGGACGTGGCCAGCCCCACCCAAGAGACCCCTGGCTGCAGGTGGTGCCGCAGGTGCTTTGGACGTGTCTAGTCCCCATGACCATGGCCGTAAGCTCCCGTGGGCAGCCCCTCTTCCATGGTTATAACTCCCGCCACTTTGTTATAATTGCTCCCTCCCCTTGACCCTTCCATTCTTGGGGAGGAAATGGCTTTCCCTGGATGCAGTTCTTGGGTGTCTAACCTTCCTGTGTGGGTTCCCTTCACCTTGCTCACACCTCTGAAAATTATGTCTCACTAGTTCATCTTCATGTTACACATTGAGTGTGCCATCTGTTTTTGAGAGCATTCTGATTGACACAGAGAGTGACTGTGAGTGAAAAAGGAAATGCGTGAGTAAAGGAAAGAGTGGGTGAGTGCAATGTAAGTAAAGGCATGAATGAACCCGTAAATAAGTGTGAATGAGGGAATGACGGAATGGGTTGCTCTGTGAAACTTTCCCTATTTATTATGCTAAATGTTGTGGAAGCCACACTGGCCAGATCTTGCTTTGCTGTGGAATCACAGCAGAGAGTGGAAGGGCAGTGGGCGGAGAGCATACACTGCAGGCTGCCCTTGAAGATGTGGTCTCAGGCGCTGTGAGCCAGAGATGTCCTGGCTGCCAGCCTTGCTGTAAGTTCATCTAGAGGTGTGTGAGGGCCAGACTGGCGACATCAGAACCCCCATGTGAGGGGTACAGATACCCGGACCCCACCCTCTGGAGTCCGATTCAGTAGGTTGGGGAGGGGCCCAAGAACCTGTTTCTGACCAGGTGGCAGGTGAACTTGGAGTCTGGCCAGGTCAGAGAACCGCTGACCTGGCCCACCCACCTCCTCTGAGAGATGAGTGCACAGGCACAGAGGAATCACCATGGCCTGTGGCCACCCTCACCAAGCTCTTTCGCTTGGAGCTCCTGCCTGGTTTGACCCTGATAACCCAGAGTGACAGTGTGGTACACGGAAGGAGAGACGGACACACAGACATGGGCTCCAATCCCAGCTTTGACCTTCCCCTAAGGTGGGGGCGCAGGCAAATCCCTCAAGTGCTCTGCTTCCCTTTTCCATCTGCACAATGAGGGGATGCCACCTGGGGCCCAGGCAAGAGTGTGATAAGACTCCTCCCTGCAAATCCCTGCTTCAGAGGAATGAAGGTTTGATTAAAGAAATTGATGAAGACACAAATAAATGGAAAGATATTATGTGTTCATGGATTGGAAGAATGAATATCATTAAAAAGGCTATACTAGCCATTCTGACAGGTGTGAGATGATACCGCATTGTCGTTTTGATTTACATCTCTCGTATAATTAGTGACTTTGAGCATGTTTTCATATGTCTTTCGGCTTTCTGTATGTCCTCTTTTGAAAAGTGTCTATTTAGGTCCGTTGCCCATTTTTTGATTGGATTGTTTATGTTCCTTTTGTTAAGTTGCATGAGTTCTCTGTAAATGTTGGAGATTAAACCCTTATCGGTGATATCATTGGCAAATATGTTCTCCCATGCAGTGGGCTTTCTTGTTGTTTTGTTGATGGTTTCCTTTGCTGTGCAAAAGCTTTTTATTTTGATGTAGTCCCATTTGTTCATTTTCTCTTTAGTTTCCATTGCCCTAGGAGCAGTATCCGAGAGGAAATTTCTTCAGCATATGTTTGCGATTTCGTTGCCTGTGGATTCCTCTAGTATTTTTATGGTTTCCCGTCTTACGTTTAAGTCCTTTATCCATTTTAATCAACAAACAACAAGTGTTGGAGAGGATGTGGAGAAAAAGGAACCCTTCTGCACTGCTGGTGGGAATGCAGACTGGTGCAGCCACTGTGGAGAACAGTATGGAGTTTCCTCAAAAAACTAAAAATGGAACTCCCATTTGACCCAGTGATTCCACTTCTAGGAATATATCCCAAGAAGCCAGAAACACAAATCAGAAAGGATATATGCACCCCTATGTTCATAGCAGCACAATTCACCATAGCTAAGATTTGGAAACAGCCTAAGTGTCCATTAACAGATGAGTGGATTAAAAAACTGTGGTACATCTACACAATGGAATACTACGCTGCAGTAAAAAAAGAAGGAATTATTGCCATTTGCAACAGCATGGATGGAACTGGAGAGCATTATGCTAAGTGAAATAAGCCAGTCAGAGAAAGATAAATATCACATGATCTCACTCATTTGTGGAATATAGAGAACAGCATAGACCAGGGGTGGGCAAACTTTTTGACTCGAGGGCCACAGTGGGTTCTTAAACTGGACTGGAGGGCCGGAACAAAAGCATGGATGGAGTGTTTGTGTGAACTAATATAAATTCAAAGTAAACATCATTACATAAAAGGGTACGGTCTTTTTTTTTTTTTTAGTTTTATTCATTTCAAACGGGCCGGATCTGGCCCACGGGCCGTAGTTTGCCCATGGCTGGCATAGATTGATGAACAGGGACAGATCCAAAGACAGAGAAACAGCGATCAGACTATCAATCCCCAGAGGGAAAGTAGGGGAGGGAGGGGGTAAGGGGGAAAGATCAACCAAAGGACTTGTATGCATGCATATAAGCCAAACCAATGGACATGGACAACAGGGGGATGAGAACATGAGTTGGGGGGCGGGGAGGTTGGGGGTTAATGGGAAATGAGGACACATTTGTAATACCTTATCCAATAAAGAAATTTAAAAAAAGGGGGGGGGGGGCAAAGGCTATACTAACCAAAAGCAATCTATAGGTTCAGTGTAATCCCTGTCAAATTCCAATGGTATTTTCACAGAAATAGAAAAAAAACCCCACCTAATTATAAACTTTGTATGGAACCAAAAAGACTCCAAATTTAAAAAAAATTTTTTTTGAGAAAAAACAACAAAGTTGGAGGCATCACACTTTCTAATTTTAAACTATATTACAAAGCTGTAAGTATCATACTGGCATAAAGACAGACACATAGGCCAATGTAACAAAATAGGAAGCCCAGAAATAAACCACAGATATACGTTCCACTAATCTTTGAGATGAATGCCAAGAATACACGATAGGAAAAAGATAGAATATTCAATAAAAGGTGTTGGGAAAACTATCTGTATGCAAAAGAATTATATTGGACTCCTATCTTATACCACTCACAAAAGTTAAATCAAAATGAATTAAAGACTTAAATATAAGACCTGAAGCCATAAAAGTCCTAGAAGAAAACGGCAAAAGCTCCTTGACATTGGCTTTGGCAATGATTTCTAGGGTATGACATCAAAAACACTGGCAATAAAAGTAAAATAAATAAGTGGGACTACATCAAACTAAAAGACTTCTGCACTGCAAAAGAAAAAAATCAACAAAATGAAAGGGCAGCCTATGGAATGGAGAAAATATTTGCAAACCATCTGTCTGACAAGGAAAACTGCAATCCTTAGAATGATTGAGCAATTACTAAGATGCAAGGATGGCTTCACGTGCTTTACATGAAGTCTCTTTTAATCCCACAAACACTGTCTGTGAAATAGGAGCTACAATCCTGGGGAGACTGAGGCTGAGAGAGTGGGAAGGAGTTTCCAGGGCCCCACAGGCAGCCTCTGAGCCCTTGGAGCCTGCCCTCTTACACCCTAGGCCAGTGATGGCGAACCTATGACACGCGTGTCAGAGGTGACACGCGAACTCATTTTTTTGGTTGATTTTTCTTTGTTAAATGGCATTTAAATATATAAAATAAATATAAAAAATATAAGTCTTTGTTTTACTATGGTTGCAAATATCAAAAAATTTCTATATGTGACACGGCACCAGAGTTAAGTTAGGGTTTTTCAAAATGCTAACAGGCTGAGCTCAAAAGGTTCGCCATCACTGCCCTAGGCTAAAAATGGCAGCTCCCTCCCCCTGCTCCTTAAAGGTTAAAACAGAGGGTAGAGCCAGTCCTGTGGGTATAAAAACAGAACAAAGACCTCTGAAAGGAAGGAAGCCAGGGAATGTATGTAAGCGGGGGCCTCAGAGAGTATGGGGCCTCAGTTTGCCCCTAAACTTCCTGACAGCTGTAGCAGAAAGGGGGAGCGGGTGGCAGAATTCCCAAGTTGTCATTTTCTGGAAAAAAGGTGGCAGAGAGACATGTCTAAAAGGACATTTGTCTTGGACTGAAATTCCAGAGGAGTTGATCTTATGGCCAGCTCAGCAAACATCCGGGACCAGAAAGTCCTCTGTGATTTCATGAGACATTGAGAGGCTTATTTATGAATATGATTCTGAGCATCTCCCTCTGAAGACAGAGGGAAATATGAAATTCTACCCCAAATCTCCACAGTAGTTTTGACAAACCACATTCTCCTTGGCCTTCGCACATCTCCACCTAACCCTCACCCTTGCCTCGCCTCCTACTGCATTGAAAATGGAAGACACCAAACAGCAATGTCCTCGATTTCTTGTCACAGACTATCTACAAACTCATGAGCATCCCCTCCTCTCCTCTCCTTACTCCTTCCTGTCCCAGTGAAAGAGGTGCCTCTTTTCCTACTGACTTATCTTTCCACCAGTGTCTTGTGTCCTATCCCTGCTACCTCATCAGGAACGTCGATCAGTTACCTCTCTCACTCTTATATCTTCAGCCTTTCCCTTTCTGACTCAGCTTTTGAACATGTTCGAGTCTTTTGCATCTTAAAAAAGTCCACTTCCAGAATGGAAGAGTAAGGAGCTCCATAGCATACAAACAAAACTGGTGAAAATGATGTTTAAAAACAGCCATTTAAAATATCTGGAAATTGTCCTAAGGGCATACATCATATAAAGAACCATTTATTCAAGCAAAATCTATTAAAACTTGGTAAGAACAGTGAGAGCCTGTGGCTTTTGTACCATGACCCACTCCCTCTTTCCTTCCTCCCCCACGCAACTAGAAGGAGGCTCCACTCTGGGTGGTTGTGGCCAAGAAGGTGGGGCTCCCTCTCTCCTTAGCACTCATACAACAATGACCATATCTTGTCACCAGCCTTTCTGATCTCTTTCAACTCTGAGTTGAAGAGACTCAATTCCTGGCGAGTGCAAGCAAGAGACATGGGGCTCTCTTCTCCATCTAGCCCCCTACTCAGGGCAGAGGCTCTATCCAAGGCATGACAGGTCAAGAATACAGGTGGTCTGAACAACCTTCTCCAAACTCACTCATAAGGGAAAGATTTCATATTGAGAGAGGCAAGCCAAGAAGACAAAAGTCTACTGCCCTGCTCAGCACTCAGATTAGTGGCTCAGAGATTTTTTCCCCAGGGGTAGAGGCTGGGCACAAGAAAAGAGCTTCAGAGCTCTTCCCCAAAGCACTAACTTTACTTGAAATGGATTATGGGGAAGTTTAAGCCTAAGAGCACTTTTGAAAACAATAGCTCCCCTTAATTAAGAGCAACTAGCTAAATCATAGGCCAGCTAGTTCACGAGACAGAACCAGGAAAATAATACAGCTTAGAAGAGCCCTGCTGGGATCACAGCAAACCTCAAAGTCTGGCCTCAAAAACTACCCCTATACAAACTGGTTCTGACTGTGAAGCAAATCATGCCCCAGGACACTGTCAAAAATAATAGAGCAATTAACCAGTAATTAGTGGATACTGACAAGTATATGTGATATCAAATGAGGTAGGTAGTTTAACAGAGAGATCAGGGAAAGAGATAGTCAAAATGATTCTGCTAAAAGCACTGGCATCCCGTAGGGACTGCACATGCCTGGGCCTGAGAACCCTGAGGAGCAACATCAAAAATTTCACACTGGGGGGAAATAGCCAACATTAAAGTTGTTTAGCCAAACCAATATACATAAATGCATACATGCATACATACATGCATGGATACATACATACATACATACACAAACAGGCACAAAAAAAGCACTGGATAGAGGGGAGGGGAATCAGTGTCCAGAATTATTACAAATTGTTACCTAAAATGCCCAGTTTACAACAACAACAAAAAGTGAGTCGTACAAAGAAACAGGAAAATGTAACCAAAGGGGAAAAAAATCAGACAATAGAAATTGCCTGTGAGAAGGGCCAGATGTCAGATTTAATACACCAGGACTTCAAAATAGCCATTACAAATATGTTTAAAGAACTCAAAGGTACCTTGCTTAACGAAGCAAAGGAAGGAGGCTTTCAAAAGGAGCCACCTCTATGAAGAATTTAGAAAGCCACACACATGCTCAGGGGTGCTCACAAATGACCTGGAAAACCTTAAACTTTTATCTCAGGTGATACCTAGGCTCAGAGGAAGCTGAATTTATCTGTAAGGATTGCCTCAGCAGAAAATCAGTCTGCAAAGATTGGGAGTGCTGTTGATCTCTCTTTTTTGTTTATCTGTTTCCACTCTTGCAGTTCAAGGCAATCTATGTCAAAAAATTAGCTGAACAGCCCTGGCCAGTGTGGCTCAGTTGGTTGAGGGTCATCCAATACACTGAAAGGTCACAGGTTCAATTCCTGGTCAGGACACATGCCCAGGCTGTGGATTTGTTTCCTGGTCAGGGTGGGTATAGGAGGCAACCGATAGATGTTTCTCTTTCACATCAATGTTTCTCTCTCTCCCAAATCAATAAAAACATATATTTTTTAATTAGCAGAACAAAAGCTGAAGGGACAGAGACATCAGTGAGCACACATAATAAGGAATAATGTTTGAAAATAGTTTGGAAAGATCTAAAACAGACTACTACAACCTTTAGCAATAAACAAAAAGAAAAGAACAGCAAACCTTAGGGAACGGAGGCGAATCTGATTTCCAAAGTTACTATAATAGTCAAATGACCAATTTTCAACAAAAAAATCCCAAGGAATATAAAGAACAGACAAACATGGTTCATTCAAATGGACAAAACTAATTGATGGAAACTGACCCCAGTGGTATTTTATACAGAAATCGAAAAATCCACCCCAAAATTCATATGAATCTTAAGAGACCTAAAATGGCAAAACAATCTTGAAAAAGAAGGATAAATTTGAAGGACTCATACTCCTACTTTCAAAACTTACCACGAAGTCACAGTAATCAGAATAGTATGGTATTGACATACAGACAGACGTATAGACCAATGAAATCAAATACAGAGCCCAGAAATAAACCCTCACACATGTGGTAAAATGATTTTTGACACAGGCACTGAGACCATTCAGTGGGGATGTGGCACTCTTTTCAACAAATGGTGCTGGGAAGACTGGATATCCACAAGCAAACAATGAAATTTGACCCATATATTACACCATATGCAAAAATTAGCTCAAAAGAAATCAAAGACCTACATGTAAAAGCCAAAACTATAAAACTCTTAGAAGCATAACAAGAAAGCTTCATGATGTTGAATATTTTCTTCTAGAGCTTTATAGTTTTTGCTTTTAAAATTTCAATTAAATTACAAATTTAATTTTTGTAGGTGGTGACAGGAATGGATCCAACTTCATTCTTTTGAACGTGGATCTACAGTTGTTCCCGCACCATTTTGGAAATATTATCATTTCCCCTTTAAATAGTCTTGGCACCCTTGACAAAAATCAATTGACCATAAATGTAAAAGTTTATTTCTGAATTATCAATTCTATTCCATTGGCCAGTATGTCTATCCTTTTGCCAGTAGTTTACAGTCTTGATTACTGTAATTTTGTAGCAAATTTTAAAATAAGGGAACATAAGTTTTTCAATTTTTTGCTAATTATTTTGGCTATTCTGGGACCCTTGTATTTCCATATGAATGTTATAATCATTTTGCCATTTTTGCAAAACAGCAGCTGGGATTTTGATAAGGATTTCATTGAATCTGTAGATGACTTTGAGGAGTATTGCCATCTTAACAATATTAAGTCTTCTAATCTACGAACATTGCATTTCCATTTAATTTGGTCTTTTATTAACTTTCTATCAACAGTGTTTTTATAGCTTTCAGTGTACAAGGCTCCCACTTCTTTGAATAACTTTTCCCATGGATTTTTGATGATGTTGTAAATGTAAATGGAATTTTTTCTTTTTTTAATTTATTGATTTGAGAGAGAGAGAGAGAGAGCAAGTTTCATTGTTCCACTTATTTACGCATTCATTGGTTGCTTCTTGTATGTGTCCTGACTGGGGATTGAACCCCCAAGCTTGGCATATTGGGACAATGCTCTAACCAACTGAGCTACCTGGCCAGGGCCTGGAATTTTTTCTTAATTTCCTCTTTGAATTGTTTATTTTTAGCAAATAAATGCAATTGAATTTAGTGTGTTGATTTTGTATCTGGAACCATGCTGAATTAATTTATTATAATAATTTTTGTGAATTCCTTTGGGTTTTCTTTATGTCAGATCATATCTTCTGCTAATAGAGATAACTTAATTTCTTCCTAAAACTCTGTTTCTATGAGTTCAGCTTTTATAGATTTCACATATGAGATCATACAATATTTGTCTTTGTCTGTCTGACTTATTTCACTTAGCACAATGACCTCAAGGTATATCCATGTTGTCACAAATGTCAGGATACCGTTATTTTTTTAAAAAATATATATTTTATTGATTTTTTACAGAGAGGAAGGGAGAGCAATAGAGAGTTAGAAACATCAATGAGAGAGAAACATCGATCAGCTGTCTCCTGCACACTCCCTACTGGGGATGTGCCCACAACCAAGGTACATGCCCTTGACCGGAATCGAACCCGGGACCCTTGAGTCTGCAGGCCGATGCTCTATCCACTGAGCCAAACCGGTTAGGACAGGATACCGTTCTTTAATTCTGAATAGTATTCCATTATATATTTGGCACTTAGGTAGTTTCCATGTTTTGGCTATGGTGAATAATGATGCAATGAACATGGAGGTACAGACATCCCTTTGAGATAGTAATTTCATTTCCTTCAGATATATGCCCAGAAGTCTTGATTTTGACACAGACACTGAGTCAAATAGATTGTTGAATCATCTATTTCTAACTTTTTGAGGAACCTCCACTCTGTTTCCCATAGTGGGTGTACCAATTTACATTTCCAGCAACAGTGTACAAGGGTTCCCTTTCTCCAAATCTTTGCCAACACTTATCTCTTGTCTTTTTTATTGTAGCCATTCTAACAGGTAAGAGGTGACATCTCATTGTGGGTTTGATTTGCATTTCCCTGATAATTAGTGATGTTGAGCACCTTTCCATATACTTGTTGGCCATTTGTATGTCTTCCTTGGAAAAATGTCTACCCAGGTCCTTTGTCCATTTTTTATTTTATTTTATTTTTTAATCCTCACCTGCGGATATTTTCCCATTGATTTCTAGAGAGAGTGGAAGAGAGAGGGAAAGATAGAGAGAAACATCAATGTGAGAGAAACACATCGATTGGTTGCCTACTGCACAAGCCCTGACCAGGGCCCGGGCCGGGAAGGAGCCTGCAACTGAGGTACCTGCCCATGATGGGAATAAAACCCGGGACCCTTTGGTCCACAGGCTGATACTCTATCCACTGAGGCAAACCAGCTTGGGCTGTCCATTTTTTAAATGGACTATTTGTTTTTGTGATATTGGGTTATATTAGTTCCTTATATATTTTGGATATTGACCCCTTTTTGGAGAGATGGTTTGCAAATAGTTTGTCCATTTCATGGGTTGCTTTTTCATTTTATTGTTTGTTTCTTTTGCTGTGCAGAAACTTTTTAGTTTGATGTAGTCTCACTTGTTTATTTTTGCTTTTGTTGCTTGTGCTATTGGTGACATATCAAAAAAAAATATTGCCAAGAACAATGTAAAGAAGGTGTGTGTTTTTTCCCCCTAAGTTTTTTTCTAGGAGTCTTATGGTTTCAAGTCTTACATTTAAGCCTTTAATACATTTGAGTTAATTTTTGGGTGGTGTAAGATAGGGGTCTAATGTCATTCTTTTATATGTGAATATCCAGTTTTCTCACATTATTTATTAAAGACTAAGGGCCCGGTGCACGAAATTCATGCACGGGTAGGGTCCCTAGGCCTGCCCTGCAATCAGGGCCGATGGGGCCTTCCAGCTGTCAACCGGGGCCTCGCTTCACTCTGCGCCACCCCCTGGTGGTCAGCGCACATCATAGCAAGTGGTTGGTCTCCCATGGGGATAAGTTGCATATTAGGTTTTATATTTTCCTTTCCCTTTTGTGTATTTTTAGCACTCTTATCAAAGATTAGTTGTCTGTGTATCTATTGTTTATTCCTGGAATCTCTATTCTGTTCCATTGGTCTATGTGTCCGTCTTTATGCCAGTACCATAATTTTTTTTTATTATCATAGCTTTGTAATATGGTTTGAAATTATGAAGTGTGATACCTCCAGCTTTGTTCTTCTTAAATTGCTTTGGATATTTCTGGGCTTTTGTGGTCCATATAAATGTGAGGATTATTTTTTCTGTGAAAAAAAATGCCATTGGAATTTTTATAGTAATTGCATTGACTCTGTAGATTGTTTTGGGTACTATGGACATTTTAACAATATCAACTGTAATGATCCATGAGCATAGAATACATTTTCATTTGTTTATGTCTTCTTCAATTCTTTCATCAATGCTTTATACTTTTCAGAATATACAACTTCCTTTCCTTGGTTAAATTTATTCCTAAGTATTTTATTGTTCTTGATACTATTTTATTTTTTTCACTTTAAATTAATTAATTTATTTTAAATTTGATTTATTTTATTAACCTCTATTGTTGAGTATATTACAGATGCCCCCCCTTTTTTCCCCCATTGCCTCCTCCACTTGCTTCCCATCCTGCCCCAGGCCTTCACCACCCTATTGTCTGGGTCCATGGGCAATGCATACATGCATATACTAGTAAGTTATTTGGTTAATCTCTTCCGGACCCCCCTCTGTCCTTCCCTCTGAGATTCATAGTATTGTAAACGGAATTTTAAACATTTCTTTTTCAGAGAGCTTGTCACTACTATGTAGAAACACAACTAGTTTGTGTAAGTTGAATTTGTGTCCTGCAATTTTACTGAATTTGCTTATTAGTTCTAGGGTTTTCTATATATAAGATCATATCATCTGCAAACAGAGACCATTTTACTTCTTTCTTTCTGATTTTACTCCTTTTATTTATTTTTCTTGCCTAGTTGCTTTAGTTAGGACTTCCATTACTACGTTGAATAAAAGTGGTGAGAGTGGGCACTTTTCCCTTGTTCCTGATGATGTTAGAGGAAAAATTTTCAGCTTTTTACTCTTTAGTATGATGTGTCCTGTGGGCTTGTCATATATGACCTTTATTATGTTGAGGTATGTTCCTTATATACACAATTTATTGAGAGTTATTTTTTATCATGAAAGGATATTGTATTCTGTCAAATGCTTTTTACTTCATCTATTCAAATTATATGATTTTTCTTTTTCTATTCATGTGTTATTTCATATTGGTTCTGATTCTTTTAATGTGCTGTTGAATCTGTTGATATTTTGTTGAGGATTTTTTAAAATCTATGTTCATCAGGTATATTGGCCTGTAGTATTTTTTTCTTGGAGTGTCCTTAAGTGGTTTTGATATTCGGTAATGCTGGTTCACAAATTGAGTTTGGAAGTGTTCCTTCCTCTTTACTTTTTTGAAAGAGTTTAAGAATGATCAGCATTAATTCTTCTTTAAATGTTTGGTAGATGTCACTAGTGAAACCATCTGTTCCTGGGATTTTTCTGTGTTACAAGGTTTTGATTACTGATTCAATCTCTTGAATTGAATCAGTCCATTCAGATTTTCTAATTCTTCATGATTCACTCCATTTCTTTTAGGTTATCCAATTTGTTGCCATATAATTGTTTGTAGTACATAGTCTCTTATTATCCATGTATTTCTGTGGTATCAGTAATAATGACGCATTTTATTTTGACTTTATTTATTTGAGTTTCTCTCTTTTCTTATTAGTCTAGCTCAAAGTTTGCCAATTTTGTTTCATTGTTCTTTAAAAAAGCTTAGTTTCTTTGATATTTTCTATTGTTTTTTTTTGTGTTCTCTTTCATTCATTTCTTCTCTACCCTTTGTTATTTCCTTCCTTCTGCTAACTTTAGGCTTAATTTGTTCTTTTTTTTCTGGTTCCCTGAGGTATACCAGGTAAAGTTATGTTGTTCATTTGAGGTATTTCTATTTTTCTTAATCTAGGCATTTATTGCTATAAAATACCCTCTTTTTGCTGCATCCCATAAGGTGTGATATGTTGTGTTTCAATTTTATTTGTATAAAAATACTTTTAAAAAAATATCCTCACGAGGATATTTTTCCATTGATTTTTAGAGAGAGTGAAAAGGATGGGGAGAGACAGAGAGAGAGAAACATCAATGTGAGAGAGACTCATAAATTGGCTGCCTCCTGCATGCATCCCTACCAGGGCCCAGGATTGAGCCTGCAATCCAGGTATGTGCCCTTGACTGTAATTGAACCCAGGACCTTTTAGTCCATGGGCTAATGCTCTATCCACTGAACCAAACCAGCTAGGGCTAAAAATACTTTTTAATTGCTTTGATATATTGAATGACCATGAGAGTATTGTTTAATTTCCACACATTATGAATTTCCAATTTTTCTCCCTATTATTGGTTTCTAGTTTCATACCATTGTGGTTAGAGAAACAAATGCTATGACTTCAGTCTCCTTAAATTCATTAAAACTTGTATTGTGAATTAATATATAATCTATCTAGGAGAATGTTCCATGTGCACTTGAAAAGAGTATTATTCTGCTATTGTTGGGTGGAAAGTTCTGTATATCTTTTTAGGCTCATTTGCTGTAAAGTATAGTTCAAGTCAAATGTTTCCTTATTTTCTATCTAGATGATCTATCCATTGCTGAAAGTGGGGTATTGAAATCCACTACTCTGCCCCCTACACACCAGAGCAGTGATACCCCACCTCCCATGGGAAATCCACTAGCCCCCCTCCAAAGGAGAACCACTAGCTCCAACCTCCAGAATCCTGGCAGGTCCATCATTCTGAGATTTTTCCCTCTGCAATACTGTCAGTGGGCTGTGGCCAGCCTAGTCCTGCAGGGCAGAATTTTTGGAAGGATTCTTGAGGAGGTCCTGGCAGATTTGGGGAAAGACTGAGTTGTGCAACTCTTGGATGGGGGCCATTATCCCTTTGCATGTCCGACCAGCACCATCGTTACCGTGGAGAGCCCTCCTTGACATGGCCAAGTCTTGGTCTATTTGGGCCTTATGAACTATGCTAGCTTCACCCTGATGATTCCCTGAAGCCACTACAAAAGTCTATGGACACCGGGTTGAGGTGGCTGACCTCTTCAATGAACCAGTTTTTTTGTTTAGTTAATGTTCTTTATTGTTACTCTAGTCTCTGTTTCACTTATTTCTATGCTAGTCTTTATTGCATCTTTTTTCTTCTTGCTTTGGGTTTAGTTTGCTCTACTTAGTTTGTTAAGGTGGAATGTTAATAGTTTGAGATCTTTCTTCTTTTTCAATATAACTGTTTATAGCTATAAATTTCCCTCTTAGCACTACTTTAGCTACATCCCATATGTTTGAGTATTTTGTGTTTTTAATCTCAAAGTGTTTTCTAATTGCCCTTGTGATTACTTTTATATTATTTAAAAGTGCATTGTTTAATTTCCACATATTTGTGAATTACCAAAGTTCCCTTCTATGATTGTTTTCTAATGTCATACCTTATAGTCAAAGAACATATGCTGTATGATTTTAAGCCTATTAAGTTTATTGAGTTTTGTTTTAGGGCCTAACATATGGTTTCTCCTGGAGAATGGTCCATGTACATTTGAAAAGAAATTATAGTTTACTGTCATTCTGGGGAGTGTTCAATGAATGTCTTGTTAGGTTTAGTTAATTTGTAGCATTGTGCAAGTGTTTTATTCCTTTGTGATCTTCTACGTAAGACTTCTATTCATTACTGAAAGTAGGGTATTGAAATCTCCCATTATTATTGTTGGTTGTCTCCCTTTCAATTCTTTCATTTTTCAACTTTTCAATGAACCAGTTTTTTGTTTAGTTACTGTTCTCTATTGTTACTCTAGTCTCTGTTTCACTTATTTCTATGCTAGTCTTTATTACATATTTTTTCTTTATCTTTTTTCATGTATTTTGGGATTTTATTGTTAAACACATATCTATCTCTATCTCTATATCTCTCTCTCTCTATCTCTATCTCTATCTATAAAATAGAGAAATATGCTAATTAACCAGGACACTGTAACAGGTTGACTGGACAGGAGGTTGCGTGCACAGCGTCGGGGGCGGATGGCAGGGGCCTCTACGCGCCTGCCCTGGGGGAGGGCCTGATCAGCAGCAGCCGCAGCTGCTTCAAGGGCCGGAGAGGGAGGCAGGGCCGGACTGGAGGGTGGGTGGCACTGCGCGATTTGGAATCGCGCTGGACTCCTAGTATATTTATAATTGTTTGGCTTTCTGGTTGATCTTTTCATCATTATAAAATGTCCTTGTTTATTTCTAATAATAATTTATGTCTTAAAGCCTATTTTGTCTGATAACCAGATAGCCACTGTCATTATGCACGTGGTGGTTGCTACACTTGATGGTTTCCCACAGGCCCATGAGGCTCTGTTAATTGTTCTTTATTCTGCCTTTTTTTTTTCCAGAGTGGATAATCTCAGTTGACCTATTTTCAAATATGCTGATTTGTTCTTTTGCCAACCCAAATCTGCTATAAGGCTCTTTAGTGAATTTTTCATTTTAGTTATTATACCAATAAATGCAAGAATTTCTATGTGCTTCATTGTTATAATAGCCATAGTTTTACTGATATTCTCTAATTCATGAGGCATTGTTCTCACATTTTCCTTTGACTCTGTAGGCAAGTTTACTTTGCTTTTTAAACATATTTCTAATAAGTATTTGTAAGTTCATGGTCCTGTTTTTGGGTAGGTGACACGTGGACTCTAGTATGTAAATGTTACTTGAATCTGTGCTCCATTATCGTATGTGGCATGTATGTGCGGACCGTGGATGCTTCACGCCTGCCCAACGGGAGCCCGGCCGGCCCCTTCCCGAGAGGGCGGCTCCCCCCCGTTCGTGTCCGGAGACAAGGCGGCCATGGACGTGCCCTGGATTCTATTTTGATAACAGAAGATGGAGAGGAGAGGCTTTTTACATGCTGAGGATGGTGCTGTGTCGAGGAGGACTTGTTTCCTTCTCTCCCACCATATTTTTTAAGGACCCGGGAGGAGGAGAGAGTGGTGACATGTATGGTGGGACTCTGTGGCCTCTGGTGCTTTGTCCTGTATTTGATTTAATGTTTTTGTCCTAATCTCTTCAATCAATAAAATTGTGCGTATTTAACTAAAAAAAAAGTATTTGTAAGTTCAATATCTGCTTTCCTTCAGGTTGATAGATTTCCCCCCCCCCCCGCCCCCATGTACAGTTTACCAGGGTTTCAGGATAAAGATCAACATATAAAAATAGTAATAATCAATTAAAAATGAAATTTATGAAAAGAAGCCATTCATAAAAAGAAACAAGCCCATTCACAGTAATAAGGAAATAAAAAGGAGATACCTATTGATGGAGTCTTACATAATGTAATATAATCATAGGAGTGACTATTCATATTCATATTCACAATCAAGGGAAGATAGTTAGTTATACAGGGCATGTATACCAAGGAGTAGAAATCTTGGGAACCATCTTAGAATTCTGCCTACTCACTTAAGAATAACTATAACAGCCCTGGCTGGGTGGCTCAGTTGGTTGGAACGTCGTCCTGTACACCAAAAGGTTGCGGGTTTGATTCCAAGTTAAGGCATATACCTAGGTTGTGGGTTTGATCCCAGGTCAAGGTGCCTATGGGAGGCAACCACTTGATCTCTCTCTCTCTCTCTCTCTCTCTCTCTCTCTCTTTCTCTCTCTCTCAATAAAAGCTTATCCTCAGGTGAGGATAAAAGAATGACTATAACAAAAATGTACAAAATATTTTTGAGAAAAGTGTGAAACATGATTGGACATCAAAAAGAACCTACATGAATAAATGGAGAGCTATAAGAAGTTATATGGTAAGACTCAGTATCATAAAGCTATTAACTCTCCCCAGTTAACCTCTAAATTAAATTAAATTCCAAATCCCAATAGGATTTTAAAAAAATCTTTATTGTTGAAAGTATTACATATGTCCCTTTTCCCCCCCATTGACTCCATTAGCCCACCCCCGCCCTCCACACCCGGCCTTCACCACCCTATAGTCTGAGTCCGTGGGTTATGCATACATGTGCATATAAGTTCTTTGGTTGAACTCTTCCCACCCACCCACCCTCCCCCGCCTTCCCTCTGAGATTCAACAATCTCCTTCATGCTTCTATGTCTCTGGAACTATTCTGTTCATCAGTTTATTTTGTTCATTAGATTCCACATATGTGTGAGATCATGTGACACTTGCCTTTCTCTGACTGGTTTATGTCACTCAGCATAATACTCTCCAGGTCCCTCCATACTGTGTCAAAGGGTAAGAGATCCTTCTTTTTTACCGCTGCATAGTATTCCATGGTGTAGATGTACCACAGCTTTTTTTTAACCATTCATCTACTGATAGGCACTTGGGCTGTTTCCAGATCTTAGCTATTGTAAATTGTGCTGCTGTGAACATAGGGGTACATATATCCTTTCTGATTGGTGTTTCAGGATTCTTAGGATATATTCCTAGAAGTGGGATCACTAGCAATGGGTGAAATGGCAGTTCCATTTTTAATTTTTTTTCCCTTAAAAATTTTTTTAAATAAATCTTTATTGTTCAGATTATTACAGATGTTCCTCTTTTTCCCCCCATAGCTCCCCTCCACCTGGTTCCCACCCCACCCCATTCCCTTACCCCTTGCCACTGTCCTCATCCATAGGTGTAAGATTTTTGTCCAATCTCTTCCCGCACCCCCCACATCCCCTTCCCCACAAGAATTGTCATTCCACTACTTTTCTATGCCCCTGCTTCTATTATATTCACCAGTTTATTCTGACTTAATTTTTAGGTTCACTTGTTGATAGGTATTTATTTGTTGTCACTTTGTTGTTCATAATTTTTATCTTTACCTTTTTCTTCTTCCTCTTCTTAAAGAACATCCTTCAGCATTTCATATAATCCTGGTTTGGTGGTGATGAACTCCTTTAGCTTTTTCTTGTCTGTGAAGCTCTTTATCTGACCTTCAATTCTACATGATAGCTTTGCTGGGTAGAGTAATCTTGGTTGTAGGTTCTTGCTATTCATCACTTTGAATATTTCTTGCCACTCCTTTCTGGCCTGCATGATTTCTGTTGAGAAATCAGATGACAGTCATATGGGTAAATTTTTTAAAAAATATATATTTTTATTGATTTCAGAGAGGAAGGAAGAGAGAAAGAGAGATAGAAACATCAATGATGAGAGAGACTCATTGATCAGCTGCCTCCTGCATGACCCTTACTGGGGATCGAGCCCACAACCTGGGCATGTGCCCTTGACCAGTATCAAACCCAGGACCCTTCAGTCCACAGGACAATGCTCTATCCACTGAGCCAAACTGGCTAGGGCTAAAATATATTTTTATTGATTTCAGAGAGGAAGGGAGAGGGAGAGAGGGATAGAAACATTCATGATGAGAGAGAATCATTGATTGGCTGCCTCCTGCACATCCCAATTGGAATTGTGCCCTGAATCAGGAATTGAACCATGACCTCCTGGTTCATAGGTTGACACTCAACCACTGAGCCATGCCAACTGGGCTCATTTTTAATTTTTTGAGGAGACTCCAGACTGATTTCCATAGTGGCTGTACCAGTTTGCATTCCCACCAGTAGTGTATTAGGATTCCTTTTTCTCCACATCCTTGCCAGCACTTGTTTGTTGATTTATTGATGGCAACCATTCTGACAGGTGTGAGGTGATACCTTGCCGGGGCTGACCGGCAGACCCTGAGTGACAGATGAATGATTGCTCTGACACACGTTTCTGTGAAAGAGAGGCTAAGGGACTGCTTGGCTTTCACCACCAAGCAGCCCTGTTCACCTGCCTCCTTAGGCTTTTATTGTAACAACAGCTTGAACTAAAATTAACCTTTAGATACAATCAGCAGGGTAAGCATCCTTGAGAAAGCACCTGCGTCTGTAGTGTCCTTTAAGCAAGGATGTTTTGAAGTCTAAACATAAAGATTCTAGTAAAACACCCAGGGGCTCAGACTTGTTTGGAAAAGTCAAGGCAGGGTCTGCGCCTTCAGCAACGTCCCCCAGAGGCCTCTGACCTTTCAGAGAATCCTCCTTACAGATTTTCCAACCAAGTCCCGTGCTTCCCCACAGTACCTCATTATCATTTTAATTTGCATCTCTCTGATGATTGGTGACATTGAGCATTTCCCATATATCTCTTGGCCATTTGTATGTCTGCTTTGGAGAAGTGTCTATTTAGGTCTTCTGCCAGTTTTTTTTATTGGATTGTTTTCCTTTTGTTAATTTGTATGAGGATTTATGTATTTTGGATATTAACCCCTTATCAGATGTATCATTGCCAGATATGTTCTCCCATATGGTGGGTTCCCTTTTCATTTTGATGCTGTTTTCTTTTGCTGTGCAGAAGCTTTTTATTTTGATGCAGTCCCATTTGTTTATTTTTTCCTTTGTTTCTCTTGTGCTAGGCGTTGTATCAGTGCCATTGTTTGAGAATAACTAATTCAGTTCTGAGAAAGAATGAGAGGATAAGGTGACTTGTTTAACCACTTATCAAGATTTATTTTAAAGCTATAATAATTAGAATAGTGTGTGTCTGTTGTAGGAATAAACAAATTGACTAGTAGTGGAAGAGAATAGAAAACCCAGAAACAGATTCATGGAACAGAATAGTACAGAAGTGATACTTCAAATACCAGTGGGAAAAAAGAACAGTTAATAAATAGTGTCAGAACAACATATTTTTACACAGAAAAAAATAAAATTAGATTACCTCCTCATATCTTACACAGAGAACAATTCCAGATGAACTAAAACTCTGCAGGTGAGAAGCAATGTTTTAAATGTATTAAAAGGAAATATATAAAGATAAAATATGACCTTGCAGTAGGAAAGGCTTTTTTTAACCAAGTTACAGAAAGCCCAAGCCATAAAGGAAAAGAATGTTTGAATTTATTAAAATGAAAACTTCTTTAAAATAAAAGCACTATAAACAAATTTATAAGACAGGTGTCAGTCTGGGGAAATATATTTGCAACACACCAGACCAAAAAATGGTATAAAGAATTTCCACAATGCAATCAGAAAAAGATAAACAAAACTCAACAAAGAAGCAAAGTATATGAAAATGCTATTACATAAAAGGGAAAAAAAACAAATGAAAAGATCCTCAACATCACTAAATATCAAGAAAATATAAATTAAAACAATAAAAAACCATTTCACATCCATCACATTGACAAAAAATTTAAGTCTTCTGTTACAGGATATTTGAACAACAGAAATGATCATACTGCTGGTGGAAATGTAAATTGAGACAACCACTTTGGCAAGCCTTTTGGCACTATTTAATAATATAAAAAGGTATTTATCATATTTCATAGCAATTTCACTTCCAGTTATTTTCCCTAGAGAAATTCTCCAACACGTTCACAATGAGAATATACTAAGCTGTTCATCACAGAATTGTAATAGTGTAAAATGGAATAATGTATAAATGTCCTTCAGTAAATGAATGGATTAAGTAAAATGTGGTATACTCCTACAATTAAATACTACACAGTAGCTAAAAGAAATGAACTAGATCAAAAGTCTTATCAACATTTGAGTGAAAGAATCAAGTTACAATATAATATCTCTTCTAAACATATATTATGCAATAATATGTTTATATGTATAATCTGAAACTACTTCTATAAAATTAAAAAGTGTACAGTGCAATACTTTACTGCTCATAGAGACATAAAGGTATGTAAGTATTATTAAAACATGAATACTAAATTCACAATAGTATTTGGATCTGGGTGGAAAAAGTGGAACACGATTGAGGATGGGTGGACAAAGGATACTTTGACTTAATTACTTCATTGCTTTTAAAATTGCTTCTAAAAACACAAATTTGTAGAAGATGTGATAAAATAATAATAATTGATAATTCTGGGTGTATGGGTGTTTGTTATACTATTCGTTCTACTTTTCTGTATTTTTAAAATTACAAAAGAAAATATGCACAGAAGCCAGAATTGGAGGCTCTTCCCAAATGATGCTGACACGTTTTAGAGCCAATTCCAGGATGTTTGTGCTGAGCAGCAACCTAAAGTGTAGAAGGAACAAAAGGAAAGGAGATGATATGCATAATCATCACATGGTTCCCATGGACACGCTACTCAAGTATTCTTGTCTATTTGTAAATCATATTCTCCTCCCAAAGCTCAAAACGATATGATGTGATGACTAATACACCATTAATATGTCCATGTGTTCTATGAGAGCGAAACTCTAAGGCTGTGGGCAGCAGCTGTATAAAATGTCAAATTTTATAGGGAGAAAAAATATATAGGTACAAAGTTATTGAAAACCTTGCATGTTAAAACACGATTTCTAAAGAGGGATTTGGTAGAATACAAGCTCTCTTATCTGATACAATGACAACTGTACTGTAGTTAACCAGCTAATGGAAAAAGTCAGTAAAGCAGGGAGTCATAGACATGATACATTAATATATTAAAATACTTATGTTAAGTGAAAACATATAAGTGTACATTTATTCACCAATCTCTATTTAAAACCAAGGCCTTTTCTTTGTGTGTGCTTCCACTAATTGGCCTTCTGCTTTATTTTTCCTGCATAAACCATATTCACAATGCATTATCTATGAGTTATAGTTTTGGTTTCTTCAAAGTGGAGTAAGAACTTAGAGAGGATTCTGAAGCAATCTGACAGCAGATGCCTTTCAGAATTTTAAGGGTGGCTAATGATATTGAATGTCTTTTCATGTGCTATGTGCCATCTAAATACTCTCTTCAGTGAAAACTCACATGTTTCTGTTTAATGATACCTGGTATAATATATATGATTAATGCATTAACATTCAACTCACAACCAACAGCGTAAACTCACCTAATATGTGTAATTTCTCTATAGGGCACGTCATAGCCTTCTTGTACGTACAAACACTAGACAGCACTTCAGCACTGTGCTTGGGGGCCATTTTAAACAGCAAAATCACCAACGAAAGGCACAAAAATGTGAAAAATGTGGCACTAAATATACCCCAGAAGGAACACTTGTTTACAGTACAAGAATTTAAACAAGAAGGCAGAATGTAACCTTGTTTGACCTTCACTGGGAACAAGCACATTAGATAACTCAAATGTTTTTGCTACTCTGCTTATGTGCATGCCTGCAAATGACTGTAAGTACTGTGAGTATTGATTTTAGGATACAAATAAGTTTTAGAGAGTCAGTGAATTCACAAATACGGGATCCATGAATAATGGGAATTGATTGCATATCTAAAATCACTCCATAGCAAGTCTGGTCAGGGTTCCCCTCTTGGCATACCACCAACTGTCAATGGATTCTTGATGTTACGGTCACTTCTGTAAATAATTTCTCAACATTCTTTGTGCTTCTGTATTGCCCTCTTTAAGATTTAACATTGTGATGGAAGCATGTTATGGGAGAACCCTAGAACCCTGTCTCTTATCGAGACTCACAGTGGGAGGTAATCCTTACATAGAAAGGGTGTTCTAACATTGGATATTACCCCCATTAATAAATGCCCACTGAAGTCTACCACTTTGCTTGAAGTGTGCATACACCCTGATTCACATGTTTACACTTTGTGCCCCAAGTTGCTCCCACTAACATAATACAGCCAAAGTTCCTACAACTGAAAACAGGCTTACCCTCCCTCCAAACTGAGAGTATTTCAAAGTCTCATCAGTTACTGGCTCCAGTTCCAAAATCCAGGTAATGTTCATCCTTCCTCTAATTCTGATGCAATACTATGTCAATATTCTGCAACTATGGAGTAAATTGTAAAGTTCACCCTCACTACCAATATCCCTCACATGATGTAATGGGCAAAAAAAGGAGAAAAAAGAAAAGGGAGATTCATTAAACTATATGAAAGCAAACATGGCATAATAAAAGGTAAATTCTGGTGGAGTCTACAATTCTTGGTTTTACATCTAATAAAGATGTAATTTGAACAACAATATTGGTACAAAGGTGAGGGGGAAACAGGGATATATTGACCCAATTACCTACTGTTTACAACAAACAAACATTAATTCAAAAGCACTCATAGGTTGACAACATGAGAATAGAAAAAGATATACCATGGAAACAGTGCCCAAAAGAGAACTATAATGGCTATATTAATAGTAGGCAAAATGGAGCAGATAAGGGTTTCAAGGGCAGGGGAGGGGGAGGGGAGGAAGAGGAAAGCAGCATTTTCATTTTGGACATGTTAAATTTAAAATGTCTGTGTGGCATCCTAGCAGATATATCATGTAGGCAGTTGGATGTATAAATATAGAGCCTGGAGGAATGGTCTTGTCTACATAGTTTAAATTATGACTCTTCAGATTTAAGGTAGGAGAATAGACAAAATCACTTAGGGAGGACATGTAGAGAGAGAAGAGGGCCAGAGCCAAGTCCTGAGGAGCTCCAATATGTAGAGGAAGAAAGTCATAAAAGAAGTTTGAGAAGAGGAAGCCAGTGATACTGGATAGGGACAAACCTGTAAGTCTTCTGTGACTGCTGTCACAGAGGTGAGAAGGAAAACATTTCATGAAGGAAATTGTGATAAACTGTCCTAAATCCTGATGAAATCAGGAATTAGAAATCAGCAAGGCAGCCATTGGATTTGACAACATGGAGTTCACTTACCATACTGACAAGAAACGTTTCTGTTGAGTTATGAGGACAGAAGCCCCATTTGGATGGGCTAATGAGTAAAGAAAAGTCAAGAGGCAGTAGCAATAAAGAAAAATATAGACCGCCATTTTGAGAAGTGTGTCTGTGAAGGAGAATAGAGAGATTCATTCTGTAAATAGTTACTGAATGACTAATATAGGCTAGGCATTGTTCTAGGCTCTGGGGATCTACTAGTATCTGTGAACAAGACAGGTTAGGACATGCCTTAATGAGGAAAACTATCTGGATAAGGACTCAAAGGAGGATTTTTAAGGTTGGAGAAACTAGAGTATGTTAATAATCTAGTTGAAAGGGAAATACTATTATGCAATGGAGGAGATAAGCCAAGGAGAGAAGTCCTTGAAAAGGCAAAAGATAACCATAGGCTCAGAAAATAAATATGCCCCGTACCTCCTTGTGCTAATTACTTGATGATGATCTCCAAACAAATGGTGAAGCAAAGTTAAGAATTGATTTCCAGTTTTAAAATGATGATTTTTCAACATTTTGTTGTGTGTTTTTTAAACATACAGAAAAATTATAAGAATTATACCATGAACACTGATACATTCTATAATTAATATTTAGCTATATTTGTTTTATCACATATACATCCATCAACCCATATTACTTTTTGATGCATTTCACAGTAAGAAACATCAATATGCTAAGCACTTTAGTATACATAAAGGACAATAATTTTAGCATGTGTTTATAAGTCCTTTCCTTTCATAATCCCATTGAAACAACTGAAGAACTATAAAAATAAGAAAAAGCATGTATTTTTTGCAGCGTTATTCACCATAGCCAAGTTTTGGAAGTAGCCCAAGTGCCCATCAGTAGATGAGTGGGTAAAAAAGCCATGGTACATTTATACAATGTAATACTACTGAGCTGTTAAAAAGAAAGAAATCTTACCCTTTGCAACAACATGGATGGACCTGGAGAGCATTATGCTTCGTGAAATAAGCCAGATATATGTGGAATCTAATGAACAAAATTAATAAACAAAAAAAACAGATTCATAAATAGAGAACAGGCTGACAGCTGTTGGGGGAGGGGGTCCCAGGTTCGGGGTGTTGGAGGGATAGAGCAAAAACGAAAAAAAGAGAGAAAAAAACTCATGGACACAGACAACAGTGTGGTGATTGCCAGGGAGAGGAGTGTGCAGGGAGGAAGAGGATACAGGGGGGATAAATGGTGATGGACAGACACTTGGCTTGGGGTGGTGAAAACTTAACACAGTGTACAGATAATGCGTTGTAGAATTGTGCACCTGAAACCTGTATAATTTTGTTGACCAGTGTCACCCTCATGAATTCAATAAACAAGGAAAAAATAAGTCAGAAACGTTTTTCAAACATCCACAAGAGTAGCCTACAATTCACCTCAGACAAACTAGGCGCTCATCTAAAAAGTAAGAGGGCTATTCCCCAAAGAGCTTTTGGAAATATCCAAAGTCAGCAGTGGGACCTGGGAACACCGGAATGCCACAAGAGGGATACCAAGGAGAAAACCAAAGGCCTGGTTAACTGTCCCAGCATCCCACTTGTGGGACAACTGGTTGAAGTCTGACCCAACAGCCTTCATTTGCTGAAAATGGTGAGCAAAGCGAGAGGCATCACCATAGCAAGATTCTACAAAAGGTAATTAGAGAAGGGGTGTTGTGCCCCCAATATATAGGCTGTCCCAATAAGCATTGGGGCATCAGGAACTTTCCTTGTTGTACTGTGGGCTCCCTATTTCCCATGAGCAATTAGACCTTTGACTAACACAGGAACTCCAAATCTCAGACAACAGGAGCCTGAGGCAAAAGTGAATGAAAGGTCACCTAGGAAGAAAATTCAAGTCATGAGAGATAGCGGGAACTGTAAATCATTGTGCTATCACATGGGATAGTTGGGAGGGGAGAGGGAGGGAACTGATCATTTGACAAAACAGTTAATCTCTCTGACAATTAACTACCTTTTGGTTCCTCATTCCATAGTCTTCAGGTCCCAATTGAATTCCCCCAATATAGCGAAATAAATCGACAGAAAACATAAACTCTCTCTTCTACCCTTTGTCTAGGACACCAGCTCAGAGAGAATCTATCTCTAATGTCAGTAATAGACAAAGATGCCCCCCCCCCCCAGAATGAACAGTCAAAAACAAGTTATGAGCTTGTGAAAAGACTAAAACATTTAAGAAAGGCGACCATTCTTAGGGAATGTTTATCTTTAAAATATTCTCGTTGACATTTGAGAGGACATTCCATCTTTGAAGAGGGATAATCCAAGCTTGCCTTCAGATGAAAAACATTATTATCAAATTTAAAAATACGATGGAGACAGTGAACAAGACATTAGATATTGCTGTAAACCAAGTCAGTTATTGAGAATAAAGGTTTAAAACATTCTTCTGTAATCTAAAAAATAAGAAGAGGATGATAGTGACTCCAAAGAAAAACAACATGAAATAATTTCACGAGTAAGGAAAGAAATTGTGTAAGAATCCAGAAAGCAAAAAAGCAGATTAACTACAAAGGGGGGGATAATCAGGTCCCTCTCAGATTTGTCTTCCACGCCACAAAATGTGACAAGACATTTGAGCAGTATCTATAGAGTTTTAGGGGAAACCAAGGTTGTGATCCAAGAATTCTACATCCTACCAAGCTATCACTCATGTATGAAGGCAGGAAAAAAGAAGACATTTCCAGATATGCAGAGACTCAGATGGTATATCTTTTATTTTTATTTCCTCTCTGCCCAATCTTGCTCCCCTGTGGCCCCAAACACCTGACCACAGCTCTTTGGACCAGTGCTGGGCACATACCCCAAACTAAAGTCAATCAGGTTATTCCAAGAACTGGAAATGGGACTCTGAGAGACTGGTCCAGAAAATAGCTCTAGGCCAGCCATGGGCAAACTACGGCCTGCGGGCGAATCCTGCCCGTTTGAAATGAATAAAACTAAAAAAAAAAAAAAAGACCGTACCCTTTTATGTAATGATGTTTACTTTGAATTTATATTAGTTCACACAAACACTCCATCCATGCTTTTGTTCCGGCCCTCCGGTCCAGTTTAAGAACCCATTGTGGCCCTCGAGTCAAAAAGTTTGCCCACCCCTGCTCTAGGCATTTAAATAGCGAGGTCATGCAGAAGTCACGTGGAGTCAGGTTGGGAGTCACCAGCATTGTAAACCTGCAAACTGAAATTACCGAGAGGGGGGGAAGGGATGGGGAAGAAAAGGAAACAAAAGAAATTATGGTGGAGCAGTGAGGCTCTGAGAGAGAGGAAGAAGCTGGTTTGCACAAAGAAGAAAGAGAATGGAGTGTATCCAGAGAGAGAAGGAAAGAGAAACAATAACTTATTTTCCTGTCCTTGGTTATTTAAAGAAGCTGCCTGTTGCTTTTGTTTTAAAAAAAAATCCATTTTTTTTTGTCATTTTGTGTTTTATTTCTTTGTTAGTTAATTTTTTTATTGCAAATAACAGAAACAAACTAAGATTAGTTTATCTAAGAAAGAGAGTGCTTTACAAAGATACAACAGTAGCTTGAAAATTCCCAAGGCAGGAAGAAACTGGGCCTTGTGAAGGAATCAAAGTCTCTAAACACCCAGGCAGTCCTCTCTCTCCATATCTAATCTCTGTTTCTCAATACATATTTGCTTCATTCCTTTCTCTCTTACTGCCCATCGATTCTTGCTGCTTCCTGGTCCACAGGGTGAGAAATGATTACCAGCAGCTGCAGAGTTTTCATCTCCACTGTTTAAGAGAACTGTCAAACTGAGACTGGAAAGAGTCTCAACTCCAAGAGCTGCAGGGAAAGGGCTTCTGTTTGGATCAGATGACCACTCCCAGTCCAATTATCTGTGGCTAGAGAACAGAGGCATGTTTACAAACTTGGTGTCTGGAAGACCACACCTGTGTGTCCAGGGTGGTTCCCACGGTCCTCCTAAGAGGTGTCTACTATTGATTATTTTAATTACAAAAATAAGTACATTGGACAATAAAAAATGTTGGTGAGGATGTGGGGAAATCAGAGCCCTCATAAGGGGGAATGTGAATGTTGCAACTGCTTTGAAATCAGTTTGGCAATTCCTCAAATAGTGAAACATAAAGTTACCATATGACCCAGCAATTCCACTCCTAGATGTATACTCAAAAGAATTGGAAACACATGTCCACATAAATGCTTGTACACAAATGTTCATAGCACCGTTATTCATAACAGCCCCAAAGTGGCGACAACTCAAATGTTCGTCAGTTTGAATACATAACCAAAATGTGATGTCTCCATACAATTGAATATTATTCAGCCATAAAAAAGAATGAAGTATTGACACATGCTACAACATGGATAAATCTTGAAAACTGCTAAGTAAAAGAAGCCAATATAAAAAGCCACATATTGTGTCATCTCATTTATATGAGATGCTCAGAAGAGGCAAATCTATAGAGACAAGAAGCAGCTGCCAGGGGCTGGAGGAGGAAGAACGGGGAATGACTGCTAAGAGGCATGGAGATACTTATGGGATGAAAAAAATATTCTAGAACATTCAATAGCTAGGTATTGGTGATGGTTGTACAACTTTGTGAATACACCAAACACCAATGAATTGTACACTTTAAAGGGGTGAAATATTTGGCATGTGAATAATATCTCAATAAAATAATTACAAGAGAAAAAATTAATAAAAGAGACCTTTAAAAACAATACATGCTATTCTAAAAAAAATCTAAACAATAAAAAACTCCATAAAGTAAAAAAATGGAAGTAGTTTTCTGATCACCTCTAAGGAGTAACCATTGTTTTGTTTTGTTTTTTAAATATATTTTATTGATTTTTTACAGAGAGGAAAGGAGAGGGATAGAGAGTTAGAAACATCAATCAGCTGCCCCCTGCACACTCCCCACTGGGGATGTGTCCACAACCAAGGTACATGCCCTTGTCCGGAATCGAACCTGGGATCCTTGAGTCTGCAGGCTGACGCTCTATCCACTGAGCCAAACCAATGGGGACAGGAGTAACCATTGTTAATTGATTGCTGTATGTTCTTCCAGACCCTTTTTATGCATATAAAATGTATATTCACTCTCTAGAAATAGACTTGGTGAGTTTTCTTTTCACAAAGATCAAATAGATGGGATCATACGATATGCTGATTTGAAATTTTCTCTGAACCTCGCACCAGTGCTCTATTGTGTTAACCAGAGCCTGTACTCAGTGTTGGGGGGTGGGGCGATCAGGGTGTTTCAACTTGCTCCTGGACAGGATGCATTTATAGGTGGTCTTCTATAAGGTATAGTCCTATACAGAGGGTAGGAGAAGTCCTTGCTTTCCAAGAGCCCTTGCCTCTGCAACCCAAGGACTTCTCACACAGCTGCCCTTGTTTTGTCCTTCAAAGTAATCGCCTTGGCTCTCTTTTGTTGCCAGTTTATATTATCTCTAAGCTTCCAACACTCACCCTCCCAGAGGCCTTCACCTTTTGCAGCATTTTATTTTGCCTGCTTGTGTGATTCAAGGTTTGGTTTCCTTTGTCTTTCCAGTCACATTTGTCTTCCTTCTTTCACAGATTCCTCATAATTCTGGATCTACTGGACTCGCCTCTTCTAGTTTGGTTTTACTATATTTATTTCTTTTAAAATATATCATATCTGTCATTTTCAAATATTTAGAGTAGGAGCAGGATGCTGGAGCATGTACTCAGTTCTCTGCTCTCCTCCATACTGCTTTGTGACTTGCCTTTTTCATTCAGCAGTAAATGAGGTATTGGTTAGGGTCTCTTAATTGCAAGCAATGAAAACCTGATTTATTCTAGTGAAAGGAATTTATTGGAAGAAGAATGATATAACTCATAGAATCAAAGAAAAAACTGAACAACAGAACCTCAGAAATGACAAGAGCCAGGCCAACTTCTAAGATCTAGGTAGTCAGTTGGACAGGATGCCATTGTTGAGATATTTTCCAGCAATATTTTCCTATCTTTGTGTTATTACACTAAAAAACCCCTCATAGTGCCCTGGCTGGTTTTGCTCAATGGTTAGAGCATTGACCCTGAGGACTGAAGAGTCCCAGAATCGATTCTGGTCAAGGGCACGTACCACGGTTGCAGGTCAATCCCCGGCCCTGGTCAGGGCATGTGCGGGAGGCAATCAATCGATGTGTCTCTCTCACATTGATGTTTCTCTCTCTCTGTCTCTTCCTCTCCCTTCCACTCTCTCCAAAAATCAATTGGAAAATATCCTCAGGTGAGGATTAACAACAAAAAAGTAACAAACCAACCAACCACCAAATAAACAAAAAACCCCTCATGGATACTGACAACAGTATGGCGATTACTAGAGGGAAAGGGGATGGGGGAGGTAGAAGAGAGTAAAGGGTGTGTAAATGGTGGTGGAAGGAGACTTGACTTAGGGTGGTGAACTCACAATACAGTGTACAGATGATGTATTATAGAATTGTACACTTGTTTCATATATAATTTTATTAACCAATGTCACCCCAATAAATTCAATAAAAAGTAAAAAACATGTACATATGCATACATATGTATAACATATAAAACAAGGATATACAAGTGGAAATCTTCATTTCTACAACCAGTCAGGAGGCTATGACTGGTATATATGATTTCCCTCCCCCACTGCCCATTCTAAATTCTGAGCCCTTGGTGGTCCTACCTATATGGAGTTGCTTTAGTCTTCTACTACCTTTTACTTCCGGACATGGTAGTAGCAGGAAGTGCCCCAGAAAATCCTCTGGTGCCATCCATACTCATCCCTGCCCCATTGGGCAGTAGCAGCTGTATTTCCCCTTGATAGATTCCATCATCCCAGCCTATTCAGTAATTCTCTCCCTTTTTCTGGCCTAACTCCCCAATGGCATGGGAAGCTTGAAATGACCAGGTGGCTGTTGTCAAATAATACCTCCGGGGAAACATTCCTCTCTTCAGTATTAAAACCTCTAAACTGAGAGAGTTCATTCTCAGAGACAGGAAGCAAAACCTTTACAAGTGATTCATTGTGTGTAATTGTGAGACGAATCACTCCTCTTTCCATCCCTTGATTCCTGGATCCATATGTTCTAGCTATGAGATAAAAGCACCACATATTTATCAGTTAGTGTAGAACGGTACCCCAACCTAAAAAGGTGTTGCCTCCCAACTGGTGCTACTACTGCCCTTCCCATTCTATAAGGCTAGTTGCTTTTGGGTGATGGGATATGTGGTAAAACCAATGAACATCAGGTCATTGCATGACTGTTCCTGCTGTAAGATGAGCTCCTTGGTTGGAACAGTGTTCTATGGAATATCATAATATTGAATGAGGTATTCAATAAGCTCATGGATAGTGAGATTTTCAGAAGCATGGTGGGCAAGGAAGGTAAATCCATTTCCAGAATAATTAGACATTACAGAGATAATAAGTCATTCCTGCTCCACAGGGAAGGGGTATAGTATAATCTATATGCCACTGTGTAGCTGGATTGTTCTCTTGAGCCATAATCCCTCATCAGAAGCTCATGACAAGCAATCAGGTTTAACAAAATAGTCACTTGGCCAAGACCAATTCAGCTTTATGAGGGGAAGTTGGTCCTTTGTTCATGAGTCTGTTGAGCAACCCTGCGTGGCTGGAAAGGAAGTTTGACTGGTATTCATAAGATAGGTCATCTTGTCCACCTTATTACTTAGAGCCTCTTCTGCAGTTCGGGCCTTTGGTGAGTTTTCTCAAGTTATATAAACAGTCCCAAACTCGGGTCATTTTGAGAGTTCTGTGTATGCGTCTTCCCCAGATCTCTATGCCATTGTACCTCCAATATTGTTCCTTTCCAGTTCCCAACTCTCCAACCAACCATTAGGAATTGAATTGCTTAGATTAGTGTAGATCCACGCTTCTGGCTCTCTCCTTTCTGGCAAAGTGCACTATCAGTTTTATTGCTTAAATTTCTGCCCAATGCTAAGATGAATCTTCACCATTGTCCTTCCTTTGTGGAAATGTAACACTGTAGCAGTTTACTTCTAGCTGGTGACAGCAAACATGTCATGGAACAATCAGTAAACTAGACCAAATAGTTTTTCTTTATTCCTCTACTAGAGGCCCAGTGCACGAATTCGTGCATGGATGGGGTCTGGCCCTCCTGCCCTGATGGGATCGGGGGCAGGGCTGGCCAGGGGGAGGGGCTACTGGCGGTTGGCCTGCTGGGCCCACCCCCTGGTTGAACTCTCGGTTGAGGGAACAACTTGCATATTAGCCTTTTATTAAATGGGATAATTTGGCCATAGGTAATGCATCATGAGCCCATAGGTATGGGATGCAGGGAATGTGAACTACCTGTTCATGCATCTTTCTTGTGCCTCCAGGATCTCTTTGACTGCAATCTTGTATTTACTTCCCTTTCATTACAGAATACTTGTGGGAACAACATATTTTATTGCTTGGTAGATAAGAAATAAAAATGAATGATAAGCAGCTAAGGCTGTGTGCCTAAGGGTGTTGTATGCCTATAGTCAGGCATTCAGTCTCCACCAGAGCAAAGCAAGATTTGCTACTCAAAAGGAGATCAGTGCTTGATAAAGGGGTGCAGATTTATTTCAAACCCCTAAAAATCTCCGTTGTGAGTACCCTATCAGGGCCTTCCATAAGATCCCTTCCCATTGCAGATTAAACTATTTGCTCCAAGAAGGAGATAGGGGAAGAGTCTGGAAGGATTTTGGATTTTGCAATAGCTGCTATTCCCCTCCCCCAGTCAGTACCCCAGCCTGGGGTGGGGGATTCCTGGAAGAAAATGCAGCAAGAAGTTGAGAATGTCCCTGTCACTACAGTGCCCAGGAAATCCATACTCTCATGATAACTCACACCAGCAATTGCCCCCAGCAATCCATCACAATTTTGAGTTTAAAGTTCTTACTGGTTTCCGTGGCATCTAGCAGAGTCTGCCACAGGGAAGCAAATGCTCAGGTCCCGTGTCTCCCTGAAGCACTCATGTCTCCCCAGGTCATTTGACTTGTGACCTCAGTTCTCTGAAAGGTTCATGGAAAGTCCTTAATTTGCATTCTGTCCAGCTTTTTTCTCACTAGGGCAGGAGTGACAGCTTCCTAGCTCTCTACCTCTCCAAGTTCTTTGGACACTGAAATTTGAATTTCATATAATTTTCACATGTCACAAAATATTATTCTTCTGATGACTTTTTCATCCCTTTAAAAATATAAAGGCCATTGTTAGCTCACAAGCTGTACAAAAGCAGGCAGCAGGCTGGATTTGGCCCACTCATGGTAGTATGCCAACCCTTGACCTAAGGGATTTAGTGCTAGTTCATGGGTGGTCATGTCTTATGGGGAAAGGTCTGCTGAGGTCTCCCAAGAAACATTTCCTCACTCTGAGAGACACATAGAAAAGACAGTTTAGAGTCTTCATTGCAATGTTGCATGTCTGAACATGATACACAGAACTTCAGCAGCCACCTTGCAACTCTGTGGGGACTAGCCTGAAGATAAAGCTAGGAGGCGGAGGGTGGCAAAGCAGAAAAATGAAGAGAATCTGGTGTCTTATTGACATTGTTTAGCACCTAAGTTAATAAACACTGGAGCCATCCTACCTCAGAACTTTTTTATATGAGATAATATAATTTCTTATCTTTAATTATTATTTCTTATCAAGTTATAGTTTCTGTTAGGCATTCTAACTAAAACAATGACTCAAACATTTTTTACATTGTCAAAATAAAGCATTCTGCTCATTGATAGACACTGTTAAGAGAATGAAAACACAGCCACAGAATGGAAGCAAATATTTGCAAATCATGTATTTGATAAAGAACTTAATCCAGAACTACAGGGAGCTCTCAAAACTCAATAATAAAAAACAAACACAATTAAAATAAAATACAGGTAAAATATTTGAGCAGACAGTTTACCACAGAAGATATATGGATGGCAATAAGCACATAAAAAGATGCTAACATCATTAATCATTAGGGAAATGCAAATTTAAGCTATAATGAGATACCACTACTCCCTTGTTTAAATGACTAAAATTAAAAGGTGAATCAAACCAGTTGTTGGAGAATATGGAGGAACTGGAACCCTCATACCCTGCCGGTGGAATATAAAATGATACAGTCACTATGGAAAACAGAGTTACCATATGACCCAGCAACCCCTCCTCTGGGTATCTACCCAAAATATTTGAAAAGATTTATTCTCAAAGATATACAAACCCCTATGTTCAATGCAGCCTTATTCACAGTGGCCTAGACATGGAAACAACCAAAGTGTCCCTCGATAGATGATTAGATAGAAGTGTGGTACAGATACCATGGAATACTACTCGGCCATAGTAAAGATGAAACACTACCATTTGTGACAACATGGATGGATCTTGAGAATATCATGCTAAGTGAAATAGGTCCTACAGAAAAATCAAGAACCATAAGATTTTACTTATATATGGGACATGAAAACAACAAATGAACTAATAAGAAAAACAAACAAACAATAACTCATAGACACAGATAACAGTGTGGTGGTTACAAGAGGGAAGGGGGGGCGGGTGTAGTGAGGTAGTAAAGGGCAAAAGGGGCCAAATGTATAGCAACAGAAGATTTGATTTTGGGTGGTGGGCACACTATGCAATACAGATGATGTGTCATAGAATTATACACTTGAAACCTATATAATTGTATTAACCAATGTCACTCCAATATATTTAATTTTAAAAACATTAACTATATATCTGCCATATGATTGAACCATTCTTCTAGGGATTTACCCAAGAGAAATAAAAGTATTTTTTCACACAAAGACTTGTACAAGAATGTTTATAGCCTTTTTTCCCCCAGTTTCCAAAGGCTTTATTTTGAATAAGCTTTAGAAAAGAAAGATGGATCCTATTGCTTCCAGGTCAATGGAATGAAGAGCTGTGTCCAGGGACACATCCAAGCAGAGCTGAAAGTAACTGGTGATTTGTATACTTCTTAGTCATAGGTCCAGTCAAAAGCACAAGACTTGTAGTCAATCAATTCTTCAAGCTTAAACCATAGGCTGATTTCTTTCTCAGTGCTTTATACTCAATGACTGCTGTGAATGATGTTCCCACCAACTTGAATGCAAAAGTCTTCCTGGTGCCTGGTTTAGAATCTGCTGGATTGGCCTCCCCAAAGATCATTCTCCCTGTCTTTACCACATTCAGCCCCTCCCAGACCAAAGCCACCACAGGCCCTGAATTTATGTACCTCACAGCCTGGGGAAGAATGGGCAGTCTTTCAGATCAATGTAGAGCTGCTTCAGGAGTTCTTCGGAGGCCTAAAGAAACTTCATGGCCACGAAATGGAATGCCTTCTCCTTGACGTGGTTGATGATGTTGCCCATCAGGCCATTCTGCATGCCATCCATCCTTGATGGTGACTACAGTGTGCTCCATATTGGCCATGGTCTGAGGAGCCAGCCCAGAGTTGGGGGGACTGAGGAGGTTACCCGGAAAGACCACAAGAGCTGGAAGTCTCCCCTATAGCCACATTTTTTTTTGGCTTTGTTCCCGACTTCCATGCTATTCTGATATCTGTCTGGAATCTTCTTTCTCCCCTCCCTACTCTGGCTTGGGAATTGTGATTTCTTTCAACACTGATTTTTTCTCTTTGGTCAGATAAAAATATATTCTTCCATAACAAAGATTTAGTATGTAGCATCCTCTCACATTTAACAGACACAAATATTTGTATCTATAGAATCCTACATACATAATTACCTATATATGCTATGTATTCTGAGTGTTGTTGTTTTTTAAGAATCTAAGCCTGAGTAGATGGTGATGCCATTAATAGAAATTAAGAGTACAGAAAAAGCAACAGGTTTGGGGAGTTCCCTACTGATAGCCCCAAGAACACTGAAGATACTGTCTCTTTACACGATGGGTCAGAATTCACATGTTAAAGAGAAATAAGTTTTAATTGACAGAAAACTCAATGTGGGTCAACACTGAGATGTAGTTGCCAAAACTAAGTGTAAGGTTATAGCCACTATATTTTTAATAGTCTCAAACTAGAAACAACCCAAAGGCATATCAATAGGCAATCGGATAAACAAATTGTGATAAAGCCATACAATGGAATTCTACTCCGCAATAAAAATGAATGAACTACTGATACAACAGCATGGATGAATCTCAAAATAAAGTATGCTGAGTAAAAAGCCAGACCAGAAAAAAAAGACTAGGTACTGCATGACTACATTTATGTAAAGGTCAGAAAGTGCAAACTAAGCTATAGTGATAGAAAGTAGAGCAGTGGTTGTGTGGGGGTGTGAGCAAAGGGGCAAGGGTGGTGGGAGGGGTTAAAAAGAATCATAGGGAAATTTTGAGTGGTGATGGATATATTCATTACATTGATTGTGGTGATAGTTTCATTTATTATATTCCTATGTGGTATATAGAGTTCATTGAAACATCATATGTGCACTCTAAATATGTACAGTTTAATACATATTAGTTACATCTCAGTAAAACCCTTAAAATAAAAAATCTGCTTACACAAGGTTAGATGGGTTTTCTTTCACTTTTAGCTAAAATTTTTAACTGGTATGGCCATCACATTTAGGCAAATTATGCCTAAATGATACATTTAACTAATCTCCAATATACTTGCACAATGGTGGAAGGAAAACCAGATAATTGAAAATAAAACTAGCATTTAGAAAAAGGAAACCAGCACACAGCAGTCATTACCAGTCCAGCCTCTAGCGGGGTAGCAAAGATTCCCTTCCCTGCTAATAGAGTGCATTTCTTGATCAACCAATCTGCTCTCACTTCTGGGTCTATCTTGGGAGAATTTCTCTGGCTTGTTGTCCCCTTAGAACCATAGAAAATGGTTATTGGGAAAAATTCTTTTTCTGTATCATTTTAGTGACCCACTTCTTGTTGGCAGGTTCAGTATTTCTGAAAATATGTTTTGTATTCCACCTGAATTAGAATCACCTTTTTAAAATGCAGACTCCTGGGCCTTATCCCTGAAGTACTGAATCAGAATTACTGAGAGCAGGGTTAGGAATCTACATTTTACCAAACATTCTAGGTGATTCTTAGGTATTCTGCAGTTAAGAAACATTGGATTAAGTCTGGAATTGTCACCCTCATGTCATACAAAGAAAAGTCTAATTTAGGTTTCAATATTATTTCTTTTCATATTGATAATGTCTTCGAGACTGTCATAAATGAATGTTTCTCAAGCTAGGATTCATGGCCTGTGAGGGGTCCAAACTTGTTTTCTCGGTTGTCCATAAATTCTTTATAAAATATTTTAATTTTGTATTTTTCTTTTGATGGTAATCTAAATACAATTATAATTCTAGATTTGGATGATTGCCTTATAGTCAAGTACAGTTCATAATGTTAGTGTCCACGTTACCACTGCTTTTTGTAGTAAAGTTGATACCAAGGCATATTATTTCGGTTGTCAGGTGTATACCAGTGTCTATGCCCCCTCTGTCCCTAGCAAGTGATGTATTAGCATGTCCCAGCCCTTGTCTCAAAGTGTAGATATAGGAGCTCCTCTCTGACACCAGTAGATATCCGGAGTGACCTGAAAGCAATCCTTCAAGTGCCATAGCTAAGGGTCCTCAGACATGAGCTAGATGATTGTGGTACAAGGTCTCAGGGCACAGACAGGATCTTATTTCCATTCCTGTGATAGGAGGGCAGTGAGAAGGTGAGGTCCTGGGTTACAGGCAGAACAATTGTTCGCTCATGTAGATGTTTAGGTGGCAAGATCTCAAAGCACAAATTCATGGGACAGATACCCTTGAGACTTAGCCCCTGGCCATGGCTCTGGGCTCTGGTCCAAATCAGTGTTTCTCATGGCAATATTGATCCATTGACCTGGCCCTTCTCAGGCCATTGACCATCTGTGTAACTATACCCAGTGGTTGGGCTCTATTACATTGAAAGACAGGTAAATGTTTCCATTTTCTCAAGGTCTCGGCCTACCCCTAAGAAAGACTTCTTACTACAACGTGTGTGTCAAAATTTGAGATTTCATACTTTACTACACTATGCTCCCAGTAAAAACAAAAATTTGGAAAACAATAAAGAATTTTTTAAAAATTGCTCCTTCTCAAGGAAGACTCATTTCCTATCCCACAGCCATCTCCCAGAGAAAAAAGAATGCATCATTTTCTAGAACTGGTCTAAAAAATTCCTACGTGGTAGTTTCAGGGTTGACTTAATCAGTAATCAGATGACATCATCAAAGCACAGGGGCTTCTTCTTCTTCTTCTTCTTCTTCTTCTTCTTCTTCTTCTTCTTCTTCTTCTTCTTCTTCTTCCCCTCCTCCTCCTCCTCCTCCTCCTCCTCCTCCTCCTCCTCCTCCTCCTCCTCCTCCTCCTCCTCCTCCTCCTTGCCTTCATCTACTGACAACAGATCTTTCTTCCTGGTTGCAAGGTGACTGTAGCAGCTCCAACACTGCATGAAGACGCAGCAACATCCTGTTAAGAAGAGGGGAGTTTCCGCCTATACATCTCCATTCATTACTGAGGAAAACAATCCCAAAAGTCCCCAGTAGACTTCCCCTCAGGTCCTAGGACTGGGTCACATACCCATACCTAAACCAATCACTGGCAGGAGAATAAGCCCATCAATGATTGGCATTGACTATTCAAGATTCCACCACTACCTCGACACAGGACTGGGGTAGGGCCCCTTCCCTAAGTCCATGACCACTTCAGGACCATGCCAGGAAGGAAAAAGGGGGAGAAATGGATTTGGGAAAACAAGTAGTATTGTCTTCTTTACCCACCTACCTCCAGATTCCCCACATTTGGACAGTTCAGTTTAAAAGGTGCTGCACAGGATTCCCCAGGGCTGTGAGTGAGTGGGCAGCTTGATGGGTGACTGTCTCCATCTTCCCACTCAAATTCACTACCCACATCTCTCACTCTCTGATGGTTTAAGTGCTGTTTCCCTCAATGTCATACAAAGCTGAATCTCTCAAAGGATTTGTTCTTACCTTTTCTTCTGGGTGTGGAGAAATCGTTCCCTGTCTACAATAGGTTATGTGGGGGTATTTTCCCTAACCAATTCCTTTATAAGTAATGTTATTTTGGTAGATCACTTTATCTGGACTTCTCCTATTTTCTAACTAGACTTTATACACAGTGAGGGACTTAAGTTTCCTTAGCACATGTTGGGGGCGGGGGGGGGGATAGCAGACTAGTGATGGCTCACAGGGCAGGTCCAAATTTCACAGCAACATCTGGGCATCTTATCCTGTCTTTTTCCTTTTTTTCATGGTGCAAAGCAGTACTGGTTAGCTTACCAGCCACTACTAAGGATACTAAGGGTAGTTGAACACTGAGTGAATTTCCCTCTAGTCTTTCCTACCTCACTCATTCTGAATCAGAGATCAGTGAGCCAAGTGTATTCCAAATACCAAGAAGCAGTGGCAAAACCTATTGCATTAATTCATCCTGATGACATTCATTCATCTTGGTGGCATTTCTTTTTTTAAAAATATATTTTTATTGATTTCAAACAGGAAGGGAGAGGGAGAGAGAGACACATCAATGATGACAGAGAATCATTGATTGGCTGCCTCCTGCATGCCCCACACTGGGGATTGAGCCTGCAACCTGGGCATGTGCCCTGACTGGGAATTGAACCGTGACCTCTTGGTTCATAGGTTGATGCTCAACCACTGAACCACGCTGGCTGGGCCATCTTGGTGGCAATTCTGATGTGTGCCAAGAATGCCTTATATTGGTTGCACTGCCTTTTCTGATCAGGCCTGAGCATTCCAAATATCTATAATAATAAAAGCGTAATATGCTAATTAGACTGGATGTCCTTCCGAACAACCTTCTAGATAAAGCCAGGGCTGCGAGGGAAGCCTGGGTCCCGAGTGCCAGAGGGAAGCTGGTGCCAGCAGCCGGGGGAAGGAAGGCCTACTCTTACACGAATTTCATGCATTGGGCCTCTAGTATTTAATAAAAGTCAGCTAAACCCCTCTGGTTGTGGGTCTACCCAGGGACAAAGGTTCAGTCCTGAACTTCTAATCAATGTACCGTTGTCAGCAAATGTAAAACTAGGAGAGAGTTCATAGGCTGAGAATTTTAGAGCAGAAATCCCCTAGAGTTGTTAGTCATATACTTCATATCTTTGGAATTAAATGGCTGCAATCAGAAAGTATACTGTGGTGCTGGATTTTGTCCTCAGGTATGTTCAGGTACATCCCTTTAAGGGATCAAAAGCAATGATTTGTTGAAAAAAGTACCCTAACTCTCTCCCTTCACCTACTACCACCATCCACTTGCTCACAGATCACCTAATTATCATGCCTGGGTCTCTAGACACGGAAGTTATATTCTGAGGACAACACCTATTGCTTTCTCTGCCTTATACAGGGCACTGAAGCTCCCAATACAGCCCCACCTCCAACCATTAGGCAGTTCTCCTCCCCTCAAATCTTGCAGCAAAATATTAAGGCCCTGAGGGAAAGAGCCCTTTTTTCTTTCTTTGACCATTTTCTTCAGTTCAGAGTCCTCTACTCTGTCCCCAAATGAGGTAGCAATGACTAATTGGTGCCACGTGATACCAAGTAGCCCCCAACCGTCAGCCTGGGTTGGGTCTTCTGCTACTCTTTTTGGGTGTGCATTTGAACCCACTTCCTCTGGTTAGGGACTTCCCCATCTCATGATTCTTGGAAGGAGGCAGAGCCTGCCTACCTCTACAGACTTAAGAACGCCACATTTAGCCTCTCTCCCAGGGTGTTGGCACATAACCTAGACCAGTCAGTCATCCTAGACTTTGTCTTAGGCATTAGAGACAAAGAATCAGGGATCCAGGCAGACTGTCTCAGGCAGCACTACCATTCACAGCAAGACAGAGGTGTCTGCAGGGCGACAGTGATGAAAGCTGCAGATGGAGTGCTCAGAGGAGCTGCAGTGGGTTCCTCACCAGACCAGTTCTGCAGCGTGGTTTGAGTTTTGTTCCTACCTGCAAACCTGCCTCTCCAGCCCTCCTGCTGATTCTGGGACCTGCCCAATATCCTTTTAATGAGTTATTTTTCTGCCTAAATCATCCAGAGTTCAATTCTGTTGCTTGCATGGAGGATCTGGACTGCTACACAGCTATACCTCCTTCAGGAATGTGTCCTACTTCTCAGAAGTCCCAAAGGGCTTTCTTTGTCTGCAGGGAGAGTTGAAGGGGATTCTTTGTAAATGTCCATTCTGTTATGAATACTAAAATTGGAAACAGCGGTGCTACCCACCATTGTCCCACAGTATCTAGTTTAGTATCAGTGAGCACTTTTGTTCTGAGCAATGCTGGAAAGCCCCTTTTAAAGAGAGATTTTACCCTGGCAAGAGACTTTATAATGCTTCTGGAAATAATGAGTTTCATGATGTCCTCTGTATACTAGAGGTGATCTCTGTGAACACATGATTTTGAAATTAGGATTTAAAATGTGCTGTGGCGAGAATTGAATATTCAAATGTAAAAAGTTTCATTGATTAGTAGAGTGTCTCTTTTGAGATGATGCAATACCTGCCTGGTATTGAGTCTGCTGCTCCACTGTGTGCCGGCAGGAAGGCTTTTAATGTTTATCTTGGTACATTGGAAATCTGGTGAGCGATTGGTTCTCTCTCTAAGCTCTGGTACAGAATCTAGCCTTAAAAGTTAAAGCACTAGCAATGCCCTAAAACCTGACCAAAATAGGGCCACCCCTTGCTGAAACTTTGAATTTCAGCCATGTGGATCTGTCTGCCCTCCCCCCTCTGATGACAGCCGGGACTCACCTTGTCCTCTTATCTCCATCTGCTGCGCTCAGTTCAGGAGGGTCAAAAGTGGGCTGCATTAGGTGTTGTGCGGAAACGGTCCACAGAGGCCCTAAGCTTCTGGGGCTTGTGGGGATAGATGAAGAGTGTCTTCATGCCAAGCACGTGTATGTTGGTAAGGGGATTTTGGGGTGATGGAACTATTCTATATCTCCGTCGTGGTGGTGGTGGTTATATGACTCTAGGCTGTGTCTAAACTCATAGGACTAGACACTAATAATAGTAAATTCTATTGTATGTAAATCAATTTAAATTTTTAAAAAGAAAATGAGTGCTGTAATATCTATTTTGCATGTGTGCATTGTGGCTGTGCAGTGGTGCAGCATGCAGGCACGTGACCACAGTGGAGAGCAGTGTCTACAACTATCAAAAAGCACTATGTGCCTGTCAGTTCCCATTTCATTAGCCACCCCAACCATGAAATTCTAAAATGTGTGAGTGACTGCCCATTTTAGGGCCAGAAATTCAAATTTGTAAGGAGGTTACTGGGTGTGGCTTTCTTTCAGGTTCCTGCCCAAGGCTGAAAGAATCTGTTCCCCTTTTGTCTTGAGGTAGTACTCTTTATTCCTAGGCCCTGAAAACTGCCATGTGTGTGCATAATGAAAGCTTAGTAGACTCACTGAATGCTGAGAAATCAAGTTACACTGTACAATCGATAGGGTCCAACTTACTAGTAGTAATAGGACCAACTTCCCCTAAAAGTTTAGTGGGGTGGCTGGCTTGCTACAGTTCTCCTGCTTTGTTGGTGAAGCCCTGGTCTCAATCATCTTCAGCTCCTCCGCCACATGACTCTAGGTTGGCCTTCTATCCCAGCAGTTCTCAACCTTGGTTATAGTTTAGAATCACATGATACCTAGGCCACAACCGCAACTAATTATATAAGAACCTCTGGGGTGTGGGACCCAAACATCAGTATTTATTAAAAACCCCTCAGGTGATGTCTATAATTCTAAAAGGGGGAAAGTTTCTACTTTATAAACAGGCAGGAACACAGGAAGAGGGATGTATTAGTCTTTTCAGGCTGCCATAACAAAATAGCCAGAGTGGCTGGTTTAAACAACAGAAGTGTATTTTCTCACAGTTCTGGAGGCTGAACGTCCAACATTGAGGTGTCTGTAGGCTGGGTTTCCCCCAAGGCCTTTCTCCTTGGCTTGCACATGGATAACCTCTTGCTGCCTCTTCATGGGGTCAGCCTTCTGGACAAACAGGCCTCTGGTGTCTGTGTGTCTTACTTTCTGTTAGGTCTGATCAAATAATTGAATGGATACCCCTCCTCTGGGAACTGACCTTTAGGCCACTTCACAACGGACATTCCCTTTCGCTGAGACCACATTCCACTTGCTAAGACCACATTCCATTTACTAAGACCATTATCTCTCCCCTCGGGATCTTCCCAGGATCCAGACCCGCCCAGAGAATTCCCCGCCTAGAAGAAGCCCGCCTAGAGTCCTTTAAAATCTCTGACTCCCTGTTCCTGGGTGCTGGTATCATATTGGGGCTCAGCCCATCTGGTATCCAGATGACCTAATAAATTTATAATCCCTTACCACTTTGGTCTCGTGCATTCCTCCTTCGGCGACACTAACACTTTCCTCTACTTATAAGGACACTAGTCAGATTGGACTAGAGCCTCTCCTAACAGCCTCATTTTAGTTTAATCTCTTAAAAGTCCCTATCTCCAAATACAGTCACATTCTGAGGGACTGAGGGATAGAGGTTCAATATATGAAGGAGGAGGGACACAATTCAGATCATAACAAAGGAGATCATGGTCCCTCTAATATCCTCAACATTTTTGTTATCTTAACCTATTAGGTTTAATGACCAGCCTCATGGTCTTTTGGGAGTGTGTCTGCCTGCATTAGGGGTAGGAGACTAGAGTTCAAAAGGGCAGTCCAGGTTCCACCTTCGTGAGATCATTCTCCCAATGCCAACCACTGTTCCTCTTAGGACCAACTTTGAGCACTTCTGCTTTGTCTCCAGAAGGCTCTGAAGTGGATCAGAACAGAACATTAATCAACTTAACTCCAAGTTCCCTGATGCATCCTAGGCTATAAAGTCTATCCCTGTTGTATTTTCCATCCTAAATTATGCCTAGCCACATTGTCCAATATAGTTGACCAGAAGTTATGTGTTCAGCCCAAATGATAGCACAAAAGTGTCCCAAATAATGTATAAATGTCCAAAATCTGAACAATGTGAAATTCCTGGGAGGAAAATAATTGCATAACTCCAAAGAAATTTAAGTCCACAAGAATTTCTGCTGGGGTCCAACCCCAGCGGGTCCAGGGGTCCCCAAAGGTGTGGACGGAGTCGGCGAAGAAGGAAGGACATGGAGGCAGCGTTCAGTCGATCAGCATAGCGAGGTTCTCCCTCCAGGATCTCCAGCGAAGTTCTGGCTAGGATCTCCAGCGAAGTTCTGGTCAGGATCTCCAACCAAGTTCTGGTGCCATGTTCTCTCGCTAGGTTCTCCAGCCAGGTTCTCCATGTTCTCCAGCCAGGTTCAGTCACCAGGTTCTTTAGCCAGGTTCTATCCAGGTTCTTTTGCCATGTTCTGTCTAGGTTCTCCAGTGAAGTTCTGTAGCCAGGTTCTGTCCAGGATCTTTTGCCATGTTCTCTGGCTAGGTTCTGGTTAGGATCTGATGAGGATCTGATGAGGATCTGATGAGGAGCTCATGAGGATCTGATGAGGTTGTGTTGTTTATTGTCTTGTTACATCCGTATTTATACCAGCCGATTTTAATCCTGTCAGTTTCTATTACAAAGGTTAGGGCATTTCTTATCTCCATTCCAGGGAGTAAAGATTATGTAGCTTAACTACCCACCTGGCACTTAATTAAGGGGTTGTATCCCCTCCCTAACCTCAGGGAAAAATCCCCACCTGGGGAAACAACCTTTCTCAGAGAGGTGACCTTGGTTAAAACACATGGCACTAAGGAGAGCAAACATTAAGAACAGTATGCCATATACGTCAGGTACCTCGAAACATATGCTGTGCAGATGTTTCTTCTCTGCAGCAAGGATGGACCGGCTCCCGGCAAATTCCCCCTTTCTTATTTTTTAAATGATAGCGCATGTAAATCAGCGGCCACCTCTCGGATTGGGTTGTTGGCAAGCAATGATAGCGAGCATAGCAATAAACATAGTGGATGGAGTGCACACAGAGCCTTGTTCTTGTAGAAGGTTGCTGGCCTCTTCAGTCAAGGGATTTCAGCTGTCCTTAAGTTGGGGGTTTGGTTGTCCTTGTTGATCTGGCTACGGGCAGCATCATTGGTGGTGGGCTTCCCGAAGTGTCAGCGAGTTGAAGGGCTGCATCAAAGGGTCCATCAGGGCGGTGCTTGATGGTGGTGTCAGTGTCTGGGGAGGAATCAGCTGTGCCCTCTGGGTCCGCCGATATGGATAATACCGGGGAGGAGGAGGATGAGGCGGAGACGGAGGGTGGTGTGACATAAGGTCGGATTAGACGGTCTGGAATCCACACAGGTGAGTCTGCATCCTGTGGAAATATACAAGCATCTCCTCTCCCCCAGGTTAAAAGTACACCAGGTCCCTTCCAGGCTCCTATAAGTAAGTCTTTCCATTTGACAAAATAAGTGAGTTTCTGCTAAATGAAAGTTTCTTTTGCTGATTTACTCAGAGTCCTCAGACTTGGCTGAGAGAGTAGCTTCCACTTCTTGCTTTTCTACCATCTGTTGGGCCTCAGTTGTTAACTTCTTCAGCTGACCCTATGTTGGCACCTCAGTCCCTTGCATAGCCTTCCTTTTCTTCTTTTTTCTGCTTTTCTGTCATCAGGGCAACTCTAAGTCTTTGGAACGATGAGTCAAGGAGCTTCTCTGGGTCCATTGTGGTGACGCACGTAATGCATTTACTCAATTCAAAGCAGGCATTAAAAAGAAAAACCACAAATGCTCTCTTGTATCCATTTTAAGAGTAGGATTGGTGCTTTCCGCTATTACCTGAGTCCTGATCTATCACCCCAAGGAGAGCTTGTCAATCCTGCACTTTCCCGGGGTGGAAAGGCTGCAGTGGGTTTAAGGATAAGGCTCCTTGGGCCTACCTTCTCCCATGCCTCTACATTTACCTTTCTGGCACCTTTCCTTCCTCAGAAAAGCATGGACATACTTCTTGTATAAAATGTTGCGTCTGACTGGGCGTAACCTTAACTCCTCTGCTAGCAAGCATATGTGTTAAAAGATCAATACGGAGTCTTTTTTCTTTAGACTCAGTATGGCACATCTTCTCAATCTAAAGATCTATACAGAGTCTTCTTTCTTTGGACTCAGTATGGCACATCTTCTCAATCTAAGGATCAATACAGAGTCTTCTTTCTTGGACTCAGTATGGCACATCTTCTCAATCTAAGTTCTGTACTATCCACCTTCTTACCCTACTTATCCTCTATAGGGGGGTCTGTAGCACCCTGGTGGAGTCCTATCCATCCCGAGTGTGGGGGTTCTCAATGGGGGGGGCTTACCTAGGGGAATCCTGTTCCAGGGGTTCCCAAAGGTGTGGACGGAGTCAGAGAAGACTATCCACCTTCTTCCTACGGTGGAGTCCTATCCGTCCCGAGTGCGGGGGGGGCTTACCTAAGGGTCCCTGTTCGGGCGCCATATGCTGGGGTCCAACCCCAGCGGGTCCAGGGGTCCCCAAAGGTGTGGACGGAGTCGGCGAAGAAGGAAGGACATGGAGGCAGCGTTCAGTCGATCAGCATAGCGAGGTTCTCCCTCCAGGATCTCCAGCGAAGTTCTGGCTAGGATCTCCAGCGAAGTTCTGGTCAGGATCTCCAACCAAGTTCTGGTGCCATGTTCTCTCGCTAGGTTCTCCAGCCAGGTTCTCCATGTTCTCCAGCCAGGTTCAGTCACCAGGTTCTTTAGCCAGGTTCTATCCAGGTTCTTTTGCCATGTTCTGTCTAGGTTCTCCAGTGAAGTTCTGTAGCCAGGTTCTGTCCAGGATCTTTTGCCATGTTCTCTGGCTAGGTTCTGGTTAGGATCTGATGAGGATCTGATGAGGATCTGATGAGGAGCTCATGAGGATCTGATGAGGTTGTGTTGTTTATTGTCTTGTTACATCCGTATTTATACCAGCCGATTTTAATCCTGTCAGTTTCTATTACAAAGGTTAGGGCATTTCTTATCTCCATTCCAGGGAGTAAAGATTATGTAGCTTAACTACCCACCTGGCACTTAATTAAGGGGTTGTATCCCCTCCCTAACCTCAGGGAAAAATCCCCACCTGGGGAAACAACCTTTCTCAGAGAGGTGACCTTGGTTAAAACACATGGCACTAAGGAGAGCAAACATTAAGAACAGTATGCCATATACGTCAGGTACCTCGAAACATATGCTGTGCAGATGTTTCTTCTCTGCAGCAAGGATGGACCGGCTCCCGGCAAATTTCCTCCCTGGTTTCTGTTTCTGCTGACTCTCAGCTAGAAGGGTCTCATTCTGAGATGTGAAGAGAGTTGAAGGCTCCTTTGGCAACTGCAGCTGGGACTGTCATCCACTGAAATAGATGAAGTTCATGCAGGACCTCCAAAAAAGAATTAATCCAAGATTCTCATATGTCCCACTGTAAGAGTTCAAAAAGTTCATTGGACACAAGAGTTTCGGAGAACCAGTGCCACATGTACAGAAACTTTAGAAAAAAATAATGCACCCTGACCGGTTTGGCTCAGTGGATAGACTGTCGGCCTGCGGACTGAAGGGTCACAGGTTCGATTCCAGTCAAGGGCATGTACCTTGGTTGCGGGCACATCCCCAGTGGGGGGTGTGCAGGGGGCAGCTGATCGGTGTTTCTCTCTCATCGATGTTTCTAGTTCTCTATCCCTCTCCCTTCCTCTCTGTAAAAATCAATAAACTATATTAAAAAAATAATGCAAAGAAGCAACCAGACAAACACAGTAAGTAAAACATTCTACAGAACCGTTGGCCTGCTATCTTCAGCAAACTGGTATCATTCAAAATGGTGTCTGTGAATCTTGAAGACTTGCTAGGTGAAATAAGTCAGTCATAAAAGAAGAACTATCTATGCACACAATGGAATATTATTCAGCTCTAAAATGACATTCTGATATGTCCTACAACATGAATCAAATTGGAAACATTATGCTAATCGAAATACACCAGACCAAAAGGACAAATATTATATGATTCCTTATATAAAATATCCAAAAAAGGCAAATTCATAGTGACAGAAAGTAGATTAGAGGTTACCCAGGGCTGAGGGTAGAAGGGGATGGGAGAATTTTTGCTTACTGGGTACATAGTTTCTATTTAAGGTGATGGAAAAGTTCTGGAAATAGATAGTGGTGATGGCTGCACATTGTGAATACAATTAATACTGCTGAATTGTATACTTAATGATAATTAAAGTTCTATATATGTATAAAATTATATATATAGATATATAGATAGATATAGATATATATAAAATGGTGTCTGTGCTAGATTAAAAGAGGCTTAAGGGACATAAGAACCAGATGCAATACATGGTCTGGATTGAGTACTGCTTTGGGTGAAGCAACTGTAAGGGACATTTTTAGGTCATTTGGGGAAATATGAATATGATCTGACTGTTAGATGAGTTGAAAATTTACTGAAATAGCAAAACTGAATTTCATGACTGAAAAAAGCAGGCTACAGAACGGTAGTAAGCAGTGTGTGTAGTAAGATCTCAGTTTGGTAATGAAACAAAATCATGTGTAGGCAGAGGGGGAGAGAGAGAGAGCCTGCAGACTATGTACTAGGGTCTTACAGTGGTGATTTCTGGGTAGTAGAAAGTTTACTTGTTTAATCACTTATTATATTTCTGCTTGTCTATATTGTTTAATTGTCTACAATGCTTCTGTATTCATATAAAGTTATTTAAAAGAAAATGTTTTTCCTGTGATGTAAAATCTAAGTACTACTTTCATTGCATGAGTTACTTTACACAACATGAGCATCAGTATAATTACAGCTGTAAAAAAAATTTTAACAAGGATGGACTGGTTTTCAGATGTCCAAATCAGAGTCAACTATCCATTTTCTACACAGAATTATCTTTGCATGCAGCCCAAGAGGGAACAGCATAAAAATGAGCGTTTCTGTAGCCCCTTTATTTTTTGCCGATCAACAGTGTGTTAGAAAAGCAGCTGCAGGCTTGTCACCTAAGCTCTGAGGCAGTAGAAGAGTCAGAGGTGTCATGAACTCCGCTGTAAACAACTGTATGCCTGAACATCAGCCAGTTCTGGAGGAAGTGGCGGCTTAGAATGCTTGCTCTCAAAGTGCTGTGGGAAGGCCTAGGGTCTGGCATTCCATGTCCCACAGATAGTGCTGGTATGTATTTGGCCCAACCAGCCAGGCTCAGTTGTTGAGTGTCGACCTATGAACCAGGAGGTCATAGTTTAAGTCCAGTCAGGGCACAGGCCCGGGTTGTGGGCTCGATCCCCAGTGTGGGGCATGCAGGAGGCAGCTGATCAATGATTCTCTCTCATCATTGATGTTTCTCTCTCTCGCCCTCTGACTTCCTCTCTGAAATCAATAAAAAAATATATTTTTAAAGGTAGCTTTGGTCATGTCCCTGTTTCTTCTTTCATCCAGCTTGCTTTCCCACATTTTCTGCTGAGACTGAATCTTCTGCTGTGTCCACAAGCCATATCCGGGCAGGGACAGCCTTGTGTCTTGTGTCTGAGATACCATGCGGCATGAAAGGGGAGGCGGTGCTTGGACCGAGAGGAAAGGCGTGGGGTGTGTGTGGGGCGGGGGCGGGGGGGGGGGCGGGGAGGAGAGCACGCCTGGCATCACTTGGGCCTCCTCCACCTGCCCAGGAGGGGAAAGAGGAAAAAGAATAAATTCTTAGTCACAAGCAAACCTCAACTGCTGAAGCAATTATCCCAAGCAAAACTATGTTCCTAGAAACTAGTACATAATATAGTCCAGCCTCACACTGCCATCAGCTTATAGCAGAGAGAGTGATATCTGGAGAAAGAGGGGTACCCATAGAAAACGTGAGAGAAAGGAAATCATCTTTATTTCAGTCTCTACAATAGGCAAATTAGATGGTGCTGGTTGTCTAGGGTCCATAACCTCTCAGTTTAAACTCTATTGCCTCTTGCTTTGGAATTTCTTGGTTGTATGAAGCCTGCCTCTTCGAGCAGTTTCCCACTCTCTCTCTTTCTCATTTAGTTTATGAATTACTCTCAGCGGATTCCTAAACAGACATTCAAAAGCTGTGTTCTTGGGTCCTGGTGAGGAAAAATGTATCTGCTGCTTGGGCTTTGCTGCTCTTATGAAAAGCCTTTGACTTTTCCAGGCCTTAAATACCACTTCACCAATAGCAGAAACAGTTTCTCTGTCCCCTCTTGTGGCTTCCTTTCTCTGAAGCAGGCTCAATTGGGTTTCCTCTTTTTTTTTTTAATTGTGAGAAATGTCAAAGCTACAGAAGTTCAAAGGATATGATAACAAAACCCCACAATCCCCTCACCTAGAATTGTAGGTAATTTGTCTCAGCTCTAATGAAAGATATTAGAGATGTAGCTAATTTTCCATTTAACCACCACCTGCTCGGCCATTCTCCTTTGAGGCTCTACTATGGTCTGCAGGGTATTCTTATCCATTTTCATACTTACAAGAATGCTAGAGGCCCAGTGCACAAAATTCGTGCATGGGTAGGGTCCCTAGGCCTGGCCAGCGATCAGGGCCGATCTGTGGGGTGACTGGCGGGGTGATCAGGGTCCCCACTCACACCTGCCTTGGCCTGGCACTGCCCGCTCACCTGCTCCACCATCCCACCATGATCCTGCTCTCCTCTGGGCCTATGGGGGCCAGCAGCACCTCCATTGCCACCTGCTGCCAGCGCGGCATTGCCGACACCCGCTATGTTCCGTGCCACCCCCTGGTGGTCAGCGCACATCTAACTCCTAGTTGGTCCCTGTGGGGACAATTTGCATATTAGCCTTTTATGATATAGGCTATACATCTGTAAACTGTTTGTGGCATTTCTGTGCCTATTCCATTTACATTATTGCATGATTTTTAGTCAGCATTGTTTTTGAGACCCACATTGCTCTGTGGAGATCTAGCACCTTTTTCTGTGCAGTATTCCATTGTATGACATCACCACATTTTATTTTTTGGACAGCATTTTGACAAATTGCTCTCCAAAGTGGTCGAAGCAGTTGATGTTCCCATCAGCAGTGTAGGAGTGTGCCTATGTCCATTTTCCCAACACTTGCAATAGTCAGATTTTTAAGTCTTTGTCTGCCTAATGGGTAAGAAATGATACCTCATTTTTTGTTTTCATGCTCATGTGTGAAGTGTTGCTTGCTCTAGGCTGATCTCGTGACTCAGGTAGGGCCTTGCTTGGCTCCCCAGCCTCAGCAGGAACTGATACTCCAGCCCCTACAGCCTGTGCCAGTCCTGGCTCCCTTGTTCATGCCTGCATTTCTGTCACCTTTAGGGAGTCTCTCTCTGTTTTGAACTCCTGGAGAGCCCCCCCCCCGCCCCTTTTTTCTGTTTTCAAGCTCAGATGTCTATTTTTAACTTTAAAAATATTTTATAAAAACATGGGACAACTGTTTCAAATCCAAACAAACTAAAAAGACATAACAAAATGCAATGCGAGAAACTTGACTGAATCCTGGTTTTTTAATAAAGCTATGAAAATGAACCAGAGGCATGGATACATGGAACAGACTGACAGCTGTCAGAGGAGGGCATGGGGGACTGGATGAAGGAAGGTGAAGGGGTTAGCCATAGAACATATATGCATAACCCATACACACAGACAGTGTGGTGATGGCCAGAGGGAAGGGGAGGAGGATGGGGTTAGGTGGAGGAGAAATGGGGGCATCTATAATAGTGTCAACAATAAAAATAAAGTTAAAAAAATAAATAAAGCTATGAAAATATGTTTTGAGGACAAATAGGAAATCTTAATATGGCCATATATTAGATGATATTAAAATATTATTGTGAGAATATTATTGTTCATTTATTTAGGTTTTGTAATTAGTAGAGAATGTCCTTTCAAGATGTGCATTAGCCCTAGCTAGTTTGGCTCAGTGGATAGGGCATCTGTGCTCACATTGAAGGGTCCCAGGTTCGATTCCGTTCAAGGGCATGTACCTCGGTTGCAGGCTCGATCACCAGCCCCGTGTGGGAGGCAACCAATTAATGTGTCTCTCTCACATGGATGTTTCTCTCTCTGTCTCTCCCCCTCCCTTCAACTCTCTCTAGAAATCAATAGGAAAATATCCTCGGGTGAGGATTCACAACAACAACAAAAAAATGTGCATTAAAGCTTTTAGGGATGAAGTGAGTCAACTCACTTCCAGATGCTTCAAAAAATTAGATGGATGATAGATAAAGCAAATAAGGGAAATGTTAACAGTTGGAATGGAGGGGTGGGCATAATGATATTCATTGTACTAATTTGAACTTTTCTATATAGTTACGATTTTTCACAATAAAAAAATGGAAACATTTTACACTAAGTTTCTAGGTATTTGAAATAGGGCTGAGGGCACATTTTAGCAAATGCTCAAGTCACCGTCTTGATCCAGAAGCTCAGCTACATTGTTCACATTTTAATCTGCTTCGTAGGTTGGTTGCTTTTCCTTCTCTAATGTGTGCATGGCTATATTAGTGAAGATATGGATCTAGCTTCTTAGAATGGAGACCTAAATTAACAGAGGCTTAAATAAAACAAAAATTTATTGCTCTCAGATGTTGTAGACCAGAAGAAGTCGATCCAGGACGAGTATGGTAGCTGTTTTGTGAGGTTATCCAGAGATTCAGTCTCCTTGTCACGGCCAGAATGGTCCTCCCATCCATGTACTACCGAATGGTTCCCATTTTAGCCAGTAGGATGAAGGGAAGGGCTGGATCCAAAAGTTGTATACATCACTTCCAGCCACATCTCATTGGTTAATATTTAGTCATACCTAACTGCAGTGGAGAATGGGAAATGCAATCTTTAGCTGGGCAGGTATGTGCATACCTAAAAAGATAATTACTTTGAAAGAAGGTGAGAACATATATTGAAGGACCATTGGCAGTGTCTGATATAATGGTTACTAGTTTTTGAAGTGCAGCATGTTCCTTCCTTTTTCTTTAATTTTGCTTTCAGACGCAGCCCCTTGTTTTTGTAACAAACTCCTCTGTATTTGTCTTGTGAGGTCCATCATAGTGAAAAAGATGCCTTCCAGAAATTCTCGTTAATTAAAACTATTATGGTGGTCATTTTGCAATATATACATATATTAAATTGTTACAATGTATACCTTAGACTAAGATGACGTTATATGTCAATTATGTCAATAAACTGGAGGAGGGGAGAAATTCTGGATCTGGCAAAAGCATCCATGGTTCAACAATTCTTTTCTACCTTAACCTCCCAGAATTGGATAATTTCACCAGGAGGTATTTTCCATTAAAATCAATATCTAGCCCGGCAGGCATGGCTCAGTGGTTGAGCATTGACCTATGAACCAGAAGGTCACGGTTCAATTCCTGGTCAGGGCACATGCCCGGGTTGTGGGCTCAATCCCCTGTGTGGAGCATGCAGGAGGCAGCCGATCAATGATTCTCTCTCATCATTGATGTTTCTATCTCTCTCTCCCTCTTCTTTCCTCTCTGAAATCAATAAAAATATATATTTTTTAAAATCAATATCTATGTTAGCATTAACTCAATCTACTATTGTTTTGCTCGATTCCCCTGTTGTATGTCTCATCTTCTGTTTATTTTTCTTGGAGTCTTAACCCCATACACATTCCGAGCTTGTGCCCACAAGGACATATCATACCAGCTTGCCCACCCATAATTGTGTTCTCTAGAAACTCATCTAAAATACTTGAAGTATTTTACAATCATCCTCTTAGCCTCCCTTTCAGAAATCTGTCCAAACTTTTTGCACCCACTTAGTATTATGACATTCAGTCGTTTTCTATTGCTGTTGTAACAAATTACCACACATTTTTCAAGGCTGAACAATCCAAATTTATCTCACTGTTCTGTAGGTCAGCAATCTGCATTGGCTCAACTGGTTTCTCTGCTCCAAGTTTCACAAGGCCATAATCAAGGGATCCGGCACCTGGGCTCTTATTGGGAGGCTCTGGGAAGAATCTGCTTCCAAGCTCATTCAGGTGGCTATTAAAAACTAGTTCTTTCTACTAACAGAGTTGACCATGTTTCTTGTTGGCTGTCCCTGCATTTTATGCTTGGAATCCCTCTGACTTCTTCCGCCATATCTCTCTTGCTGCCAGCCAGGGTAGGTTCTCTGCTTTTAAGGGCTCCTGCTATGATATTGGGCCTCCCCGGAAAACCCAGGAGAATCCTCCTATTTGAATGTCTGTACCCTTAATTATATCTGCAAAGTCCCTTTCATCATGTAATATATCATATTCACAGGTTCTAGGGATTAGAGTATGAACATCTTTGGTGGGGGATGGTATTTTGCCTACTATGTGGTTTTTTTCCCCCAGTTGCTCTAAATATAGACTCTCTAAAGTCAGCTTTCTGAAGATACCTTTATATGCGAATACCTGCTCAGAGCATTGTTGTTCTGGATTCTCACTGGTAGAGTAATTTCAGTGTGTTGTTCTTTTCCCCTCTCCCTATCTCTCCTTAATTTCTTTGGGATCCAGACAACCTCTCTGACCAAGTAACAATTAAAATATCTCCCTGTTTTCTAGTTACATCTAAAACAAATTTAGATTTGTGTGCATCTCCTTTTTCCCTTTTATCTGTTTAACTAGTTCTCCAAGATCACATTTTCTTAAGAAAAGCCCACTTTCTTCAGCTTAAGTAGCATATTTTCTGGTATTTTTCTTTCACTCTCTCACTGCTCTTGCTCTGACAGTAAAAGCAAAGCTTGTTTTTATTTTTCTAATGTTTGATTATGGGAAACTTCAAACATACACAAAATTAGAGAGATTACTATAGCAAACCCCTATGAATAATACAGTGAATCACTCAGCTTCAACAATTATCAACACTTTTACCATTTTAATTCATCTGTTTATACATTTTTCTGGAATATGCTTTAGCAAAACAAACCTCAGATATAATGTCAGATCACTCAAATAAATTAGCATCAAGCATTATTTTGAAAGAAATCCAGTCATGCCTTGATTTTGTGAGCAAATCATTCCTAGAGAAGGTGGCCTTTAAAAAAAATTATTTCTCATTGTTGTTGCTAAATCTATCCCAAAGATATGTTTCCATTGACTTTTACAAATAGGGGAAGGGATGGGGAGAGACAGAGAGACAGAAACATCAAAGTGAGAGAGACACATCCATTGGTTGTTTCCCACAGGTGCCCAGACCAGGGCTGTGGATGGAGCCTCCAACCAAGGGTACATGCCCTTGACCGGAATCTAACCTGGGACCCTTCAGTCCCCGGGCCTACTCTCTATCCACTGAGTCAATCCGGCTAGGGGGAAAAGGTGGTCTTTAGTTTTTTTGTTCAACTTGGAATTTTAATAATTTAAGACTTCTTTCTCCACAGCAATACAGGGTGCTATGTCCTATTCATGGTGAGGCCTCCCATTCCTCTCTCTGTAGCTTGATAAAAATCACCTGCTTTCCTAGGTCTTTAAAATCCAAAGTCATAGCCATGTCTCATATAGTTAATAAATCCAGAGCCAACCTGAGACCATGCAAAGGTGGTGGGTGGAGGGGAAGGGGAGTGAGTCTATGAGTCTGTGGATGTACCATAAAAATTCAAGAAGGCTCCCCCGTAGGTTTTTCCTTGTCTCCAGAACAGGATGCCATTCAAATCCAGGTAGAGGAACAGCCATGACAGAATGCCACCCACTAAATATAAAAGATAGAACCTCACTCTCTAGGAATATGTGATTCACATAGAATTTAGCTACTTTTGCAGTTAAAAGCCCTAATCTATAGTCCTGGCTGAGAAATAGAAAAAAGGGAGCAAAACTTTTCTGCTCTCTGATACTGAAAAGCCTGAGTATTGAACCTGTTTGGAGGTAAACTTTAACCAGTACCAAAACGTTACTTTCCTGATACTCTAAGGCAGCGGTTCTCAACCTGTGGGTCTCGACCCCTTTGGGGGTCGAACGACCTTTTCACAGGGGTCGCCTAAGACCATCGGAAAACACATATATCATTACATATTGTTTTTGTGATGAATCACGATGCTTTAATATGTTCAATTTGTAACAATGAAATTGGGGGTCACCACAACATGAGGAACTGTATTAAAGGGTCGCGGCATTAGGAAAGTTGAGAACCACCGCTTTAATCCCTGTCTCAGCCACCAAAGCATGCACAGTTTGTTCTTACTAGGGTCCGCTTGGGTCCACCTACTTTTAAACACCAGCCACAGTTGTCAGGTTAAAAATGTATTAGGCCTGTGCTTTCTAAAGCTGCTGTCTATTAAAAGCAATTGCGCGCAGCAGACACCAATCATAATATAAACTGTTGCAAACTCCCCAAGTCAATGATGTGCATGGCCAGTGCTTTCTAAGGCCTGCCCTTATGGTGGTGCGGGGAGGGGTCAGCTGCAACACTTGCATACCAGCCACCACATGACCACAAAGAGAACTGCCTCCCTCAAAGGTTACTCTAGGTGGCAAATGCTAGTCATTGTATCCATTTCTCAAGGTTTCTCAACCCATACACCATGGGAGTCTCTCTAAAGGTCATATAATCACACAGCTCTCTCCCCTGAATTCTGAACTAATTAAGAAATAGACACAGGAGTCAAAGAGTGATCCGAATATTGAGATTTATTATTGACAAGATTGGTTTAGAGCACGGTCCGTGAAATCATTTGGTCTGGCCCTGCCAAGGCATTAGGGGTGAGTTAATCAAATGTTTGATCAAATACAGCCGGCTACTTTTAAGCAGATCATTTCATATGGCCCACAACTGATGTTATAAATATCCAAATGGTCCTTGGCAGAAAAAAGGTTCCCCACCCCTGGTTTAGAGAATGAGTCTGTGGCCTCCAGCCTGAATCAGGTTTTCAAAATTTTCTTCCCAAGCCTAGACTTTTGCACTTTCCCAAGGGAAGAGATGGGTCTGTAAAGCAGCCCCTCACCCTGCTGAGCTTGTCCTAGTGGGACTGACCACGTGGAGGGACAGAGAGGAGGACACAAGCACATTATAGACAAGGGAGCTCTGAAGGTGGATAGCTCAGTAGGGGCTGAGTAATAAGCCCTCAATTACATTTTGGAATCTCACCAATCAGTCACCGTGGAGAGGAGATAATGAGTGAAAAGGACACAGCGGGTGCTGGGAAGTTCTCTTTCCAATACTTCTGAAAGGGCAGAAGTTTCTAGTTCCTGTGTAGTTGGGAATACTAGAAAGTGAAACATCACAGTAACTAACAAGTATGGTCAAAGGGGAAGAACCAAGCAAGGGGATCCCTGCCCTCCCCAGGACTTTCTCCAGTGTCCAGTTTTATATCCTCACTGCATTACTGGAACAAACTAGACTGTAGAAATGGGTGCTCCAGTGCCCGTGGAAACAGTGGAATCTACTGGATTCACCCCATGAATATCTCTTAAGAGTGTAGCCTGATTACTGTGACCATCAGGGAGGGAGAAAACTTTAGAGCTGAGTTCAACTGGTTATTGGTGGAGGTGATTTGTTTGTTTTGTTTTGTGTTTTGTGTGTGTGTGTGGGGGGGGTCAGATGGCAGAAGACATCAAGTCCAAATGCAAGACAGAGGAGCCCTAGCCGGTTTTGCTCAGTGGATAGAGGGTCATCTCGTGGACTGAAGGGTCCTGGGTTCGATTTTGGTCAAGGGCACGTACATCAGTGGCAAGCTCTCGGCCCTAGGGGGGATGCAGGAGGCAATCAATTGATGTGTCTCTCTCATGTTAATGTTTCTTTCTCTCTCTGTCTCTCCCTCTCCATTCCACTCGCTCTAAAAATCAATAGAAAAAATATCCTCAAGTGAGGATTTTTTTAAAATCATCTCAAATTGTTTGGATTTTTAACAATTGAAATAAAAAGCTTTCTCCCCCCCCAAAAAAAATGCAACACAGAGTATAAAAGAGAGCTTAAACAGCTTGTAAACTGGTAGCCTGCTGAGATCCAGTCCACAGATGTGTTTGATTTGCCCCATAAGAATTTTTAAAAATATTTTTTAAATTACTTGTCAGCGTAGAAAATTGGTAGAGTTCATCTGAAAACCCAGATTTTATGGTTTCTCTGGAAAAGTTGGAAGATTCTGGGTTATCATATGAGCATTTCTGTATGACAAAATCAGCTGGACACAGTAGCCACTGCTTCTTTTAGGAAGGGGCAAAGTCCCCACGTAGGCTTTTGTGTGATGTGCCTAGCCCCTGCCTACATTTGCGTTTGTGATCTCTGAATTAAATTGACTAGCATTAGAGATTGTGATCGGAAAGAAATGCAATCATCCATCTCTGAGTGTTTAATCATGTCAGATCGAGTGTTTGGCAATGTGGAGAGTGCCAGAGAGGTGTGTGCCAAGACAAGAATCTGACCATCCATCAAGAGGGGAGGAGGGATGAGAAGACATCTGTCTGTATATCGAGGATGGAGACATTATTATGAAAGGCAAGAGAAAAGGGGCCACAGCCCGAAGTGTGGAGAGGCAGGCAAGTCTGGAGCAGGTGACAGCGGGAGTCAATTACATCCAAGTGTTGCTAGGGCAACTCAGGCTCCATGAACAGCCTGGAGGGCCTCTGGCCTTCACACTGCTAAGGCAGCTGATTTAGAAGGCTGGAGCTCTGAGGTCAGGGAAGCTTATGAGGAAAAAAGATAAGGTTGCAGAAGCATTATCCTGATTTAAGGCTCAAGTACTGGTAATAGAGACAAAGGAAGACACATCTCACCCAAAGCTACTGGTGGCCACTCTAAAGGCCTCTGGAGGCCCTACCAGCATGGCTCAGTGGTTGAGCGTCGACCTATGAAGCAGGAGGTCACGGTTCGATTCCCTGTCAGGGCACATGCCCGGGTTGCCGGCTCGATCCCCAGTATGGGGTGTGCAGGAGGCAGCCGATCAATGATTTTCTCTCATCATGTATGTTTCTCTCTCTCCCTTCTTCTCTGAAATCAATAAAAAAATATTTTTAAAAAGTAAAGGCCTCTGGAATGGAGAACCATTACATGTCTCCCCTTAAGGGCACTACTTTCCAAACTACAGGCTGTATCTCATTGGTGGGCTTTGAAATTAATTTAATGGGACAAGATCAGCATTTTTAAATGAAAAAAAATGCATACAATTTTGAAAACCCAGAGTAAGTGCTGTTTTGTGAAATGTTGGTTTCAGATGTGTGTGCGCATGTGCACAGGTGCACGTGTACTGAGTTGTGATGTCAAATATGTTGCTTACTGTGTGGATTGCAGTAAAAAATGTTTGAAAGTCCCCGTCACAGGCTACAGAGTCACTCACTAATTGTGACCAGCTGACTGGAAGTACCAAATTTGGCATGTCTAGTGGACTTTTTTTCTCTTTTGTTTTTGCTGTTGTGAGCAGAAATGGCAGATGTAGGCCAATTATAACCTTCTAAGGAGGACTCTCAGGTATCAGAAAAAAACACAGGTAATGCTGGGCCAGCTGGGAAACAGGTTTTGGGGTGTGGCTTCTCAGGAGAGGCACAGCTCTACCTGACTGCTCAAGGATCTACCTCCTGGCAGTGGTAGCACTTCAGGGGAGTATGCAAGTAAAACCCTGAAGAGAGCCTGCTCCACAGTAGTGGACCCAAATTCTCTTCTCCGGAATTTTTCAGGGTTTCATCATTCCCATCATTTTTTGCATGGCTCACACTGTTGGTGCCCTACCCAATGGCCATCCTTCACATTCGTCCTCCCTAATAAGCCCCCATTTTTGTTGATATTTGGGATGACCTTATGCATCATAGGAGCTGTGGTTCTCCAATGAAGACCTATACAACATCAGCCTCATTTTTTGTTGTTTTTGTTGATCCTCACCCGAGGATATTTTTCCATTGATTTTTAGGGAGAGTGGAAGAAAGAGGGAAAGACAGAGAGAAACATTGATGTGAGAGAAACATATTGAATGGTTGCCTCCCACATGAGCCCCGACCAGGGCCCAGGTCCGGGAGGAGCCTGCAACCGAGGTACATGCCCTTGACTAGAATCAAACCTGGACCCCCTTTGGTCTGCAGGATGACTCTCTATCCACTGAGCCAAACCAGCTAGGGCTTAGCCCCATCTTTTTATTATATTCAAAAGACATAACAATTTGTCAACTTGTTATAAAGTTTCTAAATGTTTAATCTCAATTTCTGCACTTAGTTTGTCGTGGACTGGTAACCAACAGTCAGTAGGCTAGCACCAGTCCAGGGAGCACACTATGAGTGACACTGGTCTGAGCTAACTAATTATGGTAATTCCATTTCTCTTGCCAAATTATTGATTTAGGCATGGGCAAGAGATATGATTTCTGGCCATTGAGATGACAGGGGATGTCCACTCAAGCACCTGGGAAAAGTTTATCTTGGTCTTAATAAAGGACACATAACATATGCTCTTTCTTCCAGCCTCTTGATGTTAGTATGATCATGTGATGCCTGAGTAGCTGCAGTCATCTTGGGATCATAAGGTGAAGGACCAACAGGCTGAGGGCAGCGGAATAGGATGGAGGGAAACTGGGTTCTTAATCATGTTGCTGACCTGCTGAATCACCTACTTTTGAATCCTTCTATGTCTGAGATAATAAAATGGCCTTATTGGTCCAATTGATCCACTTTGTATTGGCTTTGCTGTTATCTGCAATTGAAAGAATTCTGATTGAAGCACCTTGCAGGACATGACAGGGTTAACTAATTTGGGTACAGAGGTCTATCTATACTTAGGATATTTTATAGATAGCTTAGAATTCCCAGAAAAAAATCATAAGGATACAAAAGGTTAAACAGACCGGACAGTGTGTCTCCATGGTTGAACGTCGACCTATGATCCAGGAGGTCACGGTTTGATTCCCAGACAGGGCACATGCCCGGGTTGCAGGCTTGATCCCCAGTTGGGGGTGTGCAGGAGGCAGCTGATCAACGATTCTCTCATTATTGATGTTTCTATCTCTCTCTCCCTCTTCCATGAATTTTAACACAAGCATAGATTCATGTAACCACCACCACAATCAGGGTACAGAACAGTTCCATCACCCCATAAAAATTCATGCTATTATTGTTTTGAAGTCACACCCTCTCCCCACTCCTACCACTGATCTGTTGCCCATCACTATATTTTGTTCTTTCAAAAATGTCATATAAATGGAAGCATACAGTATGTAATATTTTGAGATCATCTTCTTTCACCCAGTGTAATGCCTTTGAGATTCATTCAAGTTGTTGCATCTTCATTGTTTTTTACTTCTGAGTAGTATTCTACTAGGTGGATGTACCACAGTTTGTTTATCCATTGATCCCTAAAAGATATTTGGGTTGTTTCCAGGTTTTGGTGATTATGAATAGAATACCTTAAGATTTTATGTACAGGTTTTCTGTGAACATTTTTATTTCTCCAGTATATATCTAGGATTGGGATTCCTGGGTCATATGGTAAGTGTACATTTAACTTTATAAAAATTGGCCTAACATTTCCAGGATGGCTGTACAATTTTGCATTCGCACCAGCAATATAAAAGTGTTTGTAAATCAAATCTTATAGTTTTATTATTTACATTCAGATCTATGATCCATTTTGAGTTAATTATTATATAAGGTGTGAGGTTTTGGTCAAGGTTTATTTCTTATACTAGTGACCGGGTGCACGAAATTCGTGCACATTAAAAGGGGATTAATTAGCGGAAATATTTTAATATTGCTATTTGCCCTTTCTCTATAATAGAAGTGTCAGAGATGAAAAAAAATTAGTATAATGTATATGAAAATCTTCCTCCTGTCAGAGTCTGGGGCATGCCATGGGAACCAGAGTCAAGTCCCCACCCACCCACGTGTGCCTCGAAATTGCATGAGACCCAGACCCGGCCGGCTCCATCCCCATTGGGCTAGATCCAGACCCACCTGGCCCCAACCCTGTCAAGTCCTGCCAGGTGGGGGGGGGTGCGACCTCAGGTCCCTGCTGATCGCTCGTTAAGGCTCATTACGGGAACTCAGCCTCCACTGTGGGCGCAACCATCTTGACCATTACAGCGTGATGGTCAATTTGCATATCCCCTCTTTATTAGACAGAATATGAGTGTTCAATTGTTCCAATACTATTTGTTGTCATTTCTCCCTTAAATTATTTGCATCTTTGTCAAAAATTACTTGAACATATATGTGTGGGTCTATTTCTACATTCTCTGTTCTGTTGCATTGGTCTATATATATATATCCCTTTGCCAATACCATACTGTCTTGATTACTGTAGCTATATATATAGTAAGTCTTAAAAACAGATGGTGAGATTCCTCCAACTTTATTAATCTTTTAAAAATATTTGGCTATTCTACCTCCTTTGCCTTTCCATATTAATTTTAGAGTCAACTCATCTGTATCTACAAAAAAACTCTTGCTGGGATTTTGCTAAGAACTCCATTAAAGCTATAGATCAATTTAGGGAAAACTGACATCTTTGATATGTTGAGTGTTCCAGTCCATAAACATGGTTATTTCTCTGGTTATTTTAAGTCTTTGGAGATTTTTTTCATTAGCATTTTGTAGTTTTCAGCACATAGATCCTGTACATGTTTTGTTAGATTTTTTTTTTTACCTAAGTATTTCATTTTTTGGAGCTATTATAAATATTGTTCATTGCTAGTATATAGGAATGTGATTGACTTCTGAGTGTTGACCTTGTATTCTGCAACCTTGCTAAATATACGTATTAGTTCTAAGTGTGTGTGTGTGTGTGTGTGTGTGTGTGTGTGTGTGTATTATTTGGAATTGTCTGTGTAGACAATCATGTTACCTATGAATGGGGACAGTATTATTCTTCCCCTCTTCTTTCTTCTACTCTCCCTCCCTAACTGCCTAGAATTGAGGTGTCTAATTTGGATAAAATATGGAGGATCTGTATATTTGTTATAGGTCATCTGCAAGTTATTCAAGTATTTTAGAAGTAATTCTAAAAAAGGTGATAAAATATTATATGCAGATGATGTGATCATGTACTATTAAAATGATTAAAAAATAAAAAATTTAAAATAATAAATATTACAAAAATATCAGTACTTCTTATATGCCAAGAACTGTTCTAATAATTGTACATAAATGAACTTATCTATTAATCACAACCCTATGATGTGGGGACAAGTATCCCCATTTTACAGATGCAGAAACTATAAATGGCAGAGCTGCATAGAACCCAGGTAGTCTGGCTCCAGAGCTTGCACTCTTTAGCCATTACACAATAGAACAGAAAATTCTAGAAATGGCCTCCAAAATATCTGGGAGATTAGTATTTGATAAATGGGGCATTTCAAATGAATGAGTGAAATATCAACTAGTCAATAATCATATAGGAACAATTGCATTGCTACTGGGAAAATTAATATTGGAAACTATACATTTGTACTGTATATCAAAATAAAACTCATATGGCACAAGTATTTAAAGGTAGAAATGAAGACCATGAAGGTGCAAGAAGAAATGATAGAGAAAGAGTTTTATAATCTTGAGGTAGGGGAAGCTTTCCAAAATACAGCACATAAGCCAGCTATTATAAAGTCAATGATTAGCTCTAGCAAGTTGCTCAGTGGTTAAAGTGTCAGCCTGTGGACTGAAGGGTCCCAGGTTTGATTCTGGTCAAGGGCACATAACTTGATTACAGGGTTGGTCTCTGGCCCCTGGCTTCAGTCAGGCATGTGCGGGAGGCAACCAACTGATTTCTCACATCAATGTTTCTCTTTTTCTCTATTTCTCACCCTCCCTTCCATTCTCTCTCAAAAAAGAAATCAATGGAAAAAATATCCTTGGGTGAGGATTAACAACAACAAAAATAGTAAAAATAAAGTCAATGATCAGTAGTTTGATTACATAAAATGTTTTAAATTTGTATATTCTAAGAAACAAATTTACAAGGTTAAAAGACAAATTACAAACTAAGGGAGCTATTTGGGACAGGAAGACAAAGAGTTATTATTCACAGTATAAAAAGTTATTCCAAATCTATACTAATAAAAGGGTGATATGCTAATTAGACCTGGAGACCTTCCGGATGTCCTTCTGGACAAAGCTATGGTGGCAGGGTTGAGGCAGAGGTGGTTAGGGGCAATCAGGCCAAGAGGGGAGGGCAGTTGGGGGCGAGCAGGCCAGCAGGGGGGGGCAGTTGGGGGTGAGCAGGCCGGCAGGCAGGTAAGCAGTTAGGAGCCAGAGGTCCCGGATTGCGAGAGGATGTTTGTCGGTTTAGGCCCGATCCCACAGTGGTCGGACATCCCCCGAGGGGTCCCAAATTGGAGAAGGTGAAGGCTGGGCTGAGGGACACCCTCCCCCATGCACAAATTTCATGCACCGGGCCACTAGTCAATAATAAAATACTAAATTCAATAAAATGAGCAAGCAACGCAAACAGACAAAACATTTGAAAACAGAATACAAAAGGTGCGCAACTTCACAAAAAATAAAAAACATGAAAATGAAAGCAATGAAATGTCACTTTGTATCAGATTAGCAAAGAAAAAATGAGTGAAAATACACAGCTTTGGCAAGGGTATAGGGAAAACACTCTCATATTCTGCTACTATGAATATAAATTTGCATAATCTCTTTTGGAGGACAAGTTGGCAATATCTATCCAATTGTAAAATGTATATATATATATATTCATTGCAGAAATTCCATTTCTAGGCATCTGTCTTACAGAAGTACATACATGTACTACTAGGCTATTCATAAGGATGTTCATTTTCACACTCTATAATAATGAAAACTTAGTAACAATCCAAAGGATCATCCACGCTACACAATTAATTAAAAAATAAGGTAAATCTTTAAGTATTGACATACTAAGAAACACATGATTGCTTGTTACCTCATCCACTTATTTCTGAGGATCGTCAGGGGATTTCTTAATAAGGTGACTGTTACTGTTACTTAAATCAGCATAACTTGTAACCTGTAAAGTACGTATAATTGTAGTATTTGCCTCATAGGATTGTTGATTCATTCATTCCTTCAAAAAGCATTTATTGAACAGGCACAATTGCCAGGCACTGTGCTAGGTGCTGGGGTACAAATATAGACAAAACAGACATGGTTAGGCTCTTGATGAAGTCATTATCCAGTGTAGGGTTTGTGGGTTGGGTGTCTGGGGAGGGAGGGCAGACATTAATCACACACAGGACTGTACAATTGTCTTGGATGCCTAGGGAGGAAAATAGCAGAGTCTGATAAAAGTGTATTACAGAGTGCCCTGATCCGGTTTCGGGGGAAGCAGGGAAGGTTTGCCTGAAGTGATATTTGATTTTTTAAAAGATAATGATAGGCCATGCACTTTGTATAAATGTCAGCTCCAGAGATTAGTTAAAAAGGATAATGTAGATGTATATACACTGACATAGAAAGAATGTTAAGAATACATTGTCAGTAAAGCAAGTTGTAAAACTTATATAGCATGATTCCCCACTTCTTATGGCTTGAAAAAAATCTGTGTTATAATACCAGTACATATATATCAATGTATAGATAGAAAAAGATCTGAAGAGTATATACCATACTAACAGTTGTTAACTCTACTTGAATAATAAGTTTGTCTGGCATTCTGTAATCATAAAAAAACAAAACAAAAAAAGATATGTGTGTGTGTGTATACATATATATATGCAACAGCATGAATATTAGAAATATTGATGTTCAAGGCAAAAAGTTTTAAATAAGTTAGAGATACTGATAAAATACTATCTGCCAAGAATATCTTGTCATAAACACACAAATCAAACAATATTCCATTAAAGTATATAATTAGAAAAGCAGATAAGTTGTACCTTATAATATATATTTTTTGAAAAAAGATGCCTATGCATCCTTTGCAAAAATTGATCATGTACTAAGTCACAAAAGAAAGCACAATACTTTTTCAATATTAGAAATCATAAAAGTCACATTATTGGGCCACAGTGCAATATAACTAACTTATATCCACAAAATCAGCCATAAAAAGTTGTCATTTCAAAAATCAAACACTTTAAAATAACTCATGGTCAAAGAAGAAATTGAAAGCTAATATAAGATTATATGTCAACTGTAATTAAAAATAAAAAATGACTTTAAAATACAAAATTGTAGACTAGAAATTAATGAGAATGAAACTACTATATATTAAGGTCAAACAAAGAAAAAATGTATAACTTTAAATGCTTTTAGAAATAAGAAAGAATGAAAAAAGCACATATTTAACATAAAGCATTACAAAGAAAACAGGAAAAAAACACACAGAAAGAACTAGAGGAAGAGTTAATAAATGCAAAAGCTGAAAATAATAATTTATTAGAGAACAGAAAAAAATGGTAGACTAGAGAAATAAATATGAGAAATAGTTATTTGAAAATATCAACAAAACAGAGAAACCTCTATAGACTAGTTAAAATAGAAAGAGAAATGCATTGAAAATATAAGATGGTTTGATTGATGGATAGCTAGATGATAGCCATGTGATAAAGCAAGTATAGCAGAACATTAATGGTAAGATCTATGCTGAGTGTACGCAGGTGTTCACTGTAAAATTTCTTAAACTTTGCTGTTTTTTAAAAATATTTATAATAAAATAGATAAAATTTTATTATCATCCAGAACATCAGTTTGGGAAACATTACACTAGAAGTTTCACTAAAACCAGGAAAAAGACAAAGATGCCCACTGTTGCCTCTACCATTTAACATTTTTTCTAGAAATTCAATGAAATGCAATATGTCAAGTAAATGCATATAGAAATTACAAATATGATAAAAGAGGTGAAATCATTATTTGCAGATGATAGCATTATCCACCTGGAAAAACAAAGAGAATGAATAGAAAAATTATTTGAACTGATAAGGACGGTAAGCAGAGTGGCCAGCTACAAAAAGATGTTCCATTATGCACAAAAAATATAAAGGGCTACTTCTAAACAGGCATGGTAGTGAGGGGAAGGATGGTGAAAGGCGTCTTTCATGTTTTGCTCTGATTACAGTACTTCCCTGATGTTTGAATCTTTTACAACCAAAATGATTCATGTAGTTGTTTGAAAAGGGGAAATCGAATCAATGGTAGGCAGAATCCTAAAATGCCGCCACCCCCTCCCCATTGCCCACCCTAATTTCCGGACTGTGGTTGTGATGAGACATCTTGCCTGTAATTATGTTACATTATGTGGCAAAAGGGATTTTGCAGATGTAATTAAAGTTCCCCTTAAAATAGGAAGATTATTCTGGGTTATTCCAATGGCCTTACTCTAATCACAAACCTTTTAAAAGCAGAGTGTTTTCTCAGGCTAGTGGGAGTAAGAAAAGTCAGAGAAATTCCAAGCAAAAGAGGGATTCAGTGTGCTATTGCTGCCTTGAAGATGGAAGGGGGCACAGGAGGAAAACTGTGGGTGGCCTCTAGAAGCTGGGAGCATGGGGATCTCAGTCTTACAGGAGCAAGGAACTGAATCCTGACAACCACCTGAATGAACTTGGAAGTGGGCTCTTCTCCAAAGTCTCCAGATAAAAGCCAAGTCCTGGGACACTTTAATTCTGTCATCGTAAGATCCTCAGCAGAGAACTCAGCCAAGCCCACCAGAACCCTGACCTATAGAACTGTGAGACAATAAGGTGTTGTTCTAAACTGCTAAATTTGTGGTAATTTGTTATGCAACAATAGAAAACAAATACAGATGCTCCTCTATTTACAATGGGGTTACATCCCGATAAACACATCAGAAGTTGAAAATATCTTAAGTTGAAAATGCATTGAATACACCTAACCTACCAAACATCATAGCTCAACCTAGCCTACCTTGAATGTGTTCAGAACACAGTATGTTGTAGAGTATCTGTTCACCTCCTGACCACATGGCTGACTGGGAGCTGAGTCTCGCTGTGGCTACCCAGCATCATTGGAGAGTATTGTACTAAATATCAATATCCTTAGCCCGGGGGAATATAAAAATTCAAAATTTGAAGTATTGTTTCTACTAAATGCTTATTGGTTTAGACCACCTTCAAATTAAAATATCATGTCAACCATCGTAAGTTGGGGACCACCTGTATGAAATACATCACATCAGCAAAACAATGAGATGCATTGCCTATCAAATTTTCAAAGATTCAACCCCAATAATGACCTAGTCATGCAGAAGGATAGGGTAATGATGCACCCATATACCCCATGGAAATGAAAATTGGTAAAATCTTTCTTCAAAGTACATTAGGCAATACCTATCAACCTCCCCAAATACGTGACTGTTTTGCTTTATTAAAATTTATTGTAGTTAAATAATCAGAGTGGTGAGCAAAGACTTCTAAATGTCCTTTACAGAATTGCTCATAACAGTGGACAATTAGAAACAACAGGAAAGTATGGCCATAGAAGACTGGTTTGTCAAATAAAATATCCTACACCATTTGATGAAATAAATTTATGCAATCAAAAGCCCAGTAGGGATTCTTATAGAACTTTACAAGCTAATTTAAAAATTCATCTGAAAGAAAATGCATGCGAATAGTCAAGATATTTGTGGGGGAAAAGACAGAGGGACTTGTCCTAGCAGATATGAAGTAATAATTTAAAGCTCAAGTGCTTAAACTGTGGTATTAGTGCTGGTATGAATTTTAGGACTATTGAACTGATGATTTACATTCAAATGTATATACTTAGGAATTTGGTTTTTATAAAAGGAAAGAATGATCTGTTCAATGAATGTTTAGGGCCCTAGAGAAATACGAAGTAATTAGTATTACAATGGAATAATATTCACATATTAAACATAACATTGTTAGAATATTTATGTGTTTTTTAATTGATTTTTAGAGAGAGAGGAAGGGATAGGGATAGAAACATGGATGAGAGCGAAACATCAACATTGATTGGCTGCCTCCTGCACGCTCCCTACTGGGGATTGAGCCCACAACCCTGGTGTGTGCCCTGGACTGGAATGAACAGGTAACTTCTTGGTTCCTGGGTCTAAGCTCAACCACTGAAACACAGGGACCTGGCAACATTGTTAGAATATTTAGCAACTTAGAAAAATGTTTATCAAAAGCAATTTCAGAACACTAAAGAACTAAACATAAACAATTCTAAAATGTTACAAGTAAATACAGAACAATGTTTCTAATTGGTGTAGAAAGGCCTTCTTGTGCAAGATTCAAAATGCAAAAGTCATAAAAGAAAGGACTGATAAATTTGAATACATCAACATTTAAAACATCTATACACCCAAAGACCCCAAAAGCAAAGTTTAAAAATAAACAAAGGTCTGCAGAAAAAGAAAAAAAATAGTCCCACACATGTAACAATGATTTATTTCCAGACTACAGAATTCAATAATAAGAAGCCAAATAATCCAATTGAAAAATGGATGGAAGATATGAACAGGCAAGTCAAGAAACATGAGCAAATGACCAACAAACACATGAAAATATTCCTTAACCTTGCTAAAAATCAGAGAAACACAAGTAATGAAACATTTTTTACCCATCATATTGGAAAAACATTCAAATGATAGTTTAATACCCAGGATGAATAAACATTTAGGAAAAAATGGTTATTCTTATTCACTGCTAGTAGTATAAATTGAGTCTTCCTACATGGCAATTTGGTATTACATGTTAAAATGTCAAAATGTGTTGTCTTTGACCCATCTATTTCACTTCTCTGTATTTATCTCACAGAAATCTTTTAGCAAGCCCTGGCCAGGTAGCTCAGTTGGTTAGACCATCGTCCTGAAACACCAAGGTTGTTGGTTCGATCCCCAGTCAGGGGACATACAAGAAGCAACCAATGAAGGCATAAATAAGTGGAACAATAAATCAATGTTTATCTCTGTCTAAATTCAATAAATACAAAATTTCAAAAAGACATATGTTAGCAAATGCAGAGAAAGCATGTACAAGGATTTTCACTGCAGCAGTGTTAATAGTAAAAAAGCACTGTTATAGTAAAAGATTGAAAACAATATGTATTTATCAGTAGGTGACCATATCAATAGTTAACTATAGTATACTCATTCAATGGACTACTACTGTTCAGTATGTATAATGAATGAGGTAGATTTATATATACTAACATGGAAAGATCATCAAGCCAAAGTGAATGAAGCAATTAACAAAACTACATAAAATAGGATGCCATTTATATATATTTTAAAGGTAAAAAACACAAACATGAAGCTATGTATTTTCTACATGTGTATGGGAATGTAAGTGGAACTTTAAATTTATCTGTGTTGTGCATTTTATATGTTTTTATTGATTTTTAGAGAGGGAGAGAAGGAGAGAAGGAGAGAGAGAGAGAGAGAGAGAGAGAGAGAGAGAGAGAGAAAGAGAGAGATATGAATGGATGGATGAGGGCTTACTATGTGCCAGAAGTGCCCTAAGGCTTTTCCTTGTGAACTCAGTGTGGTCTGCGCCCAAGTTGTCTACCGCCCTCATTCATGCTGTGTCCTCGCTTGCCCTCTTGCCCCCCATTCTTCCCAAGACAGCTGGAAAGATTGTTAATTTTTAAACGTAAATCAAATCCCGTCACCCTTCAGCGGCTTCCATCCTGCCTGGAATCAAATCCCATTTCCTTGGAGACCCTACTATATCCTTTATGGTTGAGTTTGCTGGGCCACGAGTAGCTCAGACGCGGTCCCGGGTAAGAGACCCGGGTTTACAGAGGAGGGAGCGCCCTCCCCAAGGGACAGGGGCGGGGCTTTGGGAGACGGGGGTGGAGCCTCGGATCGAGTGTGAGCACAGCCCGAAGGGGAGGCTTTCAGTGCAGGGCGAGCGAGGGGAGCGGGGCTGAAGCAGGGCCCCGGACCCGGCACGCTCCTGCGGGCCCCGCGGACCTATTGCCGCCGAGGTGAGCGTCTTCCCGCGGGGTTAGGGGGCGGGCTCGGCTCCCGCGGCCGCGGCGGCTCCTCGCTGGAGGTGGTTCCCACGGGACCCGGGGCGGAAGCTCGGAGGTGGCGGCCTTGGGGAGCCTGCGGGAGAGGCTGGTGAAGGGGCCAGGCGGCCTGTCCCAGTGCGCCCACCACCCCGCCTCTCCCCCCTCCCGCAGACCCCGGCTCGCGCCAGCGGAGAGCTAGCCGCATCCTCGGGGGCAGCGGGACGGCGGCCGGCAGCGCGGCGAGACAGCGGCCGACAGTGGGGATGCGAGGTACCGGCATTAGCCGTGGCCAAGTGGCCCTAGAGGGAGTACAGGCCGGGCCTTCAGCGTTTCTCTCACGGGTTGGAGGAAGGCAGCCTCAGGGGAGGGGGAAGGTGATGGGCGGGCGGGCAGGCTTCGCGGGTAACTACTAGGCATTGTATTTGTATGTTTCGAGATCTAAATGGTACTACAACACGCAAATACAAATTTATTTGGGCAGATTGCTTTTGAAAAACTTAATATGTCTTGCAGATCTTCCTTATATCAGGGGATCTCAATTTGTCTGATGTATAAACAGCTGCATTGTATGATTGTACTACAGTTTATTTAACTATTTCCGGATTGATGTTTCTCTTTGGGGGGGGGAGGGGGCAATTACAAGCAATGCTATAATGAATGGGTTTGTATGTTTCATCCACATGTATGAGTATTTCTGTAGGAGAAATTCTTAGAAGAGTAATCTCTGGGTCAAGGTGTATATGCATTTTGAATTTTGATAGATTTGTCCAAATTGCCATCCCATAAGGCTATGTTAACTTACACTCTCCAATGTTGTGCGAGAATGCCCATTTTTCCACAATTGTGCAACACAAATTATTATAAATTTTTGTAATTTTGACCAATTTAAAGGGCAGAAAATGGCATGTCATTGTTTTCATTTGCATTTCCCTGAATACTACTGAAGTTGAACATATTCTTTATTTGCCGGATTACAAAAGTAAATAGGCAAATAGCAATAGTCTTCCTATCTATAAGCAGTAAGCATTTCAAAAATTTAATACTAGAAAAAAACCCCATTCGCAATAGCAAGAAAAGCAAGTAAAAATACCTAGAAGTAAACTACAAAACTTTATTGAAGAATATAATTAAAGAACGTTTGCATACCCGGAGAAGGGATACATGCTTCTGGATAAGAAGTTTCAATTTTGTAGCGATGTCCGTTTTCCCCATGTTGTTTTATACAATTGATGCAATTTCAATAAATATACCAAGTTTTTGGAACTTAATATGATTCTAAAGTTCATCTAGAAAAGGCTAAGAATAACCGAGAAAATATCTTAAAAGATAAGTAAAAATGGGGGTATTTATACTACCAGATATTAAAATGTACTCTAAAGGAATACATTTAAATTACAATGGAAAGAACAATGTATTAGAATAGAAAAGCTCACAATTAGAGCCAGATTGTATTCCAGGATTTACTGGAGAAACATTGTTGCCTAGACGTGGAAAAACTGCCATATTAAATGCTACAAGCTTTCACGTTCTCCCCCCCCCCCCCCCCCCAGGAAGCTTCAATTTTCCTTTGAGGGCTGACTCCTTTGTTTGGAGAAAACCACTTTATTGGGTCTGTTGGTTAAGCCTCAGGAGTTAAAAATTAGTGGCTTTGTAGCTAGAACTAACAACGTGACCCTTTAGTTAGATTAAGATGGATTCGGGTTAGCCTGCAGTGCGGCGAGGACAGGAGTATGGATATTACCGATCTTAAAAAAAAACACATTTTTCCCTGTCTAATGGGAAAAAATGTTATGTCATTGTTTTCATTTGCATTTGCATGCTTATTGTGAGCCTGAACGTCTTTTATGTGTTAGTCCAGGTTAATATGTGATGCCTGGTGGCAGGTAACAATGGGAGACCCGTTTCTCTTTCAGAATGGAGTTTGGCTAATTGGTACTGCTCTGCCTAGAAGCGTGAGAATAAACAGGTTGACTTTTTAAATTTTCCTCTAGCACTAGGCTCTAGACACCTTAGATCGGGGGCGGAGGCAGTTTTCAGGACATGGCCGAGATTTGGCGCTGAGCTGTGTCATCGCGAGGTTTGGCAGCCAGCACCGCAGTGGGTCGGAAACCTCGTGGTAGGCGAGATCCCTGCAGGACGGGAGGTTCCTCCCTTCCCCCCAAAAAAACTCCCAGTCATTTTCGTGAAGATCCGCCTCTCTCCTTTTTAGGAGCGTGCACTGGGTCTCGCGAGAACCCGTGTTTCCTAAAGGCGAGGCGCGGGCGGCTTCCTGCGGTGATTTCAAAGGTCTCGTAGAGACTAAATGTAATATCGCGATGGTTGTCGCGGCGCATGCGGGAGCCAGTGGCGGCAGATTGTCTCCGCCCCTCGACGCTCCGTGAGGTTGTGCGTCATTTGCTTTTCGCTTCGCGTAGGTTGAGAGCGGAGCCGTAGCGACTTCGGCTTTGGTGGAAGGAGGGGGTCTGGGAAGGGCTGGGCTCTCGCTTTTCCCGTTTGGTAGAGGTTCTCGCGGGATCGCGCAGAGGCAGTCGCGGTTCGACTACAGACTGCAGCAGCAGCCTGGGAGGCGGCAGCAGCGTCTTCGGCTCGTGCTGTTCTTAGCCCATGAGTTCTCGCGGGAGTGGCGTTACGTCCTCGTGGGATCCTTTGGCAGTGGCGGAGGTAGCTTGGAGGTGGGGGGGTAGTGACTAGGGTCGGTCCGCTTGCTGTTAAGATGGCGGCGGAAGCTTATGTCTGTCCGGCTAGGACCGGAGACTGAGGTGTCGGCTGTCCGCATTTGTGACGCCTCTAAGGTACCCGGCGTGGAGGTGACGATTGGCGGAACGCCGAGGAGCCGAGAAACCGAACCTTGGGCGAAGACCACCCCGTCTGTGATCGGTTGAAGCGACATCATTTCTCGGGCTTCAACCGCGTGTGGGCCCGCTTTTGCCCCACCAGTCAGTCAACGCCTCCGTTGTCGCCGCCGCAGTGGGCGGATTGGAAAGGGTGGGGGGCGGGAGTCCTGTAGTTCCTGGGGTGTGTGGTTGGGGGTTAGATTTGGCCGGGAGGAGATGAGGACTAACGATGACTAGTTCTCCCCCCTCCCCTACCTTTTAGCGGGCCCGCCTCCGCTCTCCACTCCTGTGGCCGCCCAAATCAATCACCTAGTTTTTCTTGAGCTGGACTCTACTTCCCGAACTCCCATGGTCTTTGACTAAGAGTTCAAGCTTTGATGCTTCTGATGTACTCCTCCCATTTCTCCCTTAATTCTGTGGTCCCATTGAATCTTCCCCATCTACATGGATATTTAAGGCTATACTTAGGAGGAGGCAGTACGTTTCCTTGTTATCTCTTGTCCAGTCCTACTAAGGAAGAGCTTAGCCCAAGTCCCCTATCCCGTCCGGCTTCCCTCTTCCATTGGTCCTCTTAACGCAGGTGATGAATAGAACCTTTCCAGTTCTCTTCATTTATTCCATCATTATGGATGGAGCCATAGCAGCCTTCCCGTTTTCTCAGTTCTTTGTGCTTTATGACCCCAATCTAACACAGGGCACCGATTCCTCCAACTCTGCATGCTGTTCTTAGGCGGAACAGTGAATGGGTTGGTGGTTGGATGGTTGCTGTCTTTGTGACCTCTTCATTCTAGTTTTCCCTTCTTCATAACAAACCGCCACCCCCTCCGCAAAAAAAAAAAAAAACCCACCAAAAAAGCTGTAGAGGGTAACCCTCCTGTAAACCAAATTTTTGTCCTACACCCCGCAAGCCCCCTCGAAAGCTTGGGAACTGCCCCTTTATCTTACCTTGCTCTGAGGTCCTGTGACCTCTTGGTCTATGGGAATCTGTCTTTGCTTCTGACCACTTCCTACATGCTACTCACGTCTTAATCCTTCTATTCCCTGTCTCCCTCTCCCGATACTTTTTTTCCAGCAGCTGAATTCCCTAGAGAAAAGATACTTAACTATCGGGCTCTGCTACATTCACCCTCCCCCACGTGCTAGAAAATGAAATAGCTTTGATAGAGTATCTCTTGCCTCTCAATCATTACCGTGCTACTTTTTTTCTACTCCCACCATTCCATCGTTACAAAAGGCAATTAATTGCCTATTTGTTTCCTTTTTAGGTTACATGTTCAGTATCATTTTAGCCCCAATGTTGCCTAGATTGAGAAACCAACATTCCCCAGTCAAGGGAAGGAGCCTAGTATGGTGGAAATACTCTGTGCTTTGGATTCATGTTGAACTTTGTGACCATGGTCAAATTACTTTTCATATTCTCAGGTTTTTCATCCGTATAATGGGGACAGTAGCACTTGTATTTGCTAGACATTTTGTGAAGTGCCTGACTTGTGGTTACTTTTTCTTAGTGTAAGAATATTTTTTCAGATACATCTGTGTTATGTGGTAGTTTTATGACCTAGGAAAGAATAAGAGATTTTATTCCTTTAACTGTAATTTTTTCATATATTTCTAGGCCAGTCCTATCAGTTTTGTATTTTTTTTCCTCTTCATAGGCCAAACTATCTTCGAGGGTTCCCAATGTTTGGATATGATTCCCACCTGCATTAACCTTTCAGTCAAGGAATTTTAGTGCAAAATCACTATCCCAGAATAACCACCAGTCATAATGTTCTTCTCAAGAACTGCGCCCCCCCCCCACTTTGTCTTTTAGAAAGGGTGCCTGGTCCCTTGCTTCTTCCACCTATTCCTTCCAAGGCAGTCTGTCTTGTCATTTATCCTAGATGAGATTTGATGCCATGCTTTTCATGGTGGTGATAAAGGGAACTTTTGCTAGCTAGTTCAAATGTTTATAGTGCTTTTTCCCTACCTCCTTTGTTTGGTATATCTCAGATCAGTGTAGGATCTGCTGTTATCCTGGGCAGGATAATTCCTATCTGAGAGAGTATAGAAAGGTTGTTTGGGATACCAGGCTTCTTTTCCAAAGGGAATTATTCCCAGTTTTTTAATACATTACCTTGTGTTATTCTTTTGATATTTTATGTTTTCAACTATTCTAACTAAATAAAAGTGACTGTTCAATATGGAGGTAGTTTTCTTACTGTTCTATTTTGATTAGACCAATATTAAAGTGAGTGCTTTTTTTCTAATTACCTTGGTGGGTGATGGGGTTTGAAATAATAATCTGATTATGAAAAGTTCACCTAGGATTAAAAATTTACTGTGGGTAACCATCCAGTAATTAACTATATGTGGACACTAAAGTCCTTTGGAGGTAATAGAATTTTCCTCTTTCATGGGAGATCAGGGGATCGCTTTCTGTTTTTAGATTTTGCTTTGATGTTCTTTACAATGGGTCAGCAATGATCAGAAATTAACCTTAATTTGACTCTTGTCATGTAGAACTAGAATAAATCTGGGAATGACAATCTAGGTGTGGCCTAAAAGGTTTAATGTATTCTAGGTAGATCTCTCAGAGGAAGGAGTGGAAATACCAGTTAAAAACTTTGTCTAAGGTTCAGTGGCAAAGTTCAACCTGAGTTTCTAGGGTGTTTATCATTCGTCTCCCAGTGTGGCCAAAAAGCATGTATAAAGGTGAACATTTTTTTGTGCGTGCAATTTTTTTTTACCAAATAATAAATTTACCTTGGTGTATCAATTTATCATGAGGATAAAAAATTGGTTAAAAATAATCACTATCCCCTGTAAAGTACATTTGGGTTGAGAACTGAGTTGTGTTCTCAGGGGGTGTTAGATTAGAAGAATTGCTTTAGCTGTTGGTTCTGAATTGTTACTGCTTAAAGCAGGTCCTGAAAAATGTAAATTGATATGTGAGGGCGATTGCTTAAGAAATAATAACTGTGATTATGTTTGAACATTGATATAATAATAGTTAACTCCCCTACACCCTAATAAATGTTTGTATATCCCCCACCTTTTTTTTGTAGGTACATCAGTAGTCTGACCTGAGTGTGTTAGTACTCCAGAGGAACCAGCAGACCAACTTGGTCAGAAAGGTTCAGAAAGCTGCTGGAGCAGTGTTGGTATTTCCCACCAGGATGAGTATGATTGGCTGTGATTTTAGGTTAGTTTTTTTAAATCTTTGTGGGTAGTATTTGTATTTTACTTCCTGGAATGGAGATGTTGGGGGTGTATGTATTTTCCATTGTGTAATTGAGTTACTCTGGTTTCTAACATGGATCTGAAGTGGCACTAGTTGGTTCTTGTGTTTAAGTGGGGCTTATTACTGAATTAAACTGAATGAGTTCTGTCTGTACATGATTTTTAAATTCACCTTAAGTATCATTCAAAAAAAATAAAATTACAAGATTTGTCTAACCAGTTCTGTTTTAAAGACCTATGGAAATTTTCAAACCTACAAAAATTGGATGGTATAATGATCCCCCTGTGTACCTATTACCACCTTTTAAGTTACCAACGTGTACCCATTCTGTTTCATCTATACTTCTCCCCACTGCCCCTCCCAGCTATTTTGAAATAAATCCCTACTGTCTATTTTTATTTGCAAATATTTGTATCTTTAAAATATAAGGGCTGTATAGACATAACCTGAAAACCATTATTACAATTCAAAAAAATTTATGCTTTTTAAAAATATCGAAGATGAAACTGGTGTTCAAATTTTATAGTTTGAATTAGGATCCGAAGAAAGTTCATTTATCACAGAGGATTGATATGGCTCTTAAATATAGTTTAATCTGCAAGTTCCCTCCCTTTTGTATGTTTTTTTTCCTTCTGATTTATTTGTTGAAAAACTTGTCCTATAGTTTTCCCCACATTTGTTGATGATATACCGGTATTGGTATCCAACCTATTTTTGCTAATATGATAAAAACCTTGGAGGAACTCATTATAATAGAACAATGGCAGTAATCTCCTGTATCCCAGTTGGAGTTGATACTGCTGGCCTAGGCACTATCCCAAAATAACTAGTCATGGATTCTTTTTTTCTGTGGCAGAGTCTGATTTAATTGATACCTGACTTCAGTTCCATGTCTTGGCCCTGCTTACTGCTCCACATGAAAAGTAGGCCTCCTTGTGGAAGAAGCTAATGTTTCCTAGATAATGACCTGATTGTGCCTTTGGGGTTTTTCATCATGGTTTCAATTTCCTTAGGTAGTTTAGTTATTTTTATACTGTGTCATAATGTTGCTTTTTATTCTTTTGATGTTGGTATCTCAGCTACTCTGACCCATAACTTCTAAGCTATTGAGTCTTAGTGATGAGTTCCTCTGGCTGTAATATACTTTTTGAAATGGCAGTACTAAACAATTTTTGAGAGCTTGCACTTACATCCTGATTTCCAGTTATTTTACACAACTGTAGTTTTCCTGTTAATATTTTTCATTTTATTTCTTCTGGAAATGATGTTTTTCTACCCCCTTCCCCCCAGCATAAAGTCCTTTAAACTGTTCATTTTTAAAAATATATATTTTTATTTATCTCAGGAAGGGAGAGGGAGAGAAACATTAATGATGAGAGAGAATCATTGATTGGCTGCCTCCTACACGCCCCCTACTGGGCATCAAGCTGGGCATGTGCCCTTGACCGAACTCAAACCCGAGACCCTTCAGTTCACAAGCCGACACTCTATCCACTGAGCCAAACCAGCTTGGGCTATACTGTTTATTTCTTTCCTTGGATAGCATTGGCCATTCTGGGATCTACTGTCTTTTTCACCGTCAGAACCTGAGAAAGGAAGTTGGACACAGACTCCAGCCAGCCTTTGACTTAAGCACAAATAGAGGCAGAGCAAGGTCATTTGTGCCTACCTGAAAAATGAGAGTGATTGATTCCAAGTTGAAGGGGTAAAGAGGGTATACAGGTCATAAATGAAAGTTTTTGGGGTATTAAATGAAATATGAGTGTGAATTCAGTGCTATGGATCATGAGTTCAGACTTTAGTTCTTTGTTATTAATGGAGAAATCAGATCACTAGTTGAAAATAGATGAGTATTAAATAAGTGATTTCTTGGGAAATACAGTGAAGTTGATTCATTTAACAAAAAAAAAATTCAAGCATGTTAGATGTGGTGATTAGATATTTACTCTTGTAAGTTTTCTGTAGTTAGACAGTTTGAATAGGTCACTTAAACCTGAGTTTGTGAAACTAGGATAACTAGATTTTTGGGACAGAGCTTCACACGTAGGCATTTTATTATTTGAATTGTTTCCAGAGTTCTTAACAGTTACAACTTTACAGTGGAAATGCTGTTGGATTTTTTTCTGTTGTATGTTTTAACCCATGGTTTCAAAGTATTATTAAATGCCAAACTTGGTTGCTCTGAAAATATGTGCTCTTTACAGTCCATGTTACCTCCCCTGCAGTTAGATTAAGTTGCTAAAATCTGATGTGTAGCTACAACCATATTAGGCTGCTTTACAGTGATCTCACCATCTATAAGCACTTGGGTTCTGGGTGTTTTGCTGTATTGTTCTCTGACTCGTTTTCTCAATGACTGGTTACCAGATGTTTAATATGTTAATGTCAGGGATAATTCAACTCCAGAGATTCTTTGGAAGCCTCCTCATTTGATGTGTCATAGGGGTTGAGTTGCTAAAACTTGATGTACTTGTTGACCAACTTGGTCTTCTGGTTATAGCAATGCTTTCAGATAGTGAAGGAGTGGCTCGCTATGAGTAAAACAACTATGTATTTTGTTCGGGCTGTTAACCTGAGCATTTTCAACTTTTAGTTCCCTTAGAAAGTTTTTAACCATTTGGCTTTAAAAATTACAGTGGTGGCATGGATTGGTCCCAGAATGTGATTTTACAGAAAGTTGGAACTTGTTTTAGCTTCTTACGAATGTATCATTAAGTGGAGATTGGTATTGTAGATCGATTCAGTCTGGATTGCTAGTTGGACTAGATCCGTGGTCGGCAAACTGCGGCTCGAGAGCCACATGGGTCTCTTTGGCCCCTTGAGTGTGGCTCTTCCTAAGCCTTAGGAGTACCCTAATTAAGTTAATAACAATGTACCTATCTATATAGTTTAAGTTTAAAAAATTTTGCTCTCAAAAGAAATTTCAGTCGTTGCACTGTTGATATTTGGCTCTGTTGGCTAATGAGTTTGCCGACCACTGGACTAGATGAATGTGAAAGTTCTTTTCAAACTTGAGATTCTGATTGTGTAATCTTAGCTATTGAGAAAGAAAGTGATCTTTCCTTTTCAATAATCTTTAATAACAAAAAAGGGACTAGGAGTAGGGAGATGCAAATTATTCTGGAATAATCATTTAGATTTTAAAGATTGGTAAGTGAACATGCTGCCATGAATTTATGTACCATCTTTAGCATAACCCAGGTTTTAAGTCCTTATAACTAGATACCAGAGATAATTACTCTGGAAATACTTGGGTGTGTTGTATTTGGTGACTATTTATGTTTTGGAACACTTTTGGAAGATTGCTTTAATGATTTCATTATTTGCTGCAATTATTTTCTTACTTGCCTGTCTTTATAGTGAAGCATATTTCTCCTGGCCTTTACTTTTTTGTTTTTTTATACTTCCATTGCTAATTATTTATTATTACATTCTGCCAATTGAGTTTTTAGAGATGGAAGTACCTTTCAGCACAATAATTAAGCACACTGGAGCCAGACTCCCTGGGTTCAGGTTTTGACCTCACTTTTTTTTTTTTACCAGCTCTGTCATCTTGTGCAAATTATTTAACCTCTGTGCCACAGTTCTTAATCTATAAGATGATAATAGTGTTACCTACTTCATAGGGTTTTTGGAGAAGTTTAGCTGAGTTAATGCATATAAAATGCTTAGAACAATGGTTCTAAACTTAATGGAACATTAGAATCACCTAGAGGGCTTGCTAAAACACAGATTGCTGGGCTCCACCCCCAGATTTCCTGATTCTGTAAGTGGGTAACGTGTTGAGAATTTGCATTTCCAACAATTTCCCAGGAGATGTTGGTGAGCTGGGGAACAATGCTAGGCATAGAGTGTTAACTGGTGTGTGTTTTTTTCTGGACTACTTTCTCAGTCCCTGAGTAAAAATACTTCGTCAGTGCTGTTTAGTACTGCCTTCATCTAGAAGCAGTTTTTAAATATTTTGTTAAAGTGGTTTTCAAAATATGGCTAATATCAGTATCAGCAGTATCACCTGGGAATCTGTCAGAAATTCACATTCTCAGGTTCCACCCTTGCCTGTATTTTTTAAATGTGTCTTGCCTGAACTGGGGCGTCTTAGACTCTTTGAACAGCTTTATTGAGATATCATTCACATCCCATACAATTCGCCCATTCAAAGTATCCATTGGTTTTTACCATGTTCACATTTGTACAACCATTACCACATCAGTTTTAGAACATTTTCCTCACTTTATGTTTTTATATATTTGTATATTCTGGGCATTTCATACAAATGGAATCATGCCGTATATAAGCAGCTTTCATGTGATTAAAATGTTTTTCTAATTGCAAAAAGTAGAATACAGATAAAGAAAACCACCCAAAAACAATTTATAGTTAAATTATTTTAAAGCAAACAATTTTGTAACTACTACCCTATCAAGAATTAAAACTGCCTGTCACCTAAAAGTCCTTCCATGTGCCCATCCCAATCACAGCATCCTCCCTCCCTCAGAAAGTATCTGCTGTCCTGACTTTATAGTAATCACTTCTTTGCATTCTGTTATGGTTTTATTATCCAAGTGTGCGTCCCTGGATAGTATAATTTACTTTGTCCATTTTTAAAAACTTTGATTAGTCTTTTAGATATCTACAGTATAATTTCCCTTTTTTGCTTTTTCCCTATACTATGCCTGTTGAACTCAGGCCATTTGACCTGTAGTTTTCCACAGACTGAATTTTTCTGGTTGCATACTCAGCACAGTTCAACATGTTCCTCTGTCCTCTGTATTTTCTGCAGATTGACAGCTGGATCCAGAGGCTTTATAACTTCAGGTTCATTCCCTTTGGCAAGAATATTGGCAGTGCTGTGTTCATTCACAATATTCATCAGGTTGTAATGATGTCTTGGATGTTTTTTTATGTTAACAGCTATTGCTGTCCAAAGCTTAGATCTGTTAATTCATTGAAAGTGTCAAAATAGTGATGTTCTAACTCCATCATTTTATTTTCATATATTAGCTGGAATAATTTTATAAGGTTACTCAGTGATATAACTTATATAAGAAGGGCAGGAAAAATGCTTCATTTAAAAATTTTTTCTGGCCCTAGCTGGTTTGGCTCAGTGGATAGAGCGTCAGCCTGTGGACTGAAGGGTCCCGGGTTTGATTCTGGTCAATAGCACGTGCCCCGGTTGCCGACTCGATCCCTGGTGGGGGGCGTGCAGGAGGCAGCCGATCAATGATACTCTTTCAACATTGATGTTTCTATCTCTCTCTCCCTCTCCCTTCCTCTCTGAAATTAATAAAAATATATTTAAAAAATTTATTTTCTGGCCACTTAACACTTTGGGCAAGTAACCTAACCTGTCAGTTGCCTCTGTGGAAAATGCCATAGTCTTGGGTATTAAATGAGAAAATGTAACGTTAGTACACTATAGGTAGTCAGTAGATAATAATTTCTTTAACATTCTGTTTTGCTTAATGGTTCCAACAGCAGGAGTGGGCAGTCATAGTGGTGAAGTGATGGCCAGTTAGCGAAACATGCCTGGACCCTTCAAGTCTGTGTTGGGATCATCAGATGGTGGGAAGGAGTGGGGTTTGTTCTTTGGTCATTCGGGGTCTAAGGCTCTGATTAATTATAACAGAATGTTCCACCAGAGTAGTTTTTCACTTTTCCAAGCCTCAAGAGTCACATTTATACCCTATGAAGTGTCTTACCCAGTTCTGTGGTGATGTGCAATACATTGGTTGCCCTGGTCTCCCTCCATCTACACAGCCCCCTATTGTTCAAGTTTGTTCTGTTCAGGGTTCTGCTGTAACCTTAGTAACCCATAATGAACCTTCCATATAGTCATCACTATCACTATTAACATATTTGATTGGCCCATATATAGCAGGTTAGAAAATAGGTAAATATTCTTTTTATATAAAAGTACAGCACTAGATACATAGTAAGTGCTTAATGGAAACTTTTAAAATTAATATTCTATCTTTTTCCCCTCTCACATCTTACCTCTCTTCATTCAATTAAATAAGTACTATGAGCTGGGAACATAGAATGAATGAAAGTTGGTCTGAGAAACTCACAGCCCAATTAAAGACTAAGAAAGACCATGTTTAAAGTTCCTTAGCCTTTTCCTTTGTGTTATCATTTCTTCCCCTGCTTTGTCCATGCATAATATAATCTATTGTTTCTCGAAGTTCTTCTTAGCTCTGTATCCCTCCCCAGCCTTTGAGACTGCTGATATGTGAGAAAGCCTGCAGTTGTCTTCTGTGAATACAGAGTAATATCAAGAAAAACCTTTGGGCCAAGATTAGATTCCAAAGTGGTACATGTGGTTGACACTACAATATCAGTTTATGGTCTTTAGATGGACCTACACCTGGTCTCCAGCTTCTGTCCTGTTGCTTTGTCTTCCTCTGACCGTTTCCTTCATCCACCCAGGTGTTTGTTACATAAAGACAGAGGCTCCTTGTTGGCCCACAGACTGAAGGGTCCCAGGTTCGATTCTGGTCAAGGGCACATACCTTGGTTGCAGGCTCGATCCCTGGCCCTGGTTGAAGCACATGCCAGAGGCAACCAGTCGATTGTCTCTCTCACATCGATGTTTCTCTCTCTTGCCCCCCTTCCCTTCTATTCTCTCTAAAAATCAATGGAAAAATATCCTCAGGTGGAGATTAACAACAACAAAAAAATTAAATAGAGACTCCTAAACCCAAGTTGATCTATCTAGTATGTAAAGAGACAGCTGTACTTCTTATAAACTAGGATTTGAGTGGACCTAGGGTTTAATCACAGAATTTTCATTCTCATCTATAAAATGGTAATCAAAAAGCCTACTTAATCAGCTGTTGTAAGCATTAAAGTGAAATGATGTATTTTAAAATGTTTAAATTATAGAGTGCCCTACAATGATAAAGCCGTTGTAATTTATGTAAAATAAATACTTAATAGCTATGTTACTTGGGGCAAATTACTTCAGCACTAAGCCTGTTTCCTAGTCCTTTAAGTGGGGCTGATGATAACCCATTCACTCAACAAGTATTTGAGGGCATAGTACTGTCAGATACTGGGAATACAGAGATAAGCAACTAGAGAATGGAGGGCAGCATGGTTTACTATGGGAGGGAGACCTGTAAATCACACTCAAAGGGATCAGTACAATAACATGAGAAGTGAACAGAATTGACTAGCATTTTACAGGAGGGCATCAGAGAATGTTACATAGTAATTTTGTTAGGGTTAAACAAGATACATGAAAAGTACATCATGGACTCAAAATGCTATACAAGTTAAGTTAAATGTATCCCAAATGTATCAATTGTCTCAACCATTGTTTCATTTCCTCACAAGACTTGTACTTTAGATGCATTTATTTCTTTTAGCTTGATGTTATGAACTCCTGAAGGGTGTTATGTATTCCTATAGTAGAGTAGCCTGAAACTAAATAACTTCATAATCTGAAAGGATTATTTTCAGCCACTTTATCATAATTTTCAGTTTCTATTACTGAATTAATTTAGAAGAAACTAGAAAATGTATTGTTTCAGAAAAAGATTCCTACTCCTACAGCATATTCAGTCACCATTAAGATTTTGTGTTCTCATGTTTTTTAAAACAATATGTTTTTATTGCTTTTAGAGAGAGGGGAATGGAAGGGGAGAGAGAGAAAGAGAGAGAGAGATCAGTTGCCTCCCGTATGCACCCTGACCTGAGACTGAACCTGCAACCTGGGCCTGTGCCCTCACCAGGAATCAAACCAGCATCCTTTTGCTGCATGGGATGATGCTTCACCAACTGAGCCACACAGGCCAGGGCAGTATGTTCTCATCTTAATGATAAGAGTAACATTTAGAAAATTTGGGATATGGTTTTTCAATAATAGGAACTGAAAAATGTCCAATAACAAGAATAGATACTAAAAAAAAAAAGAAGAATAGATACTCAAACTAAGCATCGGAAATGCAAATTAAGATATCTCTTTTAACCATTAGAATGGCAAAAAGAAAAAATTTTTTTTTGAAATAGTGAGTCCTAGCAGAAATGTAGGGAAAAGTCTGGTCTTAAATAATGCCCACAGTGGTATAAATTAATACTGCTATTTTGGAGATAATTTTGGCAAGTTGCAAGATAGTATCGATTATAGGATGCTATTTATAAGTGTTTTTTAAACTGTGGTAAACTTGTTAATATTTATTTGGGAGGAGTGTTTTATAGGATGCTATTTATAAGTTTTTTAAACTGTGGTAAACTGTTAATATTTATTTGGGAGGAGTGGTGAAGAAGAATTTGAGCTTGTTCTATAATATTTGCATTTCTGTTTCTGAGAAATTTTAAATATACTGAAGAGTACAGAGAATAATATAAAAACCCCTTTCCTACCCCTCCCCGAATTGATAATTTTTAACATTTATTTTTGCCTCAAGTCTTTTAGAGGGGAGGTAATACTTTTTCACCCAGTGTTCCCTTCCCTTCTATGAGCATTACCATGAATTGCTTGGATTTTTATACCGTGAGAATGGTATAAATTACTCAGGTAAGTAGAAATTCAAAAACTCAGTGCTGTCCACACAACAATCTGTTATCTCTTGTGTAATATTAAATTTACATACTATTTTAGAGTTTGTGAAATCTTCGTCATTTGTTCATTTTAATGTAACTCTTGTTTGAAAACACTTTCTTGACTTTATCTTTAAGTAATGTTCTTCATGATTATAGAACAGCCGTGGGCAAACTACGGCCTGCGGGCCGAATCCGGCCTGTTTGAAATGAATAAAACTAAAAAAAAAAAAAGACCGTACCCTTTTATGTAATGATGTTTACTTTGAATTTATATTAGTTCACACAAACACCCCATCCATGCTTTTGTTCCGGCCCTCCGGTCCAGTTTAAGAACCCATTGTGGCCCTCGAGTCAAAAAGTTTGCCCACCCCTGTTATAGAAGTATACATTGCTTATTATTGAAAAATACTGATAAGCACAGAAATCTGAAATTCTGCCATTCAAAGATATGTTGGTAATACAGTATATTCTTCCAAGGCTTTTCTTTATGCCTGTGTAGCATAAACATTTAAAAAAAATAAATTTTAAAAATGCAATCCATTACCTTCCAACTTTTTAATTATGAAAATTTTCAAACATAAAAATGCTAAAAGAATAATAGCACAGGAGCATTTGTATATATCAGCAGTATCCAACAATTTAAGAATTTGCCATATTTGATTTATATGTGTATTTAACTTTTCTGAAGCATATGAAGAATGACACTTCATCCTTAAATCCTTCAGCATGCATGTGTCAAATAGCACATCCTTGCTTTGATTAGCATTTTTATAATTACTGGTTGAGAGTTCTTTGTATATTAAAAGTACTAACCCTTTATCCTCTTGCAAATATTTTCTGCTTATTGTTTGAGATTTTTATATAGTCAAATCTGCCTCCTTTTTTCTTTCCTTTGTGGTTTCTAGATTGTGTATCTTGCTTGGAAGTTCTTTGCCAAGATTACAAGAATATTTTCCTACATTGTTTTCTAATGCTTTTATAGTTTAGTTTTTATGTTTGAGTCATGGTGTGAAGTAGGTATGTGCTTTTTGTTGTTGTTAATCCTCACACAAGGATATTTTTCCCATTGATTTTCAGAGAGAGTGGAGGGGAAAGGAGGGAGAAACATTGATGTGAGAGAGACACATTGATTGGTTGACTCCCATACGTGCCCTGACTGGACTGGTATCAAACCTGCAGCCCAGGTCTGTACCCTTGACTAGGAATCAAACACGCAACCCTTCAGTGCATGGGTTGACACACTAACCACTGAGCAACACCACCCAAAAGCACATACCTGGGTGGCAGGTTTATTTTCATCCAAATGGTTACCCAAAAGCTCCTGTTTTCCATCTTGGGAAAACTTATTTGATCTTTCAAAATGCGCTCAGCTTGAAAGTGAATTATTTGGAAAAGTGTAATTTATGGAGAAGGGCAAAGGTGGGGGGATAGAGGACATCTTAATACTGTCAACAATTTTAAAAAGTTGGATTTATGCCAAATAGAAAACTGGCTTGGTTGCCATTTTTCTCTATAATTTTGAGAACAATTCAGATTAGTTGTGTTTAATACTTAACATTTATCTTGAACTGAAGGCAAAGTATTATAGACAGTGTTTCAACGGATCTTAGTAATTACATTCCCATCTGATGTATGTTTGAGGCCCAGATTGTCCTAACGTCACAAAGTCCGTTGGTGGCAGGGAACTAGACTACCTTTGCATACTGTTCTTTCATTTTCAGCTAACACCTTTCATGTTAAAGATACAAGTATTTTATTTTATTTTTTTAAAAAATATATTTTATCGATTTTTTACAGAGAGGAAGGGATAGGGATAGAGAGTTGGAAACATCGATGAGCGAGAAACATCGATCAGCTGCCTCCTGCACATCCCCTACTGGGTATGTGCCCGCAACCAAGGTACATGCCCTTGACCGGAATCGAACCCGGGACCCTCTGGTCCGCAGGCCGACGCTCTATCCACTGAGCCAAACCAGTCAGGGCAAAGATACAAGTATTTTAAAGCAGCCGATTGTTTACATGGTTTGGTTTCTTTAAAGAACATTGGGAATGATTATATACCAGGCTGTGTGTGGTACTGTTAAATTTACTCAAACAGCAGCAGTTATGTCTGTATGTTAGGACATGATCTTTTTCTAAATGCTTTGTTTTAAAGCTTTAAAAAAAAATCAATGAACTAATTTGATCCTTAAACCTGTGAGGTTAGAATTATTTTCATCATACTGAAAGGAGCTTGCTATCATGTTGATAATTGCTATAAATAACTTGTTCTTCTAAACCAGTGGTCGCCAACCGGTGGTCCGCGGACCATTGGTGGTCCGTGAGGTCCGAAAGGTTGGTGACCGCTGTTCTAAACCATATAAAAGAATCTTTGTCTCTGTTCCTTCCAAATTCATTTGAACCAGCTCAAAATAATTGAGATACACTTAAAAGCTCTGATTGTTAAGTGGTATGGCCCAACCAAACATTATTTAGTAGTCAGGGGTCCTCAAACTACGGCCCGCGGGCCACATCCGGCCCACCGGGTGTTTTTGCCGCCGCTGTGTGCATAGGAATTTGTTCATAGTTTTTTTTTAAACTATAGTCCGGCCCTCCAACGGTCTGAGGAACAGTGAACTGGCCCCCTGTTTAAAAAGTTTGAGGACCCCTGTAGTAGACTATAAAACTTGTGAATGAGTCCCGGAGCATCATCATAGTTTAGTTTTTCGGTTCATGTCAATACTTAAGGCTAACAGTCTTCTAGAGCAAGCATGTCAAACTCACGGTTGGCAGGCTGCATGCTTCAAGTTTGATATGCTTGGTCAAGAGATTAATATGTACTTTGTTCTCCTTCATATGCAGATAAAATGTAGAAGGATGAAAAGACAAGCTCTTTTTTGCTTTTGAGTATGTGTGTGTGTGAGAGAGAGAAGTGGGGTGAGGGAGGAAGAGGGGTGAGAGAGAGAGACACCTAGCATAAGATTGCTGACCTTAGATTAATCTGGAGCTAAAAGAAATGTAACAAATAATGATATGGCTCACTCTTTGCCAGGCACAATCCTATGGACAGGTTATTGTTTATTTTACAGAGGTTTACTGACTCAAGAGTGGTATGGTAACTACATAAGATCATATAGCTAGTAAATAGAATTTAAGCCCAGTTATGTCTGACTCCCAGGCCTCTCCATTATGCTGTCATCCTCTACTTCATTTTGACTTTGTTCCATAGTATTCCTCACTCTGTCTTTAAATTTAAAATAATAATCAGTGTGTATGGTAACAAATAAAAATACATTACTGGGGTACTTCCTTCTCCCATATAGATATATGTTTTGTCAGAATATTTTAAGCCATTAAGACATAGCTTTTATTTAGAAATATGCTTAATCTGGCTTTTATATAGAAGGTTTTTTCCTTTTCTACCTTCGGCATACTTGACTAGAGGGTTTTTTGTTGTTTTTTTTTAATCCACACCCAAGGATATTTTTTCTCCATTGATTTTTGAAGAAAATGGAAGGGAGGGAGGGGGGGAGAGACACATCAATTGGTTGCCTCCTATACATGCCTCCAACTGGGTCTGGGAATTGAATCTGTAACCCTTGGGTTCAAGGGCTGATGCTATAACCACTGAGCACCGGCCAGGGCAGGACTAGAGAATTTTTTTAAATCCAGGTATACAGAATTCTCCCTTACACAGAGGAGATTTAATCTTTAGAGATGTTGCATATTTCTTTGAAAACTCAGGGATATGACAGAACTGGAGCTGAATAATGCAAAAGGGTTGGAATTCTTTTCTTTGGTTTCCTGTACTATATTTGGCAGCCTATCATGTGGCTTTAGAGGAAATACCATATACCTGTGTTTCATAAGTGAAAGTAAAAACATTGTACGGGCCTGCCTGGCATGGTTCAGTGGTTGAGCATTGACCTATGAACCAGGAGGTCACGGTTTGTTTCCTGGTCAGGGCACATGCCCAAGATGGGGGCTTGATCCCCAGTGTGTGGCGTGGAGGAGGCAGCCAATCAATGATTCTCTCTCATCATTGATGTTTCTATCTCTCTCCTTCTCCTTTCCTCTCTGAAATTAATAAAAAATATATATATTTAAAAAACATTGTATGGCTAAGCAGACAGTGTCTTGGAGATCAAGTTATGGATCTCTTTAAGAAGCCAGTGAAAGCTATCAACTCTCTTCCCAGAAAAATAGCAACACATGCAAAGTTTTTTCATAGAATTTTAGGAGTTTTGTACTGATCCCTCAACATAGGACAAGAAGAAATCTAAAGATTTCTCCATGTCATTAAGGATGTCCAAACACTGTTTTTTTTTGTTCTTGTATTTTCTAGTATTTTAGAATAAAGCACTATGACCAAAGATAAAAGCTGGGCCAGTTGTTTCACTTTTACTAAAGGTATTTTCTGCTTTATGCAATTTTAATCTCTAAAAATCCATTTTTTTTAAAAAAAGCAAGAGGATTATGGTTGGTGTTACATAAGGATTTATTTAATGTACTGTTGAACTTGTGATTATTTTTCAGCTTTGCTTTGGCCACTAGGAAGTTGTAATTGTGCATTTTTGTGTACTAGAGTTTCATTGTTTTAATATTACCATTACTCCTAATCTTCCTTTTTTTCTGATTTTGCATTTCTGTACACCGGGCTTATTCATAGCACCCATTGCAATACCCTGTGTATAGTATGTTCATTTATGTAGTATTTGTTGAGTGGAGAGATACAGATTGAATGAATTGTATAAATAGGTTTTTCTCAGTTGAAAATTTCACCAAAAGAGTTTAATGTGACTTGGATTTTTTTAGCTTCATTAAACATTTATTGGATAGTCATTTATTCATTTATTAATATAACAACAGTTTCTGTGCTGGTGACAGAAACACAAAGATAGTACACACAGTTCTATTCATGCAGAACTCTAGTTAAGAGATAGACATGTAAATAAACAGAAGTATGTTGGTTTAGGGTATATATGTAGGGTACATTGGGGGCACAAAGGAGGGGGTGGTCAGTTTTACTTCGGGGGGAGATATCTAAAATAGCTTCATAGAGGAGGTGACACTTAAGCTGAGTTCTAGGGGATATGCAGAGAACAGCAGCCATTTCAGCAGAGAGCAATAGCAATTTGAGTCAGGGTATCAAAAGTCTTGAATGTTGGGGGGAACTGTAAAAATCTTGACATGATTAAGCATGTGGAATATTATGTGATGTCATGGCCCTGGTAAGAGGGAAACAGGTACTAAGTCCTAGCTGTCTTGCATGCTGGGTTAGGTAAGGTAGATAGATGATGTAGATAGATATTGAGTTTATGGGGCTATTGCTCTACCAGCAATGTGGAGGGTGGGATGGAGGGATCTGGCAGGATAAAGTCTTAATTTAAAATATTTTTAATTTATGAGATTTTCAAACATACACAAAAGTTAGAAAATAGTATAATAAAACCCTGTGTACCTGTTGCCCAGCTTCAGCAGTTATCAACACATGGCTTTTGTTTTATTTAGACCTTACTCCCTCCCTCATTACTTTAAAACAAATTCCTAAGTGAGTAACAAATTGGCAAAGCATAATTAATATCTAACAAGGTGCCTCTCAAGTCTGGCTGTGCACTTAAATCACCTATACAGCTTAAAAATCACCACATATCTAATGAGTCAGATATTTGTATGGCCAGACATTATTAGTTTTCAAAATATGTCTTGGGTGATTTTGCACAGCCAGGGTTGAGAACTCAAGATTTAATTTTTTAAGTAGTTTGACTTCTGGTGGATGTATTTTCCTGAACTCAATGAATGCTGCCTGTGGCCCTTCTGGGTGAAGTTCACCTATTAGGTAGCAGATGCTTTTCTATATGGTTAAGTTCTTGACATTTGAATAAAGAGCATTTAAAGGCTGATGTCTTAATTTTCTGTTACAGAGGGTAAGACTGAAAAGTACTTGCAGCAACTTGGAAATTGGATGTGATGAAATAGGGAATAAGTACTTACTGTTATAATAGGTCTTTTGCACCAAATCCAGTCACAATTTAGGAAGGGGATGGGAGACACAGACCATTCTTAAAGGGTAGACTAGGATTATTCCAGAGTATCAATTTAAAATGTATAGACAGGGACTCTTTCTCTCCTTTAATTTGCATAACTTTGCTGTTTTTATTTTTTGTTTGGGAATGCTAAGAAGGGCTCCTTGGCATTCTGCCATTTCCTCTCTGCTGGCAAAACTGATCTACAACTTTGGTGAGCCCTAGTTTTTTTTTTTGTTTTTAAATATATTTTATTGAGTTTTTACAGAGAGGAGGGGAGAGGGATAGAGAGTTAGAAACATCAATGAGAGAGAAACATCGATCAGCTGCCTCCGGCACGCCCCCCACTGGGGATGTGCCCGCAACCAAGGTACATGCCCTTGACCAGAATCGAACCTGGGACCCTTGAGTCTGCAGGCCGACGCTTTATCTGTTGAGCCAAACTGGTTAGGGCGGTGAGCCCTAGTTTGTTGCCAAATTCTTTTGATGCCAGTTTCTCTCTCTAAGTAATTGGAAGTAGTGACCAGAAGGATAACTTCTGGATCTGCAGTTTCCCAAGACAGTAGTATGGAGGATGTGTTCTCAGACACCATTCCTACCTCCAAAGTCATGACTGTTGAGGTATCAGATTCTTCTTTGGTGCCCTTGCCATATTTTCTTTGAGTATATGGAAGTGCTGAAATACACCAAGAGCAAGCATATACACTTACCTGAGGTATAGTGTTTTCAGATTTTGAAAGATACACTGTGTCAAGTTATTTTTGCAGATAATTTCCAGATTTGTCTTAAGTAAAGGCTATTTAGTTGCTTTATTATTACTTTGTGTTTATTTTCCTTAACATCAGCAAACATTGAACAATTACTATAGACTGCTATTTTTTTCTGCATGACGTTTCTTTAAATTTATTGGGGGATAACATTGGTTAACATAATTTTCAGTGTACAGCATAATTCAACATCTGTGTACTCTGTTAGTTGCTTTGTTATACATCTTGTTATCCGTGTCCAATAAAATCTAGGTCAGCAAATCCTTTGGGTCAGGTTTTATGCAGTCAAGGATAGGGATATTGGTATCTGTAGGGAGGGGTGGTGGGGTGCATATAGACATTTTATATGCTGTAGAGTTGTGGAGCAAACTTCGGTTAGAATCCGGGTTCTGCCACTTACTGGGTATGTGGCTACTCTTGGCCTCAGTAAACCAAACACTAGACTGGATGGAAGGGCCCGACAATCAGTTGGTGCCCCCTTTAACAAACCAGTTAACGTGATGTCTGTGCCTCTGTAATCAAATAGTGAATAGCAGGCTGGGTTTCAAGATTCAGCTTGCTGCTTCCTGGCATGATGGCTAGTTGGACAGTTCTCACCTGCATTTACTTTCAGAGACAGCAGAAAGGCAAAGGGAATCACTCATTGCAAGGCAAAAATCAAGTGTTTTGCTCTGTGGCATATTGGAATTGTGTTTTCTAAGCTTTTTTTGTTGTTAAAAGCGCCATAATGCTTTTCCATGATTTCAGTGGGAATTTTAGGCTTACTTTGATTCATCCACATCACTTAACCTACCAATAATAAACCAAATCAATAAATATTGAGTGCTAAACTCCAGGATTAAATATCAGAAGACATTGGAAGGAAGCTCCAAGAGCAGGCACCAGCCTATACAAGGCATTTGTTTAGGTGATATTGTTCTTAATCTGATGCATGTCCTGTGGACCAAGGCTTAGTTTTTTCTACCTTAAGAATTGTACCAAAAAATTCTCATTATAAATGGATGCCTGATTATAGAAACTTTGGAAGGAATTGAAAAGCATGAAGCAAAAATAAAACTATGTTATTCTGCCACCTAGAGGCAACCACTAATAATGTATGTTTCTTCCCTTTCTAGGTGGTTTTTTGTTTGTTCCCCACCCTGTGGCAGACATTTTCTCATTAATAGTCAGGAAAGTGATAGGTACAGGATACAACTTAAACATATAGGGAAGGGCACTCAGTCAAGTTTTAGTAGGTTAGGAAGAGAATTGTCTTAATTCTGGGTAGTATTTGTGCTATTTAAAATCCACATAACAGTTCATTATGTTAAGGTAAAATAGTGAGGCACTAAATGGTCCCCTATACTCAGCTTTCATAGGGATTTTCTTTCCACTATATTCTCTTTTCCTACCTTCCTCTACTTTTCAGTGACCCCATATTCTCTGCTTGCATTCACAGCCAACTTTTCACAAGAGTTTTCTGCACATGCCATGTTTGTTGCCTCACTTCCCATTGATTCCTTAACTCACTCCAGTCTGTTTTCCTTTCCCACCACCCCACTGAAACTATTGTTTCTCAAGTTATCTCTATTTCCAATTTCAGTGGATATTTTTCTGGACATTTCTCATTTTGACATTTGACACAACTGATCAGTCCTGCCATCTTTTGTCTTCTGTGATACTGTGAATTACTTTTGCTTCTACCTCACTGGCCTCTCCTTTGCTAAGTACTTCTCCTTCCCCTTTCCTTTAAATGTTAGATCAAATAAGAACTCAGTTCTGGGCCTCTTCTGTAAGCTATCATTTCCAGACCTATGTCTTCAAGTACTGTTTATATGCCGACAATCACAGATTTTTTTCCCTCAGGGCATACTTCCTTCCTGAACCCCATTCTATAGATAAATGTGTACCTATCATTTGTAAGATGCTGTGCTAGATGCTAAGAGCTTAACAATGTAGAAAATCAAACCAGTTACATTATTGATACTTGCTATGAGAGAAACAAGCAGAAAAATAACAAATTAGACCAGCTTTAGATATTACATTGCCATGGGAAGCCACTTTTTAGTTCTTATTTTTAAGTCAGTTCCTCAAATGGAACTGGCTGTGGGAAGAAGGGGAGTGTGGGGCAGAAGCATTCAAGTGGGAATAGCACTTGTAAAGCGTTAGAGGCCAGAAGGAACTTAGAGTGTTCCAGAAACTAAACAGAAAGACTAATGTGGTTGTGAAGAGAGGAGATTGGAGAGAGTTTCGGGAGAAAAATCATGCCAGGGCCCAGTGGGATATGGTTAGAGTTTGGATATGATTCTAGGGAAACTGTTGAAAGGTTTTAAGCGAGGAGGTAATATGAGCTGATTTATGTTTTAAGAAGATTACTTGTGCTGCTCTCTAGAGAACAGATTGGATGTAAGTGTGGAAATGGGGAGATCAGCTATCCCTATTTCACAGTTGAGGAAACAAGTACATAGAGGCTGATTTGTCCATGTTCATACAGTAAGTGATATAGCAGTGATTCTAACCAGGGTTTCCTGATTCTGAGTCTGTACTCTGATCTCATGTTTCTCAAACATTAATATATGAATCACCTGAAGATCTTATTAAAATACAGATTGATTCCTCAAGTCTGAGATTATACTTTTTTTAATACATTTTTGTTTTCTCTGGTCTGACTTTCATTAACAATGTAACAGAAAATACAGGGACAATAAAAATAGGTGAAATAGCCCGGCCAGTGTGACTCAGTGGTTGAGTGACAACCCGTGAACCAGGAGGTCATGGGTTCATTTTCCAGTCAGGGCACATGCCCAGGTTGCGGGCTCAATCCCCAGTAGGGGGCATGCAGGAGGCAGCTGATCGATGATTCTATCTCTCCCTCTCCCTTCCTCTCTCTGAAATCAATAAAATGATAAAAGCTGTATTTATATATATGTGAAATATTACAATGATCTATAGGACAAACAATGCAGATTCTTTAATAAATAAATTTTAAGGAAAAAAATCAGAGATGCCTGTGGATTACAAGAATTTAACAGACACATCAAGCAGTTGCAATGGATGGAACTCATTAAGATTCTAATTTGAACAAAAACTATGCAAAATAATTTATAAGACAAATATAAACACTAGATATTTGATTACACTAAGGAATTATTTTTTATCTGATAATAGTAATGTGGCTATCTGGGTTTTATATTTCAGGAGAACAATTCTATAATTCATCATCTGTACAGTCAAACCTCGGTTCTTGAACATCTCCCATCTCGAACAATTCGATTCTCAACAGAATTGTTAACAAAACTTCGGTTCTCGACCAGACAACCCTTTCATTCTGATACCTGTATGATCAGTCACGTGTCTCTCAGGTGACAAAGGAGAGAATGCATGAGTATGAGTCAGTTTACTGCTAAACCTTGCATTGTTAACATCTCAGGAAATTGTGCTATGATTATTTTCATGTTTTTTTTGTCTGCTTTTGTTGCTGCTGTTTATATACATACAGTAAGTCATCATGGTCCTCAGAAGGTTGCAAAGTGAAAAGGAAAGTTGAGAACGATGAGTTTAGACATGTTCTGTATATAAGAAAAATTAGAATTGTGTGGGGGTCTGGAACAGATTAATTCCATTTACATTATTTTTAATGGGGAGGAGATGATTTAGTTTTCAAACAAATCACTTCTTGAACTGTCTTGAATTAAGTGCCACTATTGTATTGTATTGTATGTTCACCACCCCAAGTCAAGTCTCCTTCCATCACCATTTATTCCCCTTTACCTTCTCCTACATACTTCACCCCCCCTTTTCCTCTCTGGTAATCACCATACTGTTTGTATATGAGGTTTGGGGAATTTTTTGCTTAATCTCTTCACCTTTTTCACTCGGCTCCCCTACTCCATGTTCCTTTGACAGCTGTCAGTCTGTTCTCTGTATCTAGGAGTCTGTTTCTATTTTTGTTGTTGTTAGTTTATTTGGTTCAAGTCCATTCATGCTGTTGCAAATGGTTAGATTTCCTTCTGTTTTTACTGCCAAATAGTATTCCATTGTGTAAATGTACCACAGCTTTTTTATCCACTCATCAACTAATGGGCACTTGGGCTCTTTCCAGATCTTGGCTATTATAAATAATGCTGCAGTGAACATAGGGTACATACATTCTTTTGAATAGGTCCCTTTGGATATATTCCCAGAAGTGGTATCTCAGGGTCATAAGGCAGTTCCATTTTAATTTTTTAAGGTAATTCCATACTGCTTTCCAGAGTGGCTGCACCAATCTGCATTTCCACCAACAGTGTATGAGGGTTCTCTTTTCTCCACCGTCCTCGCCAGCACTTGTTGTTTGGTGATTTGTTGATGATGATAGCCATTCTGACAGTGTGAGGTGATATCGCATTGTGGTTTTAGTTTGCATTTCTCTGATGATTCGTGATATTCAGCATCTTTTCATGTCTATTGACCATCTGTATGTACTCTTTGGAGAAGTGTCTATTCATGTCCTTTGCCCATGTTTTAATTGGCTTTTTGCTTTTTCAATATTGAGTTGTATGTGTTCTTTACAAATGTTGGATATTAACCCCTTATCAGATGTATCATTGGCGAATATGTTCTCCCATTGACTGAATTGTCTTCATTTCATTGATGCTTTCCTTTGCTGTGCAAATTTTTTTTTATCTTGATATAATCCCATTTGTTTATTTTTTCTTTTGTTTCCCTTGCCTGAGGAGATATCAGAAAAATTGCTATGAGAAATGTCTAAGATTTTGCTGCTTATGTTTTCTTCTAGGATTTTTATGGTTTTGAGTCTGACATTTAAAACTTTAATCCATTTTTAGTTTATTCTTGTATATGGTGTAAAGAGGTGTTCTAGTTTCCGTTTGTTACATATATCTACCCAATTCTCCCAACACCCATTTATTGAATAAACTTATGTTTACCCCATTGTGTTCTTGCCTCCTTTGTCAAATATTAATTGACCATAAAAGTGTGAGTTTATTTTTGGGCTCTCTATTCCATTCCATTGATGTATATGTCTTTTTATGCCAGCACCATGATATTTTGATTACTATGGCCTTGTAGTAGAGATTGATATCAGTGATTCTTCCAACTTGGTTCTTCTTTCTCAAGATTGCTGAGGCTATTTGGGGTGGGGTCTTTTGTGGTTCCATATTAATTTTTGGAATATTTGTTCTAGTTCTGTGAAAAACACCATTGATATCTTGATAGGAATTGAATCTATAGATTGCTTTGGGTAGGATGGACATTTTAATTTTTAATCTTCCTGTCCATGAACATGGTATATGCTTTCACTTAACTGTATCTTGTTCAGTTTCTTTATTCACTGTCTTATAATTTTCCGAGTACAGATCTTTTACATCCTTGGTTAAATTTATTCCTAGATATTTTATTTTTTTGGTACAATTGTAAATGGGATTGTTTTCTTAGTTTCCCTTTCAGATACTTTGTTATTGACGTATAGAAATGCAACTTATTTCGGAATATTTATTTTGTATCCTACAACTCCCAGGTGGTGTCAGTACTGCTGATCCTTTGACCATGCTTTGAATAATAAGGCTAGTCTACCATTAAACTCAACTGCTATTGAGCCAGATTTGCAGGTGTCTTCTGCCTTTAAGCTGGTACAGTATTGAAAGTCATTGTAAATTTGATCAGTTGGAGGTGATTACTACAGAGTGAGTTACCCTTTACAGAGCAGCTTTCCTCAGTCTAATTCTACACATTTGACATAAAACCTATAAAACCAATATTGAAACCTCAAAGGTAAAAAGTTTGGGGGAATAAGGAAGAGAAAAAAGAAATAATTAAATGGAAGTCATGGTAATAGCAGTTCTCTATCTGTAAATGGGGACAAAAATTGGCTTGAGTGGTGAGGATTTCATGAAAGGCTATTATGAAATCCTTGTGCAGCATGTCTCAAAGTTTATTCTTTGGGGTACTTAAATTGGTAGAATGTCAATAGATGTCACTTGAAAAAAATGGTCTTTGCCCTGACAAATTTCTTTTACCAAAGATTTCTTGGAGTCATTAGTAATATCAGTCAGTCATATGACTGTTTTAAAGGATGAGAAATTCCTTTTGTAACATTTCCCAAATTACTGGAACCTTGTCTTCCTTTGTGGAGCAAGTTGCTCTAAAATGCTTTGGGAAACACCAGCCTAAGTATTGTCTGGCTTGTAATGGGCACTCAAAAATATTCTCCCTTCTCACTGTGAAACCAGCTTAAATATAGAGTAACTAGGAAAATATAAAAACCCTTGAATTTTCTTAACTAATGTCTAGTGAACAGTGGTAGTGTTCCTTTTTAATCTATAGATTTTTCTTGCAACAAAGTTAGAAATCAGCTTAACATTGCACTTGTTATGGGGTTGTGTGTATTTGTTCATTTGTTTTGGCTTGGTTTTTGAAGTGGGTGGTTATCTGAATCTGTTTATGAAAGGTTTGGAACCCAAACACCATGGAAACTAAAAAGGCCAAATGCACTTGTTCTTCCAGAACCTCAACAGTTAGCATGGAACCTATGCTTGACCAGTCAGATGCTCACACTTGGGACTTTGCATCTAGAGTCACTGATGCTTAAAATAAATAACCTGAGACCATTGAGAAATACTTCTGGCACTAGCAGTATCTTCCAGACACCCAGGGTCTGACATTGCCCGCTAAGCTGTGTCTGTGGGAGGTTTTTTGCTGTAGTTCCAGGCTGTGTAGCTTCCTTGGTTCCTCCTCTTTTCTGAATGTGGATTGCTAAGTCTTCCTGTTGGTTTTGTAAACTATCAGTTGTCCTTCTAGTAAATCACTTTTTAAGCCAGAGTCTATTGTTTTCAATCCATACCCTTTACAATTACAGAATCCTAAGTCAAAGCAGTCTTAGACACTTATTTTAAGATTTATAGGTGATCTCATCTACCTTTTTGGTAAGTCATATAGTTTTACATTTAGGCTCATGATCCTTTTATTACTTTGCTTTTTTATTGTTACGTAATCATGTGCAGTATATTAATTTCAGGTATACAACATAATGATTCAATATAACTAGAAGTTTGTACTTTTTGACCACCTTCACTCATTTCAGCCACCCCCACTTTTGGCAATGACTAATCTGTTTTCTGTTTCTGTGAGTTCCAGGGTTTTTTTTTAATTTTTTTTTTTTAGATTCCCTATAGAAGTGAGATCATGCAGTATTTATCTTTTCCTCTGACTTATTTTACTTAGCATAAATGCCCATATGTGTTGTTGCAGATGGCAAGATTTCCTTATATTTTATGGTTGAATAGTATTCCATTGTGTGTGTGCGCACACGCACCACATTTTCTATGTGTTGGTTATTGCAAATACTGTTATAATAAATATGGGGGTACATATACCTTTTCAAGTTAGTGTTTTCATTTCTTTTGGATAAATACCCAGAAGTGGAATTGCTGGGGTCATATTTTTTTAATTTTTTGAGGAACCTCCATACTGTTTTTTGTAGTACTGCAACAGTGTACATTCCCACCAACAGTGAGACAGGGTTTTCTTTTCTCCACATCCTCACCACATGATCCATTTTGAATTGATTTATATAAAATATGAGACTTTGGTTAAAGGGTTGGTATTTTTGCCTATAGATATCTACTTGCTCTGGCACCATTTGTTAATGAAACTACCTTTGATTGAGTTGCTTTTTCCTTTGGGCATATTAGATAATCTTTTGTCATTTGCAAAGAGGGACAGTTTTATTTCTTCCTTTCTGATCTATATACCTGTTATTTTCTTATCTTACCCTATTGCAGTGGCTAGAACTTCCAACATGTGTGAATAAAAGTGGTGAGAATCGATGGGCATTCTTACCTTGTTCCTAACAGAGGGAAAGCGTTCAGTGATTTGGGTTGTATGGTGTATGCAGCAGATGCAGCCAGTAGCTTCCCAACAAATGATTGCTCTAAGTAATGGGTATGAGAAAAACAGCCTGAGAATCTCTATATATAAAAGCCTAAGCGACCGTCACAACCAAAACAACCAGACGGATGACTGAACAGGCTGTGTGGGGCGGCCAGGCTGGTAGGGTGGTTAGTGAGGGTCGACCAAAAGACTGAGCAGCAGGCTGCATGGAGTGACCAGGCTGGCAGGGGGGGGGGCATTTAGGGGTGACCGGGCCGGCGGGGGTGGTGGGAGGGGCAGTGAGGGGCGACCAGGCTGGTGGTGGTGGGGGGAGTTAGGGGCGACCAGGCTGGCAGAGGGGGGCAGTTGGGGGTAATTAGGCAGGTGGGCAGGTGAGCAGTTAGGAGCCAGTGGTCCCAGATTGTAAGAGGGATGTCGAGGGGTCCCGGATTGAAGAGGGTGCAGGCTGGGCTGAGGGGACACCCCCTATGCACGAATTTCGTGCGCCAGGCCTCTAGTAATTGTATAAAAACCTCATTTATAATTGTTGCCAGAATCCTGTTGGTCTCATTTTAGATATTTGGAAGTTATTGACAGCAGGCATTTTGTCCATTCTGTATTAGATGCTGAGGTAGGTTTTTTTTTTTAAAGTAATCTGAGTTCACATGCCTTAAATGTGAACCATAGAGGAAAAACATATTTTTTTCTTCTGGAATGGTATCTACAGAAACATTAAACATACTCTGGATTTTCTCCAACTCTTACTGAATGCCCATTGGTTGAATGAATGCCAGTTACACAGGCAAATACATGCTATTTCTACTGCACTGAGTATGCTGGACTAAATCTAGGCCAAAAGTTGCCTGGAATTTATACTTGGCTTTGTCATCTTTATATTATGACGGTCTTCTTGGGGGGCGGGGCAGTGGGAGACATTGACCTCCAGTGACAGCTATGTAGCAAATACATTATTGGCAGCAGTATCTTTGTTGTGTAAAGAGCTTGCAACTAACCTCTACCTCTGTTCATGTGAACTAGTTGCTAATAGGAGAAACCTTTTTCTTCCTGAGCCTTGGCCAGAGCATTTTAAAGGACCTGTCTACCATCAAAGATCACCTATATTTATACTACGGTTCTACATAAGACTGTTGCTCACTTTTGAGCTTTCCAAACTACAGCTATTTCTAGTGAATTTTGTACCTCATTTTCTATTAAAAAATGAAAGTATTGTGTTGCTTTTGTTCTTATGATACAACTAATATATTTTTATTGGTTAAAAACAGATACAGAAATACACAGATAAAACAGTCATACATAATCCTTTTGATTAGCAATGAATTAACATTTTGATGCATTTTTACCTATTTTCTTTAGACAGACCTTTATACTGTTCATTCTATTTTGTGACTACTTTATTTCACCATGAAATCTTTGTGTGCTATTATATAATTGTGTGCAATATTTTTAACAGTTGCGTAGTATTTCATTTTAAACCAATTCTGTTTTGGACATTTGATCCTTTCCAATTTTATACATGGTAATTCAGTATGGATTCTTGTGGTTAAAGATTTATGTACGTCCTTCTGATTTTCTTTGGATAAATTTCCAGAAGTGGGATTGTTAAGTTTTCCAGAAAACTACAGTGATATGGTGATTTTTCAACCTGAGATGTTAAAAACATTTAACTGCTTTCTTTTTTTTTAATTTAAATTTTTTTAACTTAAATTCTTTATTGTTTAAAGTATTACATGAGTCTTCTTTTCCCCCATTGACCTCTCCCCAGCCACCCTTACCCCCAAGCACAAACCCTCACCCCCCTACTGTCTGTGTCCATTGGTTATGCTCATATGCATGCATATAAGTCCTTTGGTTGTTGAAAGTATTACATGTCTCCTTTTCCCCCCATTGACCTCTCCCTGGCCACTCCTGCCATATTTTATTTTCAATTATGAATGAGTTTAAGAGGCTTGTTAAAAAAAGACATTTTAATTTTGGCTTAAATTGATTATAGACTTTTGCAACATAGAGATGTGGGCCAGTTTTATCTGGAGAGATTCTTTACCCCTTCCTACCTCATAGCTGTGTCTCTGAATTGGCATGGCATTATAACTCCAGAATTTTTACTTTAAGCATTTTGCATGCTCTTCACTATATTGTCAATGTCTAAGCATGAATAGTTCAAGATTGTAGTTTTAATTCTTTCTTACTTTTCAGGTTATAAAATAGAAAATCGAAAACATGAAAGTAGACAGGACTAAACTGAAAAAGACACCTACTGAGGCTGTAAGTATCTAAAAGTTTGCTCTATTTTTTAATTTCAGTAAACTTGCTTACAACCTGTTCACCAAATATGTTACTACTTGTATATACAAAGTGCAGTAAAAAAAGTAACTTGTCTTGAAGCAGTCAGATTTTTGAACTTTTTTTTATTAAAAAAGTGAGAAAGCTAATGATCAGTGGAAAGTGAGCCCTGAGCAGTTTGTAGCTGTATATACCTGAAGTAGGCTTTCTGGCCGCTGTTTCTATGCATTGAAAGGCTCTATGGTATAAAGTGGTAATATCTTTCTGATTAGATTTCTTGTGAAGCCAATGTTTTAGCTTTCTGTATTACTTTTTCTTAATCATAGAATTCAGCTTAACCTTTGTATAGGTTGGCCATGTCAATTGATCCTATGTCAGTAGTAGAAATCCCAGCTTCAGTATTCTATCAGCTAGCCTAAACTGTGTTTGAGGTTAAAGTATGACACTCTTGTAGACCCCATGTGCTACAGGGAGCACAAGCTTTGGAATTAGACATGGGTTTGAGTCTTACCAGATTTTTGTGACTGAGAGTTCATTAACTTGCCCTGGTTTCCACATCTATAAAACAGGACTGATAATTCCTCCCTCCTTGATTTGAGGCAGTTGCTTAGTAAAGTATCTGGTGCATAATCAATGAGTTCATTTTCTAAATACAGGCCTCTTGCTTTTTTTAAAGACTACCTACCTAGCGAGTATTACTTATAGATGTCACTGTTAACATTTTGCTATACTCCCAGTCTTTAAAAGATTATTGCATGGGTAATTCTCCTGTCTTTTCACTTAGCATTATACTAATGAATGTGGGAGGTGTTATCTTCCCATACCCTCACCAGCATTATAGCTTATCTTTAAAATTTTTGTTACGAGGTGGCAAAGAAATATTTCACTCTGCTCATTTGCATGCTTTAATATATATTCCTCAATTTTATTATCCTTATGTTATACATATTAGATGTATTCATTTTCATAATTGTTGCCAATACTTTTATTTTGTTTTTGATATGTTTTGGCACGGAAAATTTTTGACAATTATGTACTCAAAATATTTTTTTGGAAACTGAAGAACAGAAAAAAAGGTTGCCTTAAGAAACTATACAAATATTGGAAATGTGAAGTATTGTATCAAAAGGCACATGGCAGGTTCAGGAAAAATATTTGTAACGCAATGTACTTAATATGTTTTGTAGCTAAATCAGTAGGAGGGATAAATATCCCAATGACAAAATATGCATAGGCCATTTCAGAAAAGAGCAGTCAGTAGAATTGCAGAATAATTAAACTTTGTAGAGAAATGCAAGTTAATTTTTTTAACCTAATTGATTTTTAGGATTTGTTCTTTGAGTCACACCTGTGTACAAATTCCTGGTTCAGAACATTTGATAGCTACTAGCAAATTACTTAAGATAAACTCCTCAAAGTGGAATTTTTAGATTATTGATAATGTGTGTTTTTATGGCTTAAAAATGCCTATTTTTTTCAAGTAGCATACCCAGTTTTCCCTTGCTGTGGTCAATACTAGGTGTTATTTTTCAGGACATTTATGTTTTCAATTTTTTTTTCCATTTTAACCCTTTTAACCATTTCACCACTCCCCACCTGTGGCAACCACCAGTCTGTTCTCTGTATCTATGAGCATGGTTTTCTTGTTTGCTTTTTATTTTTAAAATTCCATATATAAGTGATATCATACAGTATTTGACTTATTTCACTTAGCATAATGCTCTCAGGGTCCACCTATGTTGTCACAAATGGCAAGAATTCATTGTGGCTGAGTAGTATTCCACACACCACATCTTTTTTATCCTCTTGTCCATTGATGGATACTTAGGTTGTTTCCATATCCTATATATATAAAAGCCTAAGCAACTGGCTGACCGGCCAACTGGCTGGTAGCTATGATGTGCAGTGACCACCAGGGGGCAGACGCTCAATGCACAGGCATGGAAACATGGAACATACCGATGAATCTCAGAGGGGAGGAGAGAGGGGGAGGGCGGGAAGAGATTAACCAAAGATCTTATATGCATACTAGAGGCCCGGTGCATGGATTTGTGCACCAGTGGGGTCCCTCGGCCTGGCCTGCAGGGATCAGGCTGAAACTGGTTCTCTGACATCCCCTGGGGGGTCCTGGATTGCGAGAGGGCCAGATTGTGGTTGGCCAGGCCTCTAGTTGTAAATAATGCTGCAGTGAGCATAGGGGTGGATAATATCCTTTCAAGTTAGTGTTTTCATTTTCATCGGATAAAAATATCCAGAAGTGGAATTGCTGGATCCTATGGTAGTTCTCTTTTTAATTGTTTGAGAAACCTCCATACTGTTTTCCATAGTAACTGCCCAAGAAAGACATGTATTGATCACTTTGTGTATCAGCAACTGTGCAAAGGATTTTCCCCATGATTTGATCTCTTTATAGGAGCAAATCAATATAAACCATGGTAATTGGTGTGTAGCCATTGAACTGGCAAGTGATTTCTTTTATATTATCTATACTAATAAAGAGCTAATATGCTAATGGTTGGGACACCCTAACGGGTAATGACCAGACCATTAGCATATTAGCTGGGGCATTGCTCCAGAGATGGGGCGGAAGCGGAGAGGGGCCCGGAGGAGGCGGGACCATCCCATGCTGGGGAGGGCAGGGGTGAGAGCTCATAGTGCCCCCCTCACCAGTCCTTCGCCACCCACTGCTCACATTCTGAGTGCCCCACGGCCCACCAGCCAGGGGAAGGAGCACAGCACAGCAAGCAGGAGGCTTCCACATTCTCTTCGGCGCCATGACAGGGCGGAAGCAGGGAGGTGCCCCAGAGAAGGCGGGACCAGGCCGAGGCGACTCGAGGGACTGAGAGTGGGGCTTGAAGCGGCCAGAGAAGGCCAGAGGGTTTGGGAGCTGGGCCAGGCGCGCTGGAGCTCTGCGTGGACAAGTTCGGGTGTCCAGGCAGGGCTGCAGGTGAGTGGGCGGCGCCGTGCGATTTCGCACGCTGGGCTCCTAGTCATGAATAAAGAAATACACACTCAAATTGCATTTATGTAGCAGGGACAATATCCTAAAGATAAATTTCTGTCCCTGGTGTATTCTGTAAACTGCAAGGTCCAAAGGGACCTTGCCACTCCTGATAAAACAATAACATGCTGGCATGTTGAGTTGATGCCACGATGTTACCTGGTTCTTGTGAGCAGAAACACAGGCAACTTAGATGCCTTAGACATATGTGTTCCAGAGGGTGCCCTTTGAAGTTTGAGAGCCTCAGGAAAGTTTCCAGGGGTTCAGAGGTTTGGGAAGTTTTGAGATTTTCCTTCTAAAGTGAGAGACAGGTTGCAGCACCTGCACCACACACCATAAAGAAAGAGGAACAGTGTATGGGGCGCCTCTTCAGAATTTGCAGCAGACCCCTAGAGTTTGAGCCATGCCATCCTCTGCCAACAAATATCTTAGCATTCAGAAAAGCAGCTTCTGGCTTGCTACAGAACCTTGATAAAGAATGAATGCCTGATTATGTTATAGATAACAATGATTACAGGACCCAAATGTTCATCATGAACTGGGAGTTATCTAATTCACAGAATCATAAAATTGGATCTGCTTAGCTGCTTTCCATTAGAAATTGAAGTGATATATTTGATACTAGGCACAAGTGAATTGCATGAGCAGATGGTTCAGACTCCCATGTTTTTCTGTTTCTAATGCTTCACCACCTCTTCCTCATCCTATATGACTTCAAGAAAAGGAAGAAAAAGTGCATGCCTGGTTTATGGAAGGATTTTATGCCAAGGACTTACATACATTTACCACAAAAATTTGAGGTAGCCTCTTTAATAATGTTCACTTTAGAGGGAGGAAAGTTTGGGGACTTAGCTTAAAGAAAACCATATACCTTTATGCCCTTATTGTTCCCTGTTCTGTTTTGGGTGCTGAAAATACTCCTAGTTCAAATCTCACAATAACATTGCTGGATAAATAGGTGGTGTTCATTTTGCAAAAGAGGATACTGAAATTCAGAGAGGTAGTTTACCAACTGCCTAATTCCAAAGCCCATGCTCTTTGTGATATTATTCTGTCTCACAATATTTAAACTCCTATTATGTGAGATTAAGTGCTTTATGTATGTGGGAAAAATTTGAGCTTCACAATTTTGAGATAGTTATTAGGTCCATTTTCCTGGTAAGAAAGCTGTGGCTTATAGGTTGTATTTGCTCATGATCAAACAGCTTAGTAAACATCAAGGTAAAAACTGAACCCAGATTTGTTTGGTTCCAAATCTAGGCCTATCCTAGGATACTGTACTGCTTTACCAAGTTAAAGAGCAAGTATAGTCACTTCCAGCTGCCATCCATTAATAGAAGGCTTCTCTGTTCCAGTCCCTATCCCCTGCTTCACTTTCAGAAACGTTGCTGTAAACTTTCAGTCCACACTTTGTTACCTGACAAACAGGCTCTTCATCAATAAAAGAGAACAGAAATGTATGGAAATGGGACCCTCAGTAAGAATAGAGTCCTGGTTTTACAAAGTTCAGAAGCTCTTTGCTCTCCTACAATTGGAGGGTTTTAAGTTGCAGGAAAATATAGCTAATGCTCATCTTGACCTTTTACTGTGAATTTACTAGGGCTTTTCAGTGTTCCTCTGATTCAACATTCCTTTTCAGGGATTCTGGTTGTCTTTCACTCCATGGTACAGATGCCTTCATTTTGTTTTTATTGATGTTTAGCTTCTTTGTATTATTCTGTTGTCGGTATCCATCCAAGCAGTTTGTCTATATCTGCAAGTTTATCTGGGTTTTAAAAATGCACACAGATGCATTGTTTCATTATAAGATTTCCATTTTAATCCCAAGGGATCATCTGGCAAATTTCTGCTTAAGTAGTTATTCTATCAAAAGTTAAATTTCTAAGTGTATTACTTAAAGATTTATTTTTCCATTTTTCTTCTTTGTGCCTCCCTCATAATCCAAAACACCCTTTGTGAATACTTGTTTTTCTCAGCCTGCAGATTGCAGAGCCTTAATAGACAAACTCAAGGTTTGTAATGATGAGCAACTCCTCTTGGAACTGCAGCAGATCAAAACATGGAACATTGGAAAGGTATGTGAACCCATGCTTCCAAAAGACAGGGCTCCCTGGACTAGTACATCATTTTGTATGCTCTGATATGGAAAGAGAAACCATAATGAGGTAGCCTCATTTAGCAATCACTTAATAAGCATCTAGTGTATGTCTAGCATAGCTGTAGATTAGTAACTTTTAACCTGTGAATGGTTGCCAAGGAAATTTTGAAAGAAATATGAGAGGAAAATTTTGCTAGCTGAGGAAGAGGAACATTTAAGATTTTTACTTTTAGTTTAAAAGAATCTTCTTTGATAACTAAAAATGAACACGTCAGGTAAAATGGGTTCTGGAAGGGAAGAGTCACTGTGTTTGTAGACCTCAGAATGTAGCCAGAATTCTGCCTCAGAAGACTTAGCGCAAAGGGTTTTGTGGCATCTAATGGTGTGTGCGGGCGAGCAAGCAATAACAATTCATGTCCATGTGGTTCAAAGCACAATCTTTCTCATGGGTTTCTGTATTGATGAGGGATTGAAGAGAAGCAAAGATTGGAAGTGAATTTGTCTAGGTGTCACACTCAGCAATTCATTGTAACAAAGTACCCACACAAACACCTTATTCTTTTCTTCCTCTTTTTCTTTCTCCAGTGTGAGTTATATCACTGGGTGGACCTGTTGGACCGCTTTGATGGAATTCTGGCAGATGCTGGGCAGACGGTGGAGAATATGTCGTGGATGCTCGTATGTGATAGGCCGGAAAAAGAACAACTGAAAATGCTTCTCTTGGCTGTGTTGAACTTCACAGCCTTGCTCATTGAGTACAGCTTTTCCCGGCATCTGTACAGTTCCATAGAGGTAGGAGAGGCTCAGACCTCTGTGCTCTGTTCTTAACTGGAATTGTTCATGTCTGGAAATAAGGAAATTGCTATTTCTCTCTGAGGGATTACTTGTTTCCTTTTCATTATGGAACTCGGGGATTTTCCATGTCAAAAACAATAGTAGGATGTTTCTTGGATATAGATACCCTTCACAGGATTGATGGGAAAATTCTTCAAGAAATTAATGAAAATGTAATACATGTACTGAAGTATTCTTCGGAATTTTCAAGAATTGATCTTTGTCTCACATATTAGAGCAGCCTCAAATTACTTTTAAACTATTAGAAATAGTTTTATTTCCTTGACACTTTACTGTACTCACTGCTTTTCTAAGTTTCTTTGCTGCTTTTCAGTCTTCTTTCCTTTTTCCACAAAATGTGTATTAATATCATGCTAGCTATTCTTAAAAAGTAAAGTGGGCACAGGAATCGGTGAGCTTTTGAATGGGTCAAAAATCACCATAAGAAGTACAGTGGGGCCTTGACTTACGAGTGTCCCGACTAATGAGTTTTTTGAGATACCAGCTGTCTCTCGGCCGATTTTTTGCATTGAGTTGATAAAGTAATTTGAGTTAACGAGCTCCTTAACGAGCTCGGTCTCGGAACAAATTAAACTCTAAGTCAAGGCCCCACCGTAACTCTTTCCCTTTAGCCTAACTTTAGACTTTTCTATCACTGTTGGTTAAGTACCCTGTTGTGGTGTGTTAATTTTCCTAAGTCTTCCATAAAGAAACAGAATCAGAACAAACAAGTAGAAAGAAAATAGCTTTGGAAAAGTGGAACAACTGGACTAAGGACCTAGCACCCAAAGTTTTAAGTGGGGAATGTATAAACTGTCTGTTGGAGATGAAATGGTTTAGCTGCTAAAGAAAGTCCATGGCCTTGGGGATAATCAGCAATTGAAAATACCTGGGTTCATTTCCAATTGAATTGCATACTGATTTTAATGTTGACCAAATGCTTCAATATATTGGTGTTTCGATTGTATTAAATAACCAAAATAGAGACTCTCGTGTAACTGTTATATACACTGTTCCATGACAGTCATGTGCCCCCAGGTATTGCTATCTTCAGCTCCTATATGAAGGACCCTGTGTTTTAATTCCGGTTTTATTTGTCATAAAGGATACGGGAGCATAACATTATCTTTTATTTGTAATACTTTTGGTTTAGTTGGAAATGGTGTTCTTGAGTTCCACTATGTATTAAAATACCATTTTGTTTCTTTTGTAATCTTTTTTCCTGTGAGGTCACCTGTGCAGTTTTGAACTGCTGTTCAATTTTTTAACTATTATTGGTTTTTCTGAGTTGCCACCAGATTGTAAGTTTCTTGGGGACAAGGTGAAATGTAAGGCCCAAATACTTACACGTTTTTTTGGTGTTCTTAAACTTCTTGATAGTTAGGTAAATGTTGACAAATCTGTATTGGCATTTAAATTTTCAATGTGTAGTGTGCTTGATACCATGAACCTGCCCTCTTTTGTCCCTTATAGCATTTGACAACTTTACTGGCTTCCTCTGATATGCAAGTGGTGCTGGCAGTCCTTAACCTTCTGTATGTATTTAGCAAAAGATCAAATTACATCACCCGCCTTGGATCTGACAAGAGAACCCCACTGCTAACCCGGCTGCAACATTTGGCAGAGGTGAGTCATGGGTGAAGAGTTGGAAGGGCACAAAAATTGCACCATGTAGTGCCTTTTCACAGGTGTTTCTTGCAGTGTCAAAATGGATAGGAGTCCCTAAGTTAACTTTACTGACCTAATTGAGTAGAACTATTGGTGCCCACTTAGCTAGGTTCCAAAAACCCTAAGAAGTATTCCCAACTAATGGATTAAGGAATTTGATGAATCTCTGCTCACAAAACAGAATCTCTTTGTTCAAAAATGACAACTTGTCTTCTGGAAAGAAAGTTCAGAATCAGATTCTACATGGGGAGGAGGTATGGTGCAAAAAAAGATCTGAATTTGTGTCCTGGCCCTGCTCATTATCTCTGATATCATTTTCATCTGGGAATTTAGTGTATCTACCATAAAGTAGTTTCAGAGTAAAAAAGTTTAAGGTACTTAATGCTGTTTTCAGTAATTAGTTGGTTTGTGATAGTAGTAATTGTAATTGTAGGCAAAAGCTCTACTAAAAGGTCAACTCAACCAAACTGTTGTCCAGTGTTCCTAGAGATAAATTGACAATACAGTGAGGTAACCAAGTAAACAATTAATATATAGAAACAAATAGCTCCTCCATACATCAGTAATAACCAGGTAGAAAGTGATTAGAAAAAAGACCCCATTCACTGTATTCATAAGCATGGTGGCTTTAAAATATCCATATTGGCTAAAACTAAATTTAAGAAAAAATAATGTGGAAGGTTATATATATTGTAATCTTGTGAAGAAGGAATTCTTAAAAATCCCAAAGCATAGCCTTGGCTATTTTAGTTCAGTAGTTAGAATGTCAGCCTGCGGACCGAAGAGTCTCGGGTTCAATTACCATTCAAGAGCATGTTCCTCTGTTGCAGGCTCGATCCCCAGCGCCGGTCAGGGTGCATGTGGAAGCAACCAATCAATGTGTCTCTCTCACATCGATGTTTCTCTCTCTTAAAAAATACGTGGAAAAAATCCTCAAGTGAGGATTTTTTTTAAATCCCAAAGTATAAACCATATAGTAAAAATTTGAATTTTATAATATAAAACTAAGACTTCCTTTTCAATGAAAGATGTCTTAACTCAGTGCTACTCCTTTTTAAAAAATATTTTTATTGATTTCAGAGAGGAAGGGAGAGGGAGACAGAAACATCAATTATGTGAGAGAATTATCGATCTGCTGTCTCCTGCACACCCCCTACTGTGGATTGAGCCCACAACCTGAGCATGTGCCCTGACCAGGAATAGAACTGGTGACCTCTCGGTTTCTGGGTGGACACTCAACCATTGAGCCATACCAGCTGGGCTTCAGTGCTACTCTTAAAATGCTTACACTGGAATGTAAATCAGCACACTGCTTCCTTCATGAAGAAAAATATCAATTGATCAATTATGTGGTTGAATAACATTCTGGTGCAAACTCATTTTGTCATGGAACAGGAACATTCAAACAATTGGTGAAATAGCAAGTGGTCTGTGGACAATATTACACAGCACTGCCAAAGATAGTTAACAGACTGGTGATAGATAGAGAGATTTTTAGCAATGTTTTAAGAGTTTCAAGGGTCTGTTAATGTAGAATATCCAAAAGTGCCTCCAAATCAACAAGGATAAACAGACAACGGATATAGATAGACAATTCATAGACCAGGGAACTCAGCACAAATAGATGGTCAAACTCATTAGTAATTAGAGAAATACAAATAAAGCCACACACTTTATAAAACTATATCAGATTAGTAGAAATTAGAAAACTGTATAATGGTATGTGTTAGCAGTCATCTGAGGCTATAGGAACCCTATGTATTGCTGATAGGAGTATAGACTGGTATTCCTGGGTATATATTCCAAAGATCATATCACATTATTCCATAAGGTCGTATCTGTGAGAATATGCATTATTGTGGTAGGGAGAAGTTGGGGGCAATCTAAGTGTCCCATTATTAGTAGATTGAAAAGTAAAATGGTGTATGCATATGTACCAAAAGCAGTGGACCAAATAATACACATAACAACATTAATAGTTTTTTAAAAGTGCCATGTGGAGGAGGGTTAAAAAATATTTACAGTAAACCCTTGGTTTAACGAACTTGGATTTAACAGACAAAATTTCCGATCTGTATGTCATGTGAAAATTAACATCCTGTTAATTTTTAAATGCTTTTAATCAAGATTTCCTTATAATTAAATTAACAGGGTTTTTTAAAAAAGTTAATTCAGTTATTTTTAACGAATTTTAGAGAACAGGCCATATGTTGGGAAAAAAACACTAGTAATTTCATTGACACACATAAATGACATATCTATATCTATAGTCTACGTATTTAAATCCAAGCGTCATAGCTACTAAACAATGTTTGGGGAATGATTAGCACATGATCACACTGCATTGCACGTGGTAGTTGGTTCTGTTGTCACATGGCTTGACTTCCTGCAGCATTTTTTGTTGTTAATCCTTACCCTAGGACCGTGGTCGGCAAACCACAGCTTACGAGCCACATTCGGCTCTTTGGCCCCTTGAGTGTGGCTCTTCCACAAAATACCACGTGTGGGCGCGCACGTACAGTGCGATTGAAACTTCGTGGCCCATGCGCAGAAGTCGGTATTTTGTGGAAGAGCCACACTCAAGGGGCCAAAGAGCCGCATGTGGCTCGCGAGCCGCAGTTTGCCGACCACTGCCCTAGGATATGTTTTTTTTTCCCCATTGATTTTTAGAGAGAGTGAATAAGAAGTAGGGAGAGGGAGAGAGAAACATCAATGTGAGAGACACATTGAATATGCCCTGACCAAGGCCGGGGAGCGAACTCGCAACCCATGTACGTGCCCTTGACCAGAAATCAAACCTATGACCCTTAAGTCCCCAAGCTGATGTTCTAACCACTTAGCTGCACTGGTCAGAGCTCTGCAGCAATTTTAATGCATGCTCCCAGATGAACTATGCCACGCCCCAGCTGTGTGCATTTTTGTACTCATGGTGACTGGTGAAAGCATGCATTTACTAGACCTATTCAGTATAAATTTAAAATTATAGTAATACTTAAACTATTCTGTGAAAAACTAAGTCACTTCATGTAGCTGTAAGTAGTGTTCTTTTAATGGCTACATAATATTCCACCGTTTGGATGTCCCATAATTCAACTATTTCTCAACTAATGCATATTCATTTTTCCTGTTATGAGCAATGATGTTACATTAAGCAGTCTTGAATGTATGCCTTTACTTACTGATACTTTTGATTCTATGATATAGTCCAAGAAATCTTCATGTTACTTTAATTGGCACTTAGCTGATGAGTAGTGAATTAAGCATCTTTTTTCATATTTGGCCACTAAGATTTACTCTTGTGAATTGTCAGTTCATTTCTTTTACCCATTTTCCTATTGGTTTAGTGTGGTTTTTTAAGATTGAAAACATTTTATTATGCCTTAATTATGTAATAAATTTGTTTTCCTTTTTCCCATTATTTGTTCCAGGGGTCCTCAAACTTTTTTAACAGGGGGCCAGTTCACTGTCCCTCAGACCGTTGGAGGGCTGGACTATAGTTTTAAAAAAAACTATGAACAAATTCCTACGCACACTGCACATATCTTATTTTGAAGTAAAAAAACAAAACGGGAACAAATACAATATTTGTATTTGCAGGTGGCCCACGAGCCGTAGTTTGAGGACTCTTGATTTATTCCATTTTTTAGTGTTTCTTTGTCATCTGTTACAAGTTTTTTTTCCCCTCAATCTTTGTTTTCTTTGTTTATTGCATTTCTGTACATAGTGGTTTCATAAACAGTTCAGAAAAAGTGCTTTAATGGCTTTTAGAATGTGTTGTGTAGCATATTTTGTTCTTTATGGAAGTGACTTTGTATGTGGTATCTTTTCTTATGGTAGTTTTTTAGTGACTCAATCCAGAGATATGGGCTGATAGTGAATATGAATAGTGATTAGTGAACTGAAAATGTAAGGGAAGTTCTCCAGGAAGACTTGTTGAATAAGTTGAGAGCCAGTTGGTTGGTTTTTGCTAAGGTCTATGGTACACGGGTTCTCAAACTTGAGCATATACCAGAATCAATTTAGTAAAGCATACATTGGTCTCCCTCCTCTGATCATACCCCTTAACCCCACCCATTTCTGATTTCCTAGGCTTAGGGCAGGGCTTGATAATACACATTGCTAACTAGTTTCCAGGTGATACTAAGGCTACTGGTTCAGGGACCACACTTTGAGAACCACTGGTCTAGTCTATCCTATTGGGTAAGTTAAAGATTTTTAACTAATTTTTATAGTTCCATCTCAAAGAACATCAGGTCTTTAGCGAATCCCATCTAGTGAGATGGTGTCAAATAGGCCTTTCTGCCATGGTTGATGTAATCGTTATTTATTGTATGTCTACTTAATTGCCAAGAACAGATGGTAACTCTACTGGGTGTAGGTGAGGACAATGAGACTCAGAAGTTACATTGTTTTGGGTGAAAGGCATTAGGATTTTTTTGCACCTAATAAAATGTAACATCTCCTGTTCCTGTCTTAGACAGTTGGAGTTGTTTGAGTATGGTTTTTATTCTAAATCTGGGTGTCAGCCTGAGAACTAGCTCCTGCATCCACATCCAAACTTTTCAACCAGAACTGAACATAGTAAAAACATTTCCTTTTCTTCAAAAAGTTCACATGGTGGATGAGAAAGAAGATTACATGCATAATAAAAAAGACAACTAGTTATTCTGAGTAGTACTGACTAGTAAGTACCCTAGAATCTTAAACATTTCATGGATTTATCTTGTTGGCTATAAAATAAACTTTTCTTCATATCTGTATATATAAAACCCGAAGCGACCAGTCGGTCGCTATGATGTGCACTGACCACCAGGGGGCAGGCACTCAATGCAGGAGCCACCCCCTGGTGGTCAGTGTACTCCCACAGTGGGAGCGCCACTCAGCTGATTAACGCTCAGCTGACTAACGGGCACCAGACACAGGGCTCAACTGTCCCACCTTCGCCTGCCCCGCCTCTGCGGCAGCACAGCAAAGCTGGGGATGAGGCACAACGAAGCCGGGCTGGAGGGACCCCGGGCCTCTAGTTAAAAATATGTGCTTAGCCCTGACCAGTGTCGCTCAGTGGTTGAACATCAACCTATGAACCAGGAGGTCATGGTTCGATTCCCAGTCAGGGCACATGCCCAGGTTGCGGGCTCAATCCCCAGTAGGGGGTTTGTGCAGGAGGCAACCAATGATTCTCAACATTGATGTTTCTATCTCTCCCTTCCTCTCTCTGAAATCAATAAAAATATACTGCTATTTGTAATACTTTAAACAATAAAATGAAATTAAAGAAATAAAACTAAACATATACCGACCATTAAAAAAATCCTATCTACTATAACAGTAATATGCAAATTAACCATCACTCCGTTACAAAGATGGCAGCGGCCATGGAGCTGGAGGGAGCAGGAGCCTTGCATTGCCCCGGTGATGGAGGAAGCTATTCTTCCTGCCTGCCCTGGCTGGCCCTGAGCTCTGCTCAAGGCTACAAAGTTTCAGTTATAGAAGATAAATAAATCCCTGATACCTGCTTCCAGCTGGCATGGCCTCCAATCAAGGAGGGGCTGGGAATATGGATTGCCAGGGGCAACCCAGCTTCCAGCCAGACCAAGGCAACAAAGTTTCAATTATAGAAGTTAAATAAATTATAGAAGTTAAATACCTGCTTCCAGCCTGCAGGCATGGCCAGCCTCAGCTGGGAGCTTGGGTGGCTGGGGGCCGTGGCCAGCCTACAAACAGCCATCAGCCCCTCACCCATGCTGGTCACACTCTCATAGGGTGAGGGTCCCCGCTAGGGGCTTAGCCAGCCTGCAAACAGCCATCAGCCCCTCACCCAGGCTGGCCAGTCACCCCAGTGGGGACCCCCACCCTGAAGGGGGTGTGGCCAGCCTGAAAACAGCCCTCAGTCCCTCACCCAGGCTGGCCAGGCACCCCAGCGGGACCCCCCACCGTGATCTGGGACAGCCTTCAGGGCAAACCAGCTGGCCCTCACCCGTGCACCAGGCCTCTATCCTATTTAATAAAAGGGTAATATGCAAATTGACCCTAACAGCAGAACGACTGGGAATCACTGGTCACTATGACACACACTGACCACCAGGGTGCAGACTTATCAATGTAGGAGATGCCTCCTGGTGGTCAGTGCGCTCCCACAGGGGGAACTCTGCTCAGCCACAAGCCAGGCTGATGGCTGCCAGCACAGCGGTGGTGGCGGGAGCCTCTCCCGCCTCCTCAGCAGCCCTAAGGATGTCCGACTGCAGCTTAGCCCTGCTCCCTGCTGGCAAGTGGACATCCCCCGAGGGCTCCCAGGCTGTCAGAGGGATGTCTGCCAGCTTAGGCCCGATCCCCCGGGGAGCAGGTGGACATCCCCCGAGGGGTCCCAGACTGCGAGAAGGCGCAGGTTGGGCTGAGGAATGCCCCCCTGAGTGCACAAATTTTTGTGCACCAGCCTCTAGTATTCTATATAATAAAAGGGAAACATGTAAATTGACTTTCCCTCCACTACGCTCACCAGTCAATCAGGAGTGAGTATGCAAATTAACCCAACAAAAGATGCCGGGTTAATTTGCATACACAGGCGCTGAGCAGCCTGGGTCCTTGGAACATCCTCGGCACCCACCTCACTCCTAGCCTGTAGCCCCGCACGTAGGCCCTGAGCGGCTGGGGACCCAGAATGTCCCCGGCCACTCCGGGCCTATGGGCGCAGGCGTCAAGCGGATGTTCACACTCTGTGGCCACTTGTGCGTGCGCCGGCACCAAGTGGCGGCCCGAGTCCACGCCTCCCAGCCCGGCGCCCACAACGCAGGGCTGGCTGCCGGCATTGGGGGCGTGCCCCCTACCCCCACCCCCTCGGCTGCAGAGACACACCCCTAGCCCAGTGGACACAACGCAGGGAGTCCTCTGTGCATGAGCTGCAGAGGAAACACCTTTTCTTTTTTTAAAAAAAATATATTTTATAGATTTTTTTTTACAGAGAAGAGGGGAGAGGGATAGACAGTTAGAAACATCGATGAGAGAGAAACATCAATTAGCTGCCTCCTGCACACTCCCCACTGGGGATGTGCCCCCAACCAAGGTACATGCCCTTAACAGGAATCAAACCTGGGACCCTTCAGTCTGCAGGCCGACGCTCTATCCACTGGGCCAAACCAGTTTGAACGTAAACACCTTTTCTGACCGCTCATTGGCTAAGCTCCCTGTACGCCGCCACTTGCAGTGTTCTTGGTAAGAATCCAAGAAGGTGATCTCGGGTTTTTCCACCACATTCCTGGAGGAAAAAATGAAGGTCCGCTGCTGGAGGGGCTAAGAAATGTCATATCCTGCCCTAGCCGGTTTGGCTCAGTGGATAGAGCCTCTGCCTGCCGACCGCAGGGTCCGTGTTTGATTGTGATCAAGGGTATGTACCTAGGTTACAGGCTTCTCCCTGGCCGGGGCCCAGGTCAAGGCTCATACAGGAGGCAACCAATCAAAGTGTCCCTCTCACATTGATGTTTCTCTCTGTCTCTCCCTCTCTCTTCCACACTCTCTAAAAATCAATGGAAACATATCCTCAGGTGAGGGGGAAAAAAAAAGAAAGAAATGTCATATCCTATGAAAGACACATCTTGACAATGCCTAAAGAAAATTGTCATTTTTTCATGGTGAAGGGACTGGAGTCCATGTTGATAACACCTTGGTGACTGCGGTGGCTGGCAGTGGCTGCAGCAGCAGGGTGACAGGGCTGGCGCCTTCCCCTGATCAGCCCGGTTGCCTCCCTCAGAGGGAGGCCTAAGCCGTCAATAAGACATCCCCTGAGGACTCCCAGTCTGTGAGAGGGGGCCGGCTGCATTGAGGTAACGCCCCCCCCCACCCCCGTGCACGAATTTCATGCACTGGGCACCTACTTTATATATATGGGCTGCAGCAGCGGGATGATGGGGCAGCGTACAGAGAGCTATAATATATACATATTAAAAATGTACTCAGTGTTTTATAAACTTAGAAATGTACAGGAGAAAATTTATAATTGTGTGTACTCTTAGCATTTGGTACACTTTTCTTAGTCTTTACCTTATGCATATTTCTTAAATAGCTGAATGCATGTGGTATTAGGCATATAATTTTGAATCCTACTTTATTTACTTACCATATAAACATCAGTTTTCCCATATTAACTTTACATTTTATTAAAAATAATTTTTTATTTAATATAATGGTAATATGTCATAAATGTCACAATAACACAGACTTTCATGTGTCAAGTTTGGCTTGAACATGTTCTTTTAAGGATCCCAGGTTACCACAACTTTCTAATTATAGGTGCTTGATTTTTATTAGATCACAAGATGGAAAGTGATTTTCTTGTTACAGTAATGATAGTAGAAATATTGTAAAACAATTAATTGTGACAACAGAAGAAACAAAAGGAAAGTTGTGAAGAGGTACAGCCCTTCAAACTTATTCTCTCTTACAAATTTCAGGTCCTTGGAGTGAATGATCTTTTCTGCTATGTAGCATCAAGTGTTAATAGCCTTTATTCTCATGGCTTTTGGCAAATTCCATGTTTCCTCACTGGAAGTCTGGGGTGTAGCCAAGCAAATATTGAAAATGTAATGAGAAATTACTTTTCCTATTGTTAAATCTTTTTTATAAAGCTATATGAATTAAAATAATGTGGTAATAACAGTGGAATTGGCCCGTTTCAAGTTTCCAGGAACAGATCCACCACATAAGAATTGTATTTATAATAAAGACGACATCAAATTAGCAGGAAAAGGAAATTCCTATATAATAAAGAGGTAATATGCAAATTGAACCTCATGTCACAAGATGGCCACCACAAGATGGCTGCCCCCACATTGTCACAAGATGGCCGGCAGGAAAGGGCAGATGGAGAGCAGTTAGGTGTCAATCATGCCGGCAGGAGAGCGGTTAGGTGTCAATCAGTCCAGCAGGGGAGCAGTTAGGGGGTTATCAGGTTGGCAGGCAGAGGGGATTAGAGGTGATCAGGTTAGCAGGCAGAGGTTGTTAGGGGTGATCAGGCTGACAGGGCGGCCAGTTAGGAGCAATCAGGCGGGCAGGCAGGTGATCAGTTAGGAGCCACAGGGATCAGGCCTAAACCGGCAGTCAGACATCCCCTGAGGGGTCCCAGATTGGAGAGCGTGCAGGCTGGGCTGAGGGACACAGCCCTCTCCCCACCCCCCACCCCCCAGTGCACGATTTTTGTGCACCGGGCCTCCAGTTATTAAATTATTATAACAACTGGCTACCTATTCGCAAGGTAATTAAGATAGACCCTAACTCATCACAGTATAATTAAGATCTAGTTAAAAGCATGAAGCTATGAGCATTGAAAGAAAGTATAAGTACATGTTTTTATGTTGTTTGGTGTGGGCAAGTTCTTTTCAGGAACAAAGCTAATACCATCAAAGAAGAAATTAATACAATCTTTTGTATTTTAAATACTTTAAATATTTTGAATATTTTTAAATACTGTCATACTATCATACAGTTATCTCAGTTTTGTTATATTTCTCTTATCACCACAGTGAATAATGCATCAATATTTGTCCATATTTAGTCACAAAATTTTTTATGAATTTGAGAGAGAGAGAGAGAGAGAGAGAGAGAGAGAGAGAGAGAGAAACATCTACAGTTCCCCTCTTATGTTTTTGGTGTCACAGTATACTTTTTACATTGCAAACTCATTATCTTTAATACTTTTGTCCTTTCACTTTTATTACCTATGGATAATTGTTGGAGATAGTGTTCTCCTGAGGCTCTCAAACTGCTGAGAGTGGCTGCAGCCAGTTCACAGGCCACTGCAGGGTCCATAGCTGGGACCAGAGTCTACATCCCTATTACCATGGATCTTTTGGCTTATTGGGCTGGATTCCACAGTTTACACCAAGCATTTAAAAAAATTTTTTTTATTGATTTCAAAGAAGAAAGGAGAAGGAGAGAGAGTTAGAAACATCAGTGATGAGAGAGAATCATTGATAGGCTGCCTCCTGCACGCCCTCTACTGGGGATCGAGTCTGCAACCTGGGCATGTGCTCTTGACCGAAATCAAACCTAGGACCCTTTAGTCCGCCAGCTGACACTCTATCCACTGAGCCAAACCCACTAGGGCCACAAAGGCATTTTTGTCTGGATGGATGCCCAAATTGTTGTGGTGACAGTAGAGAGCAAGAGACGTCTTAATCAGCCATCTCCCTTATGTCACTCTTCCGTTTGCTATAATTTATTTTTTTGACTATTATAATGTGGTTACTTTAGAAGTCAGATTCTCACCCCTCCCCAGAGTTTATTGTTGTTTATACTTTTCTTAACCAGTTTCATAATTCTTTGTATGGCCATTGATGTCTTTGTTCTATTAGCTTAATGGTCAGCTAGTGATTTGCTTTAAACTCTTAGAACAACAACAACAAAAACCCTCCCAGTCTTTGCAGGTAGGTTCTGTGTGTATTTTGGTGTCTTCAGTTTTAATACTCAGTATCTTCAACTCTGCCTTAGTCTTCATATCTGGTTTGTGCAGAGCCTGATGGTCAGCCAGAGGTGTGTGAACTTAGATCTTCTAAGATCTTTTCTGAGAATGTGCTTAGTCTTGGCCTTCCAGATTCCCAGGAATAAAAAGCCCTTATTTCCCAAAGCATTTCACTCCCCAGCTTTTCTTCCCAAGCTGTTCAGTTTATTTATCTTAGTTGTATATTTTGTCCCAGAAAGCAGGGATTAATGCATTTATTCTTGGATGTTTTCAACAGATGTCCAATTCAGCCTTGGAAGAGTTCCAAATTAGGCCAAAAAAATTGTTAGCTCAAATGCTGTTACGAATGCAGGCTGGTTAGTAAGAAGTATTATATGGCTTAGGTTTTGGATATGGAAGCCAATACTAGTGTACAGTTGAGCTATTCTCCCCCATTACCTCAGGGTCTAGTAATTATCAATGAGTTTTTAGACTTTGTGGTGTCAGAAGTACAATAGTGGTGATTAGTACAGAGACTTCTCCTTTGCAACTTGCCACATGTGAGAAATGGAGGAACTAGAGAGCATATTCCACCATAGTGAGGGAAGTGAGCAGGATGAGTACTGTAGGCCTAATGGGACAAAACTCACCTGTCAGCAGGTATAACAGCAAGCATGTAGAATGCAATTGCTTGCAGTAGCTGGCCATGTTCTCCCTAATAACATCCTCACAGAACAGTGAACTTGATCTCATGGGAGAAATTACCTTTAGGCAGATGATCTTGCCTCGAGTCTTAAGTTCTTGCTTTTTATTTGCTTCCTCTTTTCACTTGACTTGCACGTTATGTGTCTTTCTATACTGTGTTCCAGGCAGCCATATATTCTTAAATGTTTTATACACAAAGCTACCTTAAGCACTGTTTAAACACTGTCTTTTTTTTTCTTTTTCCAAGAGCTGGGGTGGAAAGGAGAATGGCTTCGGACTTGCAGAATGTTGCAGAGACTTGCATATGATGGTAAGTTACTGTTTGGGATGTGGGTGTCTTTTGGCAGAGCTGTGTGTGATTTCTATTTGAGCCTTACTTTACAATGAATATATGGTACATAAAGTTGCCACTTCACATCAGGACTTTTGAAGAACCTAAGATCAATTGAGACATAGTAAACCTCGTCTAGAAATGCTTGCGCCCTCAATGTGCTGGTAGTAGATGAAGAACCTTAGAAACACAGTATATGTTCATAACCAGCTCTTGAGTAGAAAGCTGAATTGGGTGAATCAATTTGAAACTGACAAAAAATCCCAAAAAGTGCATTTGCTTGTATTCTCTCACTGGAGCTGTTGGGAACTCTGGACAGTTTGGCATGATTTAAGAATGTTTGAAGAACAGTTCTACCACTAGAGTTAAGAACTTAACATGTTCTGTGTGCTTTCCATGTGCACCCCTCATGCCCTGTTCTGCTCATACCTTTCATCCATGTTTAGGTTATGAGCGCAGGCCATCTCTCCTCTGCTTTGATGTGTTACTGTGGAAACACAAGGCACACTTGGATTTGTTATAACAATTCCGTGCCAAGAAGCAACTATATTTTCCAGCAAGATATACTACTTTTATCAGTTTATCATGTATAGGACAAATGGTTGTGATGAAATTTATTGACTTTAACAAGCAAAGGGACTTTTTTTTCTGGTCACAGAAAATGACAAATTAGAACAAATTACTTTTCCCATCTTAGCTGGTATATTTTATTTAGTGTGCATTATGTTGATGGATATTGGATAATATGGGAGGTGAGTGTTGTCTGTTTAATAATCAAAGCTACATAAATCTTACAGGGTATTTAGTTTGAAATTCTAATTTTCTATCTTGAAGTTTAGTTGGTTAATCCTGAATCTTTTTATGTATAAGAAGCTTGTTCTTCACACCATGGGCAAAACAGTATGATACACTCTGCTGGGATTTGCATGATGTTTCTTACCCATTTTGGTGCCAGCCTATGTTAAGAAATCACACATATTTTAAAAGTTTTTTTATTGGTTTTGAGAGGGGATGGAGAGGGAGAGAGAGAGAAACACATCTGTGTGAGCACCAAACATCAATTGGCTGCCTCCTTCATGCCCCCTACCAGTGATGAAGTCCACAACTGCTGGGCATGTGCCCTGACCGGGAATCAAACTGGCAACCTTTCGGTGCACAGGATGACACCCAACCAAATGAGCCACACCGGCCAGGGCACACATCTTTTTACTTACCGATATTTGGCATGTTATGAGACTTTGAAAAATATGTGTACTTGAAAAGGAAGTAATACAAAAACATGTTAAAAATTCTAAGATTATAAAAAGGTATATAATAATGCATCCCCAGAGGCAACCACTGTTACTGGTTTCTTTCAAGGATATGTTTTAATTGGCATGCTGTTGTGGTCTTACTTTGTTTTGCATGTTGCTTTTATAGAGTTAGACGATTTGTTGTCAGGGTCTGAATTATATTGATTTGGTATCTGCTTGTGTAGAAAAGCAGTTGGATATCATGAGAAGTGGTATAGAGTGATATAGAAGGGAGTATATGAAGAATTGTTAGGGTATACCCATGAGGCATAGTTTAAATAAAATATTTCAATAGGCAATGATACACAATAAGGTTTCCATAAGAATTTTTTTTCCCATTCTTGAGCTGGTGCCTAGACCCTTGTATTTGTTTTCTTTCTTAGATTCTTATTCATTACTGCTTTGCAGGCTTGCCCCTCTTTTCCCTCTTGAGAATAGTTACAGTCCAAATTGACTTATTAGTAAGAAATATGAAAACTTTTGGAGCTCTAGGCTCCATCATCCTCATTCTATATTATAAGATGTCTGAGCTCTGCTAAGACAAAGAATGAAGGCACTGTAGCTGTTGACTACAATGCTCATTCTGCTGCCACAATAAGTTGCACAAAGTGGCTAGGACTGAGGGAAGACTTGGGAGAAGATGGTATCTGATTCTTTCATGTGCTTTATACACAGAAATACCCACCCAGTGCAACTACACTACACTTTGAATTCTATGCAGACCCTGGGGCCGAGGTCAAAATCGAGAAAAGGGTGAGTCTCAATCAGACTTGTTCTGATAGAGTCTATGATCTACTGTAACTGGGGTTGACTTTTCTAGAACTCCTCAGTTAAATGAGGGAATGGTTTTGAGCTACATTGCTGCCTTCCCAAGCTAAACATACCTAATAGCTTCTCAAGAATAAGTGTTCATTGTATGCCCAGCTCTGATAGATTTGGATCTTATGTTGGAGCTACCAAAAGCAGGGCTCCTTATATGGGGCACTGCTATACCTAGTATATTTTTCTTAGTCTCAGTTCCAACATGCAGTGTAATAATCTGGATAGTGATGGCTCGACTTTCTCTACTTAAGCCAGCCTGCAAGAAATCTATATATTGCTCACCAGGGTTCTGCTTCAATTATCTGGTCATTCCATATTCTTTGAGGAGATACAAAAATTCAGTTTGGTTTAGAAGTAGCCTAGTGAATAAGATATTTTTTCTTTTGCCTACAATATATAACAAAAATAAATAAACTTTCTAGATTAATGGCGCCTTTAAAACAGCTCTAATGCATATTTAAAGAGAAACCATTTTCATGGATTCAGTTTTTGCTATGAATACAGAGGCTGTGAGGATTAAGACAATGAAGATTATAAGGGGACAAGGAAGAATATGAAATGTGTCTGGTTATGTATACTATATTTTCATGCTACTGGTTTCAAAGAAGCTTTCCTGAGAATAGTCTGTATATAAAATGGGTATTTTGGGGAGACTCTAAAGTTATCTTGATTTTAAGAGGACTCAGTCAGGCTTCACCCTAGGGTGACAGCTTGGTTTTCAGACAGCTCTTGCAGTCTTATGGCAGGGGAAGCTAAGGTATACAGTGACCCTAACAACTCTCCTATCTTTTTTTATTTCAGACAACTAGTAACACACTACATTATATTCACATAGAGCAACTTGACAAGGTACGAGGAATCTTTGACTGTTGACTATTTTCTTAACATTTGGTTTACTTTTTGTTCCTAACTATTTTTTTTCTAATGTAGATTTCAGAAAGCCCTTCTGAAATCATGGAATCTCTTACCAAAATGTACAGCATTCCTAAGGATAAGCAGGTATGATATGTCCTAAAAATATCTAAAGGGTGTGGATATTATTCATATAGGTTAATGATATGTGCTGGACTAGAAGACACTGTAGCAGAAAGATTTTAATCAGACCGTGGGCAAATTAGCCTCTGTAAGCCTTAGTTTCCTCATTTTTTATGAGTTCAACACTTCCTAGGTTTCTTATGAGAGTTAAGTGGTGGTAGTACAACATTTTGGATACCAAAGGAGAACACATTTAGTTATGCTGTCTTTTTCTGCTCACTGTAATGGTGATAAAATACTTAATTTGATTAATAACAATCAGAACTCTTGCCAAATGTCTCCAGTTTGTTGCCTATCAGTTGGCTTATGTTGGGATAATAGAATTCTATGTGCCTCTGTTTTCTCGCTCCCATTTCGTCAACTGTCCTCAGAGTGGAACTGTTCTGTTTGGCACCTTAGCAAATAGCAACAGTAAACCATTTTACCAAATAGCTCAATAGGTATGTGAGCTCTTAGAAAGTATAGTCACCTTTTCCATTGATTTCCTAATTTAGGTCTTCTGTCTCTACAGATGCTGTTATTTACACATATACGACTGGCCCATGGCTTTTCTAATCACAGGAAGCGGTTGCAAGCTGTTCAGGCGAGGCTGCATGCAATATCTATATTAGGTAAGAGAATAACACTGTATAATTAACAGGCCCCAGTTAGGCAATTTAGACTTGATTTCCTTTGAACTTCATCTGTCTTTGTTGCTGTGAGGCTTATTATAGTTACCTAAGTGGCAAGTTAAATTGTAAAATTGCCAGCATTTCTAGTGTTCACCATATTCATTATTCTTAAGCTCCTTAATGTTGGATCAGAAAGAGCATAGGATGATTATTGATACATGGGTTCATTGTTGATTTTTATCTTTTTTGAGTGTTTGAGTAGTCATCTCTCCTGGCACTCCTCTTGCTGTTTCATCTTCCTCTTCTATGGCCTTCAGGTGTATAATTTTGAAATAATTCAGAAAGTATTTGTTAAGTAGTCAATACTCTGCATTTTAATTTTACTGTAGGGTGGTATAGTAGAAAGCACACTAGTTTCCAAATCAGTCCTGGGCTCTTACCCTGACTCTGCAAGATTACTAGCCACATGTTTATCTTGTTGGTTTCTATTTACTCATTTAAATTGGGACAGTACTTATTTTATAGGCTGATATGAGAGTTAAACAAAAGCATGTACAGCACCTAATATAAGCGAGGCATGTAGAAGGTATAAAATGGTATCTGCTGTTAATATTGTCAGCTTTTATTATGTTATTACTTGTCCATTCTTTTAAACTATACATTCTTCGACGTGAAAGTCCTACTCTTCTCTTTGTACTCATACCTACCATAACTTCTGGTGTGTTAGTGGGTACTCAGGAAATGTTTATTGAAAACTAAATGTGCTTATGGTAGTTGCAAGAAGGAAGGGGACAGGGGGGTAGGTAAAGAAGTATGAGGGGGATAAAAGGTGATGGAAAGAGACTTGACTTGGGGTGATAAACACACAATACAATATACAGATGATGTGTAGAAACCAATATAATTTTATTAACCAATGTCACCCAGTAAATTCAGTTTAAAAAAACGAAACGAAACATGCTTAATCCCACTAGTTTGGTCCAGTGTTATCTCTGTGTGGGGATTCCTTGAAAGTGGATTACATGAATTCTCAAGTTTTATGCCAGGATCATGCAAGTTTCTGGCTTAGTCTGCAGTAGTGCATAAATTCTGTTCTTTACAGGCTTTTGCTTCCAGTGAAAACAGAAGCATATGATGATGCTAAAATGGAAGTCTTACATCATGAAAAACTCTTCATTCTCTTTTTATACTTCTATTCCCCAGATCTTTGGTCAGGACAACCAAAATCATTAATTGGAGAATCTGTTGGTTAAGTGGGTATTTAGAGCTTATCATATTTGATTTGATTCTCTAGAATTCAGTTGTTCTGCCTACCATTGCTGGTTGGAAGGGAATCCTTACCCAGAACCAGTAGGTGTCAAAAGGTTTCTCATTGGGCAGTGGCTTGACCACTGCCTTCTCGCCTAAAGTATTTATTTCTCCTTTTGCAGTGTATTCCAATGCCTTGCAGGAGTCAGCAAACAGTATCTTGTATAATGGGTTGATAGAGGAATTGGTAGATGTCCTTCAGATAACAGATAAGCAGCTTATGGTAAGTGTTTATTAATATTCTGCTGTGTATTTTAGGCTTGTGTGTATTTATTTGCCTTTTGGTATTTCCCAGGGGTTTAGAATGAACCCCAAGAGAGAATCCTGGCCCGTTTACTTCTTTTTCTGGCTATTTAGCAGCAAAATTGACAAATGCTGGATTTTCAATATTATTCTAAACAAAGTCCCATCTCCCCCAAGCAGTTGCTAGTAGAATGACCTAAATTTTAGAATTTTGGGTATTAGCAACTTGTTTGAGTAATCTACTTATTTAAAATACATACCTGGCCAGCCGGTGTGGCTCAGTGATTGAGGGTTGACCTATAAACCAGGAGGTCACAGTTCGATTCTCAGTAAGGGCACCTGCAGGAGGCAGCCGATCAATGATTCTAATCATTGATGTTTCTGTCTCTCCCTTTCCCTTCCTCTCTGAAATCAATACGAAACATATTTAAAAATAAATAATAAAACATACCATGCTTACCTTCTGTTTTCATAGGAGATTAAAGCTGCTTCTTTACGAACATTAACATCAATTGTCCACTTGGAGAGAACACCCAAACTCAGCAGTATTATTGACTGTACGGGAACTGCATCCTATCATGGATTTTTGCCTGTACTTGTACGGAACTGTATCCAGGCCATGATTGGTAAATTTTGATGGTTATTATCCTAGACAACAAGAGGAATCCTGCTCTTTGCTTGTCTGCCTTTGTTTAACATCCTGCTAGCTTAACAATTTAAGTGTATTTTTTCTCTCCCTCTCCCAACCTCCCTTGTAGATCCTTCCATGGATCCGTACCCTCACCAGTTTGCCACTGCTCTCTTCTCTTTTTTATATCATCTGGCCAGTTACGATGCTGGTGGTGAAGCCTTGGTCTCCTGTGGAATGATGGAAGCCTTATTGAAGGTGCTCTACTTTATATATATGTATATATGTATATATATTGGGGAAATCAGCTGAAAATGTGTGTAGAATTGCAAGTTTGAAATGGTTCACAATGTGAACAAATAGTATAAAAAAGCTTAATCAGAAAATGCTATACTTAGTTTTTATAGTTTAGCCTTCTAGCTATCTCATTAACTTTTAAGAGCAACTATCTCCATTATTAAGAATTGATCATAGTCCAGATGGTGTGATAGTAGGCCCCAGGACTAGTCAAGGCATTGACACATCTGATGACCTTAGGCATGACACTTAAGAATCCTATATAATAAAACCCTAATATGAAAATTGACCGAACGGCAGAACAAGAGGTCACTGTGATGTTCACTGACCACCAGAGGGCAGATGCTCAAAGCAGGGCCTGCCCCTTGGTGGTCAGTGCACTCCCACGGGGAGCACTGGTCAGCCAGAAGCCAGGCTCATGACTGGTGAGCGCAGCGGAGGTGGCGGGAGCCTCTCCTGCCTCTGAGGCAGCACTAAGGAGCAGCAAGCCCGGCTTCTGGTGGAGAGCAGGCCTAAGCTAGCAGGTGGACATCTGCCGAGGGGTCCCATACTGTGAGAGGGCACAGGTTGGGCTGAGAGACTCCCCCCAGTGCACAAATGTCGTGTACTGGGCCCCTAGTGTGTGTGTGTGTGTATCAGTGTCCTTTGTAAGTTTGGTTCTATTAATAGGCTTTACTTGGGCATCAGCTTTTTTCTCCTGAATATTTTTATTTAATCCTGAAACATAATTTATGTCCCCATTACCCCAGGGGCTTGAGCCCCAGAAGTGATAGAGCTATCATTGGGCAAGCACCAAAAATCAAGCACATGTTTTTTTCCTCCTATTATATCATGCATGCTGCCTCCCTGAGGCCCTAGAGTACATGGTTCCAAAAGATTACATTATTTGTGGCTTTTCATTTGATTGGTTTTGCCTTTTTCTCTCTCCCTGATAGGTCATAAAGTTTCTTGGGGATGAGCAGGACCAGATAACATTTGTCACCAGAGCTGTCAGAGTGGTTGACCTCATCACCAACCTGGATATGGCAGCTTTTCAATCCCATAGTGGACTTTCAATCTTCATTTATAGACTTGAGGTATTATTACACAAGGAGTATTTGAATAGACTTATACCCAGTGAGACCTGAGCGTAGAAACTGCGCTCATAACTCTAAAGAGCCATCTTATTCCTCTTCTGTTTTTATAAACCAATTTTGTAATCTGCATGCCACATTCTTTCATTATCATTATTTTTAATCCCTGGTATATATGTAGGATTTTCTTACTACTTCTCCCTTGATCATAGCATGAAGTAGATTTGTGCCGAAAAGAATGTCCCTTTGTGATCAAGCCAAAGATCCAGAGACCCAGTACTACACAAGAAGGAGAAGAAATGGAAACTGATATGGATGGTAATTAACAGTTACTAAGTCAATATTTTTGTGTTTGACATTTAGCTGTCATCCAACCCCAACCCCATTCTTCATCATAAATTTAAAAGTGAACAATTGAGTTGAGTATACATTTTCAACAACAAATTTTTTTCTACAGAAATGATTTGCATGTTTTCATGAGCATAATTAGAAAAGGGAGGCACATGGTGTTGGGGACAAAGATGGAAGGTGAAGCATATGGGCAGCTATAGAGCCTTATAGTCACTCTATGATGTTAATCGGTTTATTTCAAAACTTAATAGCTGTTTTCTTAAGTATTGGTTCATTATCTTCTATTCACACTAAAATGTAAGCTCCATAATATCAGGGTACTGTTTTGTTCACTGCTGTATATCTAGTAGTGCCTGATGGAGTGTATGTGTGTTTTGTTTTGTTTTTATTGATTCCAGAGAGAGAAACATAGATCGGTTGCCTCCCGCATGCACCCTGATTAGGGATTGAACTCAGCCTGGATATGTGCCCTGACTGGGAATTAAACCCACCACCTTTTGGTGCACGGGACAATACTCCAACCTACTGAACCATAATGGCGAGGGCGTGTAAATGTGTTTGGGAAAGAGAAGGGAAATGTAGGCTCTAAAACGGGACTTTCTGAAACTATCTGGCTATTTTGAGAAGGGAAAGGAGAGGTGATGAAAAAGTTGGATAGGGAACAACTTTTAAATTATTAAATGAGAAAGCTAGAAGACCAAATATTCTTTATCTACATCATGTGTATCCTTTTTTTTAACCCTCTCTGCACCCACATGCATAGTTCATAATCGTAGTGCCAAAAATAAAAAACTTTTCCAAACTAGCTTTCTTATAATTTAAATTAATCTTAGCTTGATGCCCCGGCTTGTTAGTATATGTATCTGTTACTATGCTTATAGTACAGTTATTAGAATTTGTAATGCTGTCATTCTTGACACTAAATGTCCATAGACTGTCATTCCTTTTTTTCTGAACATAATTACCTATGTGCATTTCCGTCCCTTAGAGGCCCCTTTACCCAGTTTCTATCTCTTGTCTATTGTTGGGCAAGCTGGTATTTGAGTTAATGGGTGAGATCCCAGAGTGTTGATTAAAATGTCACATTTAAATGGTGTGGTATTGAAGACTATTTAAAGAATCACTGTTGGTTAAAATCAGTGGTTATCAAACTTTAGTAAGCATAGGAATAATTTAAAGTGATTGATAAAGATTTAGACCCCTATCTAAAGTGCTCATTTAATTCATTAAGTTTGCAAGTGAAAAGCAGGAAATCTGTGTCTTTAGCAACCAACCCAGGTGATTCTCATAGAGAAAAGTTTTTATTAAATGAAAAGCAGTTTATAAAATCATGAGTTTGTGCTTCCTTTATATAAGTAGGCTCATGTATGTATGTTTGTATGTGTATAAAAAAGATTGGAAAGAAGTACTTCAAAATGTAAACAATGGTCTATCACTAATGGAGTTTCATTATATTTTATTATAAATTGTAAGAAGTAATGTATTTTGTACTCTATTAATTAAAATTATTCTATTGAAGTCTATAAAGTAAAAATGAATGCTCCTACTCACCATAACTACTATTTGGGTGTAGTTTTTCCCAGATTTTTTATGCATAATCAAGTACATGTTTACATAGTGTATAGTTTTTTAAATGGGAAGATGAGATGATTAACATACACAACATTGTTCATTCAATGTATCATAGGCATTCTTTCATATAAGTATATATTGAGCAATAAGTATTAATGCTTTTTATATTCATTAAGTTACCCTTCCAACAAGCTCTACCTACTATCTACTATTATCCATCAGTAGTATATGAAATTGCATGTTTCACCACTTTTTTTCTCCCAAATTTTGTGGTTGAGGAATATTGAAGCACTTCTTTTATATGATTATTTTTAATTTCCATGTCTTGAATAAGTAATGTTGTTAAATACGTTTCTTATTTATTTGTGGAAAGTTTGCATTTTCATGTTGAGTTTCAATATCTTCTCTATTTTTATATCATTCATCTCGTGTTAATGGAAAACATTTCTCAGGTGATCTTTCTTTTGGGTGGTACCTTTTATTCTAACTAGTTTCTTTATTATAACTTTTGCTTAGTTGCAGATGTGACTATGGAAAATAGTCCGGGATCATCCACCTCTATAGAGAACCGTCTGGATGTTGAATTAAGGACATCAAGTTCCAACAGCAGTACTACTATATGCCCTGGTCCCCGTCCAGGTACGGAGACACATAGACACACAATCTTTCACACTGATTGGATTACTTGTAAACAAGGGTGATTTGGGGGTGGGGGAGCTTGAGTGGTATATTTGAAAGCTTGCTTCTTATGACTATGAATGTTACTTTGTCATTCTGATGTTTGTTTTCTTATATTAATATTTATTTCATAACATTTTATAGCTTTCTTAGGATCATATGTAGGTTATTTTATCACAACTGTGTTGGAGGGTACATATCTAAAATAGGAAGTTGGGATCAGAGAGCTAATATTTTTCATAATTTTTCTTTTACTTTTTTTTTCTTTTTAATCTTTATTATTGAAAGTATTATTTCTGTCCCCCTTTTTACTTTGGGCTTTTAACAACTTTATCAGTTTTATGCAGTCCATGGTGATTTATTTTTCCAATGTTTTAAAGCTTAGGTGAGTATGCTTTCCAACATCCAGAGATATCACCACAAATGTTTGTTACTGTTGCTATACTGTATATGGGTCTCTTAAAAATTTGTTTTATGTGCCTGCTCACTGGGGTCTAATGGTGAACCCAGTATAATCCTCTTTCTCCCTTGCCAGGAGTCCAGTGTATTCCACAACGAGCAGCCCTTCTCAAATCCATGTTGAATTTCCTCAAGAAGGCTATTCAAGACCCAGCTTTCTCAGATGGCATACGACATGGTATTTGATTCTAGATATCTTCTTGGAGGGTGTTTGATTTTCTCAAAGATTGGTCCTTTTCATAGTTTCTGAAGCTACTCTTTTATAAGGCAGGCTTAGGGAAAGGCCATGCCATTTTGAATAGCTTTTAGTCATTTCATGTCACTTTACCCAAATCTAAGGGTTGTTTAGCAGTTTTCATAATCACCTATGTTTTCCTTTCCCAGCTTTTGATTCTGTACTAACTTCCAACTTTCTGTCTGAGTTCTTTTATTCTTTGCTTACTGTGAAAAGGTTATTGCATGGACAAGGAATAAATGACATGATATGGGGAGGAAAGACGTAGAGGCCGATAGATTGGAATCAACACAAACTTTGTTTACCACAGTGTGTTATATGTAATTTATTGCTCCATCATCCCCAACCATTAAACTACTATTGGACTGATCATATTCTCCTTAATATTCACCTCTCTCTTAGTGATGGATGGTTCTCTGCCTACCTCCCTGAAACACATCATCAGCAATGCAGAATACTATGGCCCATCACTTTTTCTCCTAGGTAAGTGGAGTTGATGTTTAGTTATACCAAGCTGCACTAACCTAGCAGAGGTCTCTGTGTTTTCTATTCTAACAAGAATTGACTATCTACATGTGTGATTATATGTCTTTCTAGTTAGTGGTGAAATATAGAAAGATCAGAATTCAGTTTCAAATATCCATTTTTCAAATGTTAAATATACCTTCTATAACCACTGTATTGTGAATCATTTGTAATAAGTGGTAGTATTGTACATTTGGCTTTTTGTGCTATACTTACACTTCAAGTGTAATAAGAAGTATGTCATTATTCGGTGGTTAGTCCCTAACCTTGGTCTGGAAAATCCAATGAGAATGGTTTTCATCCTCAGAATTGAATGTCATACCTTTAAGCTATAGTACAGAAAATTGTTTCTCACTGTAGAAAATGCAGTTTTAGATGCTGTGGGTACTTTCTAGTTATTTGCAATTTTATATTGGCACTGCTTTGTGTATTCCTGCTGTTTAAACTTCATTTTTATTAACTGTCATTTATTCAGTGCCATACATATTCAGGACAATACATGAAATACATTGGCTTTTAGAATTCTCCTTAAAACTGTAAAGGAATTTAGTGAGAGGTATAAAAATAGAAAAACCTCCTTGTACCAGTAGCAGTTATTTTTTAATACTTTGGGGTATCTGGCAGGAGTATTTTTGATTACCACAACTTAGATACTCCCTTGCTGAAACAATTTAAGATCTTATATAATAAAGAGCTAATATGCAAGTGGTCATCACGCCCTTGCACCGGGGCCAGGGGACCTGACGCAGGGCCTGGGGACCTGAGGCCGGGTCAGGGGATCTGAGGCTGCGCCTTCCTGCCCGGTGTCGGGCAGGGGACTTGAGGATGCTCCCTCCCTGCGGGGCTTGACGGGGGTAGGGCTGGCCGAGTCTGGGTCTTGTGCGATTTTGAGATGCGTGTGGGTGGGCGGGGACTTGAATCTGGGTCCCGCGGCACACCCCAGACTGACAGGAGGGAGATTTTCATATACATTTTACTAATTTTCTTTCATCTCTGACACTTCTATTATAGTGAAAGGGCAAATAGCAATATAAAAATATTTTCTCTAATTAATTCCCTTTTAATGTGCATGAATTTTGTGCACCGGGCCACTAGTTTTTATATAATTTTCTATCCGGTGACATTGCTGAACTTACTTAGTAGTTCATAATTTTTGTTGTTGATTTCTTCAGATATTCTACATAGTCTTGTCATCTGCAAACAGTTTTACTTCTTTATAATCTTTATTCTTTTTATTTGTCTTGTTGTGTTAATGAATTGGCAAAGATTTCTGATACAGGGTTAAATGGAAGTGGTGAGAATGGACATCTTTATTCCTGAATTTGGGGGAAATCATTCAGTACTTCACCATTAAGTTTGAAGTTAGCAGAAGATTTTGAGTTGAAGGTTTTGTTCCACTTTATTAGGTTGAGGAAGTATTCCCTTGTGTTATAGCAGTTCCGCCTCGACATGGAGAGACTCCTCCCAAGGTTAGGTTCAGAGGACAACACTCACAACAGTAGTACATTGGTATGATCAAGAAAAAGATTTGTTATACCGATTAAGCCCCACGTCAGGGGGCAGGGAAGGATGACTTTGTCTGGGAGATAGCCCATAAACAGAGAGAGAAAAACAAGTTCACAGGCCTTTTTTTAATAAAGGGGAAGTTTAAAAGAGGCTGCAAGAGAATATAGGTGCTTATGGGTTAGGGATGGAGAGCAGGTAAGCCCTCTCAGGATAATGTAGGAGGTAGGAAATGAGACTGAGAAAACTAAAACAAACCATCAGTAGAGGTCAGAATTCCTTTTCTAGAGTCTGAATTCATCCCTGACATTTGAATTAGCATAGCAACTTCCCATGTTTCTTACTAAAAAATTTGTACTTGAGAGAGACCAAATTTGCAAAGCCAACCCAAAATAATTAGGCCAGCAATTATTATTTTAGGTCCATAAGTAATAGTGTAGAGCCTTCAAACCCAGGCAGAAGGAGATGGAGAGTCTGAGAATATCTTGGGGTATTTTAGTAATATGATTGGCTGTTTTGGTTTGTTGTTTTATTTGTTGAACTATTCTATATATCTTTCCTGTATTATTGAACCACATGCAGCAGGAGGTCCTCTTTAAGGCATAAGCTCCACTTTGACATATTAGTGGCTATTTTAATGCCAATCTGTTGTCAACTATCAGAGCAGTTAGACTGTTTTATTCCTCATTAAGGGCTTCTAAGGCCTGAGCTGTTTGGTTGCTGTTTGGTTTATGAGTTGTGCCATTGTCTGGGTAGCCTCTATGACATGCGTGTCAGAGGTGACACGCGAACTCATTTTTTTGGTTGATTTTTCTTTGTTAAATGGCATTTAAATATATAAAATAAATATCAAAAATATAAATCTTTGTTTTACTATGGTTGCAAATATCAAAAAATTTCTATATGTGACACGGCACCAGAGTTAAGTTAAGGTTTTTCAAAATGCTGACACGCCGAGCTCAAAAGGTTCGCCATCACTGCTCTATGAGGTGAGTCTCTTACAAAATTAAAAATACCTACATTTGTGCCTGTTACACCAGAGATGGTGATGGCACCCAATATAAGTAAAAAGATAGCCCAATGCTCCCTTTTGTGGTAAGACTTGATGAAAGAACTAGAATTTCTGGTTGGATCTAGGACACTGTGGGTGTTAAATATCCATAGGAAATAGCTCAGGGTGTCGGGGTTAAGAAGGGTGGGGTTGGTGGAAGTGAGTGTATGACCTTGCTGAGCAGGAGCTGTGTCACAGGAGAACTTGTAGTCCAAGGGGGTTGGAGAGTGGGAGTTTCTGCTGTCTAAATCAGCAGCCACCAATCTTTTGGACCTCACAGTCCACCAGTTGGCGACCGCTGATCTAAATTATGTAGGTTATATATGCCAGGGCAAAATAGTCTCAAAGCGGGGAGATTATCTCATTGTAGTGTTCACTCAATTTGTGGGGGAGGCTGGGAAGAGCATGAGGGCACGTCCCTAAAGAAGTGGATGTCCTTCTGCAACAATTTCATGCTGAAACCCACCAAATAAAGATTCTGTCCCCTCCTCAATCCTACCTCTAACTCTTCTACCACACATTTACCCAATTATATTCTCTCTTAACATCCTAGCTGCCTTTTCTTCACTCATTTCCTGTCTTTTCATGGGGTTAGTTATTGGTTTTAGTTATTCACTCTTTTTACCTACAGTTTCACCAAATTATACTTTATGTTAATGTTTTCCAGCTTATCTTTTGGTTACTTTTTAATTAATGCTGTACTATTTCTTCTTGAGTAGAGGTTTGCCATATTCTAGAAGCATTGATAGACTTTACAGCACAGTTCTAAGTATTCTATTGTCAAAAATTGGTCTCATTAGTACCAAGGACTCCTAACAATGCTGATATTTTTAAGTTGTTGAAAAGGTTTTTTAAGAATACATTTTGGGAATCGAACAGGCAACCTCTTGGTGCATGGGATGACACTCAACCAGCTGAGCCACACCGGATGTGCTAAGAATACATTTTGTCCATTTTTATGAGTTACCCCAGCAAACCACCCCCTGCTTCATCTTAGTTTTTTTTCCTGCTTAAGCTGACAAAAGTTGGTGTGCTTATATAGATGGTGGTACATATATTTAGTGGAATAGTATGCAGTCATTCAAACTGAATGAGTAATGACAGGGAAAGATAAAGGAGATTATTATGGTGTATATTACAATTAGAAAGAAACAAGTTTTATACAATATAACATCTTTTTAAGTAAAATTGTATATATTTAAGGTGTACAACAGTATGTGATAAAGTGAAATGATTTCTATAGTCAAGCTAATTAACATATTGTGTAGTTACCTTATTATGTGATGAGAACACCTGAAATCTAATCTATTAGCATATTTCCAGGATTCAGTACATTATTATTCAGTAATTCAGTATTATTAACTATAGTTGTCATGCCTTACATTGCCCATAAAAATCTTGAAGGATAGTCACTAAATTCTTAATGATTAATCTCTGATGAGTAGTATTGGCAACTTTCATGATAGGAACAATTATTTAGATTGTTGTGCATTTAGCATTGTGTTTTTTGTTTGTTTTATTTTAGCCTTTCAAGTTTTCCTTTTAATACCTGTGAAGAATCTCTGTATCTCATATTTCTCTCTCTTTTTTTTAAAGCTACTGAAGTGGTGACTGTGTTTGTATTTCAAGAACCATCACTGCTCTCCTCACTCCAGGACAATGGGTTAACAGATGTCATGCTGCATGCACTGCTTATCAAAGATGTGAGTTCTTTTTGCTGCTCTGTAAAGAATATTCCATGTATAACCCTCCCTGCAAAACAGACACAATTGATAAGTAGTCTTATAGCATGAAAATCCTATCCCAGATCTTCTGTATGTGCTATTGAAACTAATTGTAACCTGATTATCAAGATCTGTGTGATACCCCTGATCAATGTTTTTCTTAGCATCTACACCTGAACTCTTTTAGATGTCTTCAGACTCACTTTACCTTCTCTGTAGGTTCCTGCTACTCGTGAAGTCCTTGGTTCCCTCCCAAATGTATTCAGTGCACTCTGCTTGAATGCACGAGGTCTTCAGTCATTTGTACAGTGTCAGCCCTTTGAACGTCTCTTCAAAGTTCTTCTGTCTCCAGATTACCTCCCAGCCATGCGGAGGAGGAGGAGTTCTGACCCCCTTGGTAAGTCACCAGGATTTATCTTAAAACTAGAGGCCCAGCACACGAAATTCGTGCATGGGTACAGTCCCTAGGTCTGGCCTGCGATCAGGGCCATCTTCCCTAACTGCCGTCAGCCAACGCTCCCCCCCCCCCCACTACATGCACCCCCAGTTCCCCGTTTGCCATCAGGTGATTGGTGCCTGACAGCTGGGGAAGTGACCGAGAGGTTGGTTGTTTCTGCCCACTCGCCAGCCCCGCCCATGCCGCGGGTGGCCATCAGGCGATCAGAGCCTGCCAGCTGGGGAAAGGGACCAAGAGGTGGCCAGTGCACCTCATAGTGACTGGTCCAGTGGTCATTCTGGTTGTTCTGCCATTAGAGTCAATTTGCATATTACCCTTTTATTATATAGGATAATCGGTTGCTGTTGTGCCAAAATTTTAGATGATTAAAAGTCACCAATTGGCAAGGAAACTCTTCCTTGACTTCACATCATTTCTCTGGCTAGGTGTGCTAAGCCTAATGGGAATTATCATCATACCTGAAATTGCAGGTAGAGAGGAATACTTCATCCTTAGTCTCTGCTTATAATATTTCTCTGCTTCTCAACAGTTCACTCTTAAATGTACCATCATGGTGCTGGTGAGAAATGGGTATTAGAGATCAGCAGTAGATTTCTAGGTCCACCATCTAGTCTATAGTAAGAGGACATATGGAGTCCCAAGGTATTGATCTTGGTAATCTTCTGTTCTGATATTCAAGTCGCCTAAGATAGTCTTTATAAAGAGTTTTCTTTCTCAGTGTATTTGAAACCAGATCATTGAAGAATAGAAAGAAGGTAAGGCTCCACAAAGCATCCAGTTTTTAAAAATGTGCTTTATGCTTCCAGTTACCACTGTAGTATTCTAGCTGCTATCATTCTTTTTTTTTTTTTAATCCTCACCTGAGGATATTTTTTCCATTGATTTCTACAGAGAGTGGGAAGGAGAGAGGAGGGAGAGAGAGAGAAGCATGAGGGAGACACATTGATTAGGTTGCCTCCTGCATGCCTCCCAGGGGAACCTGTAACCAAGGTACATGCCCTTCGGTCCACGGGCTGACACTCTAACCACTGACCCAAACTGGCCAGGGCATAGCTGCTATCATTCTTTACCGGGGCAGCCAGAGGGTTAATGGTTATGCTCCTTTCTTTTCTCTCTCTTTACTCTGCAGTAGTAGTTCAGACCTTGGCAGATTGCCAGGGTAGAATATGGCATACATGGGCACTTTAAAATATGCTTACTGGTCTGACAGTGATTCCTTCCTCCTCCCCAGTGATTTGGTTGCCAAGGTTTGTGTGAATTCATTCGAGAAATCATGACATTAGAAAATTACAGCAAAACTCATTTTGTTCTTTTCTCCTTATATTGGCACAAAAATTAGGTCAAGCTCTATTTTCTTTAGTCTAACAGTTCACTTTTTGCTTTTAAGGGGATACTGCATCCAACCTGGGGAGTGCTGTTGATGAGCTTATGAGACATCAGCCCACCCTCAAAACGGATGCAACAACTGCCATCATTAAGGTGAGAAGTGACCATGGGCATGAGACAGCATTGAGGGGGTAACTTTTAGAAAAAGGCTTGGCCTGCTGGAGATCATTTGGACTCTTAGACTGTGCCTATAAGAAAGAGGGTTGTGTCTGCCTCATTTTCTTCATGTCCCTGGGTTGGTCGTTTGCCCATTCCCCCCATAAAAAAAGTCACTTAATATTGCTTTCTAATACAGGGTGGGACAAAAGTAGATTTACAGTACCCAAGACATTCTTGTATTATTATTTATTATTATTATTTATTATTATATTGTTTTCCATATGAACAACTGTAAATCTATTTTTGCTCCCTCCTGTATAGGAGATGAGCAAGTTGCCAAGACCTAGCTTCTGTTTGTAAAAGCATATTACTCTTCCTAATCTTTGTTTCTTCCTTTCCCCCCCCCCCCACATTTATGAGTCCTGCCAGTTCCCTGTCAGGATTGTTGAGACTAGTATATGAGTTCTGGTGCTTAGTAAATTAGGACATGCACTCAGATCAGTCAGTCACTTAACAGCCATGTGATGCTGAACAAGTTATTTAACTTCACAGAACTTCCCTAGTTTATAAAATGGGCTTACGGGCGACATTTCAGGAATGGTGCATAACATGCATATAATGTTTTGGCACCTTCTTTGGCACATAGCACATAGGAAATGGTCCCAAAATTGCTAGTTACCTCCTACATTCCTTAATTACTAATAAATAATCTTATTTCCTGTACCTTTCAGTTACTTGAAGAAATCTGTAACCTTGGGAGAGACCCTAAATACATCTGTCAGAAGCCATCAATCCAGAAGGCAGATGGCAATGCCACTGCTCCTCCCCCAAGGTCTAATCATGCTGCAGAAGAGGCCTCTAGTGAGGATGAGGAAGAAGAGGAAGTACAGGCCATGCAGAGCTTTAATTCTGCCCAACAGAATGAAACTGAGCCTAATCAGCAGTGAGTGTTTGCAAGACAGGTTCACTAGCCGTGTGATCTTGGGCATGTCTTTTTCATCTGTAAAAGTGAGGGAGTTTGAATAGATGATTTTAAGGTTCTTCTGGCCCTAAGAGTCTATAGGTTTTTTTACCCTTTGACTCTTGTGTGTCATTTGTGGTTTGATATTTAATTTTATTGGTTATCTTAGCAAGCTTTTTTTTCCCTTCACCTGAGGATATTTTTATTGATTTTAGAGAGAGAGAAAGGGAAAGAGAGAGATTGAAACATTGATGCGAGGGAGAAGTATCAATGTGTTGCCTCCTGTACATGCCCTGACTGGGAATTGAACCTGCAGCCTTTTGGTGTATGTGACAACACTCCAACCAACTGAGCACCCAGCCAGGACCAAAAAACTATCTTTCTTAAAAGCCGTTCATAAAGTTGAATCAGAATTCAGTATATCTAGTTGGTGGGCTTTCCTCAGAGGTCTTATTTTATTTTTGTTGATTAGGCATTTTATATCATTGACTGATTGTTTCCATAAGTGAGCACAAATGGAACACACTGCATTTTTGAAGCTTGTCTCCTAAAAAGTCCTTAAGAGTTACAGGGACTTTTTGCTGGTTGGATTTTGTTTTTGTTTTATTACTGTATGCTTATTACAGATAAATCAGAAGGCTTTGGAATGTACTATATGCTTTATCCAGGCACAGTAGATTTTTCTTTCTATTTATTTGAGGTACGTTTAATATCAAAATTGTCTATCTGGATGGTAAGATGTAGGTGGGCTTAAAGACTGCTGGCTGGTAGTAGATAGTCCACCTGACTATTGAAGCTACAATTTAATCGCCTTCTTGCTAAAAGTGAGTGTGATCCCTCTGGACCAGGGGTCCTCAAACTACGGCCCGCGGGCCACATGCAAATACAAATATTGTATTTGTTCCCGTTTTGTTTTTTTACTTCGAAATAAGATATGTGCAGTGTGCATAGGAATTTGTTCATCGTGTTTTTTTTTAAACTATAGTCCGGCCCTCCAACGGTCTGAGGGACAGTGAACTGGCCGGCCCCCTGTTTAAAAAGTTTGAGGACCCCTGCGTCTGGACAGTCATGCATTCGTTCATTTAATAGTGCTCTTTTGGTGTATAGATTAGTAGTCCTGAGAAAAGCATGAGCATTTTAGGCATGGATATGAATGGGTTTGAGCTTGGGCTTAAGAGATGACTATGGTGGAGTAGACAGCAGGAGCAAAGGTTTAGACTCAAACCAGTGGGCCCTATGGGAACTCTAGGAAGGACTGAGCCTATTGGTATGAGGTTTTGTTTGTTTGTTTTTGGGGGTTTTTTTGTGTTTTTTTTTTTTTGGAAGAGAGGCATTAACTACTAAGTACATTGCCTTATTGAGTAGATATCTTAACTTGTCTGAGTAGGCATCATTCTAGCAGCATCTTCTGTTTTGTTTAAAGTGTTTCTGGAAAGAGGGGGATACCCTAAAAGAAAGCAGGACTGTTTGCGAAATAGTCAGACTCTTAGTGCTTCCTTGCCATTCCCTCGACTGTCAGCCAGCTTGCTGGGGTAGGGTTTTCTTTCCTTGCTACAAACAAGGGAAAGATTTGTTAAACATGGTGGGGGCGGGGGGGGGGCTCATACTAGTTTTGAGTCAAGCTGTGTACATTCATCTGCACGCAACTTCTTTTCTACCTGGATATTTTACAGATATCTTAGATCTAACATACCCACATTTCAAATTGTTATGGCATATTAACATTTTCTCAAGCCCTCCATGTCTTCACTCTCCATGATTTTCTTGGGATATCATGTGTCACTGTGTTCTATCCATATTTATCCCCAATCCCCAAATTATCTTAATCTCCTTTTGCATCTACCAAATTCTGCAGGGCCAGCTCAAATGTCTCATTCTTAAAGGTGCTTTTCCTTTTACCTCCAAATAGAAAGTCGGTCTTGTGTGTTCGTTTAACAGTTTTGTTAAAATTATTCATATATTCTAATGGTTTCACCCTACTAACCTGTATGCTCCTTCACGGCAGGGACAATGTCTCACTCAACAATATATCCCAATCACTTTGTATATAGTAATTAGTCAATAAACATTTAATTAGTGGGTTGATGAAATGAATCAAGAACATTAGAATAATGATCTTCCTGAGTCTTAAATGCTAGGAGAGCTGGCCCTAATGTAACATGAATGAGAATTAAGAGATAGAAAAATTCTAGACCCACAGCATTAATACCCTACCTTAGTGTTAGTTGTGTATAGCTTATAAGATGCAAAGGACTCTAGTAGTTGCTGTTCCATGATATCGAGATTTTTCTATACTCAGTATGGTCTGGGTGTTCATCACAACCTCATTCACATAACATACCTAAGAGTCTCGCAAATGTTGATACATGTATGCTTTTCTACTTATGCCACTTTGAGAAGCTTCAATTGGGTCACTATGTGAATTATTAGGGCTGGAAGGAAAAGCAAGATGCTGTCTAGTAAACTTGCCCTCTGTTTTGAATGCTGCAGTATATCAAAGGGTTATCCCAGGCAGCTGTTACGGTAGGAGTTGCTATATACTTTCTGCCAATATAGGAAGAGGCTTAGAAAAATTTGCAGTGTATGCTACCCCCCTCTCCCAAAGTCTTGTTCATACCTGCCCCAAATCACAAAATTCTTCAGTCGGACTCCCAAACAAATTTCTGTCTCCCATGCCCTAGTCTCTTTTCCAATGCCTTAAATGAACGAGTAAAATTTCCAGTATTTTTTATCAAGGTATAATTTCTATACAGTAAACACAGATTTTAAGTTTTTTTTTTATTTCCCCACTCTAACATGAGACAATTAATCTTATTCCTGTCATCATAGAGTAAGTTTGCCTATACTAGAACATCATGTAAATAGATAAATGGAGTATTAATGTGTATCATCTGGTCTGTGTACTGTCTTGTACCTGTTTTCTATTGCTCAGTGTGTTTTTGAGATTCTATCAGCATCCTTTTTGTTGTTGAGTAGTAGTCTATGGTATGAATATACTACGAGGTTTATCTATTCTCCTGTTGACTTAGGAGTTTCCTTCTTTTTCCAGGCTAAGACCGTGTTCTTGTTCCTTATTTTTTTTCCAAAATCTGCAGCTAGTATTTGAAAACGATATTTGTATTTGATCTTGAGACATGGTTTTCTGCTAGAGATTTGGGGTAAGGAAACTTAGGCACTACAGTCTCCCCCACATACATGGAGTTCTGCTCTACATTTGGCGGCATTCATCAAATACTTGTCTTTTGGGCTCTCCTACCTTCTAAACTGATATTGCTGGGAGTGAATATAGTTACCAGTACGTAACCAGGGGTTTTAATTGGGGCAATATGGTGAGGGGTTTTGGTGGTCAATTTCATTTACTTTGCCTAACTTAACCTAAGCCTATCCTGAACAACTTAAAAGATACAGGTTATATAAATCCATGTGATCTTGGGAACTTGAATAGCAGCTTGTCTGTACTTTAAAGGCAGCGAATGCAAAGAAGGGGTTGTTCCCTGAATCATGGCCCACTGGCAGGGCTTCTTTGCCAGAGGCAGCTATGTTTCCTTAACACTTGGAGTGCGGGAAACGAGTTAAGTCGGCTCGCGTGAATTGCGCGTACTCCGCGGGAGCCGTCTTTAACTCGGTTCATATAGATTTGCGGTGGAGTGCGGGAAACGTGTAAACTCGGGCCGATTGTAACTGCGTATTACCAAATATTTGTTTGTAATCCACCCTTTTGGTGGATGGAACAAAACCAAAAGACAGAGCCATCTTATATTTTGGCGGGAAATTCACCCGCACTCCAAGTGTTTTAAGAGCTGGAAGAGACCTGGTTTTCCCCAACCACCCCTCAAAAAAACCCATGAGTTCTGTTGTGTTATATATTATACACTATACTGTGACACTCAATTGTAATCCTCCTTTACTTCTGATTAAGGACTTCAGCACCATAAATATACATGTAAAACTGACCAGAGTAAAATTGAGCTTGGGAATGTGTGCCTGTTTTGGGGGGAGGGGGAAACAGGAAGTTTTTAATTTTATAATTAAGATAAATTGTTACGTTCATCTTGGGAATGCAGTCTTTTATTGGAGTCAGCGTTTTATACGAGGTTAAGATTATAATCACTTTTCTTAAAACCAGTCGGTAGGGGAATTTCTACTGAAGAGAGCTGATCATTTTTACTATTCCTATATGATATCCTGAACCTGGAAGCCAAAAGATGAGGGTAGGAAGAAAAGTGATTTCTGAATAGGTTTGTTTCTGGAGTTGGATTAAGAGCATCTATTTGTTGTTTTCTCTCTTCTCCTCTCCAACTTCCATTTAGTAAATGAAGGAAGTATCTGGATCCCATTTCATGGTATTGCTTTGGCTCTTTGCTGTTATATTTGGCTTTGGCAAAGGGACGGGTGTCTCAATAGGCTAGAGCCATACCTGTGTCGCTTACCTGTAGAGATGGATCTCTGGGTTCTTTCCAAGGAGGTGCAACCCAGCTTGGTGTAAGTAGCATGGAATGCTGCAGTGTTTCCCCAAGCAGAACTTTATAGTTAAGGAAAGATTTACAATTTCTCATGGAATCATTTCACTCCTGGCTGTTGGATTCTCCCTTTGTACAAAGTTCCTTCCCAAATTCTTCACTGAGCCTGTTTACAACATCCTACCCAAACCCTAACTTTGGATATCTCATCCGTGGAGCCATTTCTGATGCCTTTCCACTCTTTACCTAGTTTAGATTTTGCTGTCAAATGTCTTTGTGCCTGGCAAACATTTATTCACATTTTATCTTACTCAGAGATGAGAACTATTAGCTTCTTACCAACTTTTCTTGCCTTCTCTCTCCCACTACCTCTCCCTTCTTCTATCTCTGCCTTTTCCCCAAAAATCTGTTCCAGAGGCCTATAGACAAAGTGCTCTTTATTTGACTCAAGTTTTATCCCTGCCTATGGTTTATCTTTGAGGTAGATTTTGTTTCATGTCAATATACTTTGTGGATTTTCCCCCTCTGTTTCTTTCTTACAAATGCCAAGATATAGACATTGGGCTAAAGGCAGCATTTTCTGTGGCTATGGCATTAGTGCAGCCTTTTCGTCTGCAGTGCAGCATTGAAGCATCTGAAGCAAAAGAATTGATCACAATTTTTGGAGAGTTCAGAAACTATTGTGACAAAAGCACAGATTGTTAGAGAAGGAAGCCTTGGGTGTTGGCTTCATCTTTAACCAGCTTTGATCTGAATGGTTTGTCAATGTAAGCATGAAATTTTGAGCAAAATTAAATTCTAGTTCCTGTTCTCTATAATTTCAAACCTGATGCAAGGACATGGTAAGATATTTATGAGTTTGTTTCTTCGTCTATCTTTTTTCTTCAAGTTAATTTTTAAGTAGTCCTTTAATTGAACTTGCTTAACATAGGGTAATTTCTTTTGACATATGTACAAATGCTGAATTTGTGAAGGCTTGGTTTTTCTTTTCTTGGTTTTTCTCAATCTAGTCAGGCTAGGAAAGCTAGCTGCAGAGTTGATTTCAGCTCTTTTCCCCCCCTATGCTGTATATACACTAAAGGCTATAAGTCTTTAGAAAAGGGCCTAGAATTTCATGCTGTTTCTCTTTCCTCACTTTGTTCTCTTGCACTGTATCATGAATTTCTGTGTAACTCACTCTTTTCTCCCTTAACAGGGTTGTTGGTACAGAGGAACGTATTCCTATTCCCCTCATGGATTACATCCTTAATGTGGTAAGATTCATGGTAGGGGAAAATAAGTAAAGGTTTGTTATTTTCTGGAAAATGTGCGGGGTTACCAAATAGTCCGGAGATTTCTGTGTTTTTATTTTAACGGGGGCCCTTAAAACGCAGAGAAGTGGGAAAAGGTGTGCAAACCTTGTTCTGTGAGACTGGTTTTCTAAAATTTGGCTCTCTCTCTCTCTCTCTCTCTCTCTTTAATATTCCCGATTTTCTGTTGTTTGTTGCCATTCCCTGTAGGAATCCAAACAGGAAGAGTGTGTTGTTTGTTGCCATTCCCTGTAGGAATCCAAACAGGAAGAGTGGGATTTGTTAAGCCAATTCAGTATTATGTTCTTTGAATGTGTCCGCATATATTTTTTCTTGTTACTTGCCATTTTTCGCATTCACTTCTCTTTTTTTAAAAAAATTAATGTGGCCTTTTCTTGTAACTTCCTGTGTCTCACAGGAAAAAGTAAAGTGTTTGAATTTTCCCAGAATTGTTTCCCTGTAAGGGGAAGCCTACTTAACATTTGTTCTAGCCCATTAAGCACTTCCAAGGCTTCCAGAGATGGTTTGTTTTGTGCCTATGTGTTTGTTGCCCACATTTTACTTTCTTACCCTTAAAGAATGCTTTATTTGGTCCGAATCAGAGTTCTAGGTTTAATTTGCATTATGAGCACATTTGAGGAAAACTATTAATGATGTTTGCTTGCAGGGGAGAGGCAACATATTATCATTGCAAAGAGCACAAAATGAGGAAATTAAGAGACCAGACTTGATTCTACCACTAGTTCATGGTGTGGCCCTGAGCAAGTCATTTAACCTCTCTGTGCTCTCAAATTACATGACTTTATGTGTGGCTGAAAAGGTAGCTTGGGAAGAAGTTGCAATTATTCCTTATTTTTCTGGATGTTTAGTGTCCATATATATCTATCCCTGTTTACCTGAGGTTTTGGTATTCTAGAAAATACTGATTTCTTGACTACAAGGCTACCCCTGTCCTTACTCCAAGCTGGCCTTTTAAGTGTCAGGCTCTAACTCTTTTTTAAATTTTTTATTACTTAGATGAAATTTGTGGAATCTATTCTGAGCAACAATACAACAGATGACCACTGCCAGGAATTTGTGAATCAGAAAGGACTCTTGCCTTTGGTTACCATTTTGGGTCTTCCCAATCTGCCCATTGACTTTCCCACATCTGCAGCCTGTCAGGCTGTTGCAGGTGTCTGCAAATCCATATTGGTAAGAAGCATCTGGCCGAATATTTTCATTTCTTTTTAGAAGTCTGTTCCAATACTTCTGTCTGTGTGTCTCTACTGTGGTTTTCCTTTACTTTCAACTAAAAAGTAATGATGAAATCTGTAGTCATATACTACAGGTGAATTTTGTGACTGATAAATGGTGTGCCACATTTTTTCTCATTGAAAACTTGAAGTGTTTATTCTTTGTTCCTGAGTTCGGTCAGTATATAGCTCTAACATTTCAGTTCATTGGAAGGGACTATCTCCAAGAAAGCTTTGGAGCTGGGTTTTATTAGCATCATCTTTTGTCATGAATGCTTTTAACACTATCTGGTGTAGCTGGTAGTTTATTTCAAATTTTGCCAAAATCTGAAGTTTCTTTATTTTAAAAGGGGTAAAATACATGTAGCATGATATTTATCACTTTAACCATTTTTAAGTGTATAGTTCAGTAGTATTAACTTCATTCATATTATTGTGCAACCCATCTCCAGAAGTCCCTTCATCTTGAACAACTGAAATTCTATACCCATTAAACAACTCCTCATCCCCCTCTCCCTCCCAGCCCCTGGTTAACCACCATTCTGCTCTCTATCTCTATGACTTTGACTGTTCTAGGTACCTCATGTAAAATGCACTTCATAAGGTACTTGTCCTTCTGTGGCTGGCTTATTTTGCTTAGCATAATGTCTTTACGATTCATCCACGTTGTTGCATATGTCCTAATTTCCTTCTTTTTTAAGGCTGAATTTACTCCATTCTATGTTTAAACCAGATTTTGTTTATAAACATTTGGGGTGCTTCCATGCCTTGGCTATTATTATGAATTAGTGCTGCTATGAACATGGGTGTGTGAATATTTCAAGCCTCTGCTTTTGTGTGTGGTGAGAACACGTGAGGTCTACTCTTAGCAAATTTGTTGAATAGAATACATTATTAACTATGGTCACCATGGTATACATTAATCCCCAGCAGTTATTCATCTTATAACTGAAAGTTTGTATCCTTTGACCAATATCTCCACATTTTTCTCCAGCCCCTGACAACCATCATTCTATTCTCTGGTTCTATGAATTTGACTTCTTAAATTCCACCTGCTTTCAGTTCTTTTGGTCATATACCCACAAGTGGTAGTGCTGAATCATATAGTAGTACTGGTTTTAATTTGGGGGGGACGACTACCATACAGTTTTCCACAGCACTTTCACATTTCAACCAGCAATGCACAAGGATTCTGATTTCTCCACATCCTCACCAACACTTACTATTTTCTGTTTTTGTTTTTTTTATAGTAGCCAACACAGTGGGTGTGAAATGAGATCTTGTTTTGATTTGCTTCTCCCTGATTAATTATGTTGAGCATCTTTTCATGTGCTTATTGGTATTTGAGTATCTTCTTTGGAGAACTATCTGTTCAGGCCCTTTGTACATTTTTCTATGGGTTGTTTTTTGTTATTGAGTTGTAGTTCTCTATATATTTTGGATATCAGTCCCTTATCAGATAAATGATTTGCAAATATTTTTTCCCATTCCATGGGGTACCTTTTCACTTCGTTGATAGTTCGGTGTAGTTTTCATTTTGAGGAAGTCCAGGTTATTGTGTTTGTTTTTTACTTTTTTACTTGTGCTTTTCGTGTCATATCTAAGAAATCATTGCCAAATCCAGTGTTGTGCAGCTACACTATAGCTTCTTGTGTTTTATAGTTTTAGCTGTTATATTTAGATCATTGATCTATTTTGAGTTTCTTTTTTTTATATGGTATCAGGTAAGGTCCAACTTCATTCTTTAGCTAACACTGTTGAAAAGACTGTCCTTTCCCTATAGCACCCTTGTCAAAAGTCATTTGACCATATATGAGAGGGTTTATTTGGGTGCTTTCTTTTCTATTTCATTAGCCTTGATGTCTGTCTTTATGTTAGTACCACACTTTTTGTGTTGTTCATCCTCACCCGAGGATATTTTTCCAGTAAATTTTAGAGGGAGGGGGAGAGACAGAGAGAGAAATATCGATTGGTTGCCTCCCACATGAGCCCCGACCAGGGCTGGGGATCAACCCTGCAACCGAGATACATGCCCTTGACCAGAATCAATTCAGGACCCTTCAGTCCATGGGCCAACGTTCTATCCACTGAGCCAAACTGGCTAGGACAGTACCACACTTTTTATTTCTATAGCTTTGTGGTTTTAATTTTGGAAATCAGGTAGTGTGAGACCTCCAACTTTGTTCTTTTTCAAGACATATCTCATTCGGTCCCTTAAGATTGTTATATGAATTTAAAGAGAGATTTTTATATTTCTGTAAAAAAAATCCAAAAACCCACCATTGGGATTTTTATAGGGATTACCTTAAATCTATGAAGCTCTTTTATTAGCTGGGTGAACCATAACAACTAATTTCTGCTAAAAATCAGAAATCTAGTTGCTTATGAACTTGGAAAGATCCATAATTATGACGTCTTCATTTAATGTTTTATTTTGCTTTACTTTTTGTGAATATTTAATTGTTATTTCATACTAAGAGAGGGGAAAGGGCTGCTCCATCTTTATCCCACTTCTAAGATACTATGTGGGAACAGATAGGTCTATTTAAAGCTGTAGGAAAGGCACATAAGTTCTCATATTTGAATGACAAGTGATAGTATTTTGCTATCAGATTTTTTTGAAGACAAAGAGATTGCAAGGGCCATATAATCCTTGAGTTGTCTCATAAAACAAACAAACTGACTAGCTGATGCCTATCCTAGAGTAGTCTCTCTTATTGTGGGAAGGAAAGAACATTTATAATAGTGGTTCACTTCCATGCTTTGGAACTTTGCCTAACTTTGCTCCCTGTTGAACAAAATTTGGAATTCATCTTATAGCATGGAGACCTGGCTATTTGAGAATATCCCAATTTATTGGCTTACTACATTTGAAAGCCAATGTGGTAAGAAAAGTAATGTGTTGCTCTAGACAGGGAGGTGTTGAGGTGGGTTATAGCTACATTCATGTTTTGACTCCACCATTTACCAAGAGACCATGGCCAAGTCTGAAACTGTGACACTTATCTTCCACTTCTATTGTGACTATGAAAGACATGATGCATGTGAAGTTCACTGTACATGTTTTAATCCTTTTTCTTGTTTCAGACACTGTCACATGAACCCAAAGTCCTTCAGGAGGGTCTCCTTCAGTTGGACTCCATCCTCTCCTCTTTGGAGCCCTTACACCGCCCAATTGAATCTCCTGGGGGTTCAGTGCTGCTGCGAGAACTGGCTTGTGCTGGCAATGTCGCTGATGCTACCCTCTCAGCTCAGGCCACACCTCTACTGCATGCACTCACTGCTGCCCACGCCTACATCATGATGTTTGTTCATACTTGCAGAGTTGGACAGGTAAGAATTATCTTAGGGGTGAACATGTTGGTTTAAAGCCAGTGAAATACCTAGGGTGTCCATATGACATCTTACTGTGCTTAGTAGTTATTCCTTCATCCTTTTTAAAGAGCTAAAAGTTGATTTTGAATATAATTATTCAGAGAGCATTCCAAAGATCATCTTCTTTTTACTTTGGCTGCAGAGTGAAATTCGTTCCATCTCCGTAAACCAGTGGGGCTCTCAGTTGGGTCTGAGTGTTCTGAGCAAGCTGAGCCAGCTATACTGTTCCCTGGTGTGGGAAAGCACTGTCCTCCTCTCCCTGTGTACCCCAAACAGGTAAGGGATTGGTCATCTCTCTTATTTCTTTCCTAACAGAAAAACTAAGCTCAGTGAGCCTGGAGTATTGGTCTTTAGTCAAGGATAGAAGTGTATAGGAAAGAGTTCAGAGGCTTCTTTGTCTGTCTTAGTCCGTTCTGGCTGCTATAACAAAATACCACAGACTGGGTACTTATAAACAGCAGAAATTTATTGCTCAGTGTTCTGGAGGCTGGAAGTCTGAGATCATGGTGCCAGCATGATTGGGTGAGGGCCCCCTTCCAGGACACAGACTTCTTGTTGTATCCTCACATGGCAGAAGGGACTAAAGACACTAGTCCCATTTGTGAAGGTTCCACCCTCATGACTTAAGCACCTCCCAAAGGCCTTTCCTACTAATACCATCACATCGAGCATTAGGATTTCAATATACAAAGTTTGGGGAGGGGCACAAACATTCAATTTGTAACATTGTCCTTCTCACTTACCAGCCTAGGGACTTGCTTAAAAATCATATTGTGTATCTGATTTATGGTGTCAACATAGTGGGTGTTTAAATTTGGCCTGTTGTTAACCAGATTGAAAAAGTTGAGTTGGAAACCTTGTTGAGTGCTACTTCAGGAATTTGATCATTGAAGGTGTTCTATTAGGTCAACTTAAACTGCTATAGGAAGGGATAGTGTCAGCTAAGCAGGTTAGAGACCAAGCATAACATAAGAGATGAACTATTCAAGTTTTTTGCCTTACTATTTCTCTTTTTGCAGCCTACCATCTGGGTGTGAATTTGGCCAGGCGGACATGCAGAAGCTGGTTCCAAAGGATGAGAAGGCAGGTACGACCCAGGGCGGAAAAAGAGCAGGTAACTCCAAGAAACTAAAATCTCAGCCATTCTTTTAAGTTCTGTCTGTCTTTACAGGTCGGTTGTGAAAGTTTAGTTTAACATTCTAACATCTATAATTCTCAATTTTTTTCCTTTCATTGATTTTTTTAAATATGTTTTCATTGATTTTTTTTTTTTTTTAGAAAGAAAGAGGAAGGGAGAGGGAGAGAGAAACATCTGTCAGCTGCCACCTACATGCCCCCTATCAGGTAGGGACTGAGCACACAATCCAGGCATGTGACCTGACCAGGAATCTAGCCTGTGACCTTTTGGTGCAAAGGACGATGCTCAACCAACTGAGCCACACCCATCAGGGCCTTTTCATTGATTTTTAATTATTTTAAAATTTAGCTTTTTATCCATTTTTTAATAAAAATATATACACACAGTGGTAAAAATTTAAAGATGTAGTAGAAAGAAGAATCACCCATATTTGTATCACACACAAAAAAACAATATTTGAAAGTGTCTTTCTAATCTTTTCCCCTGAGGATATATTTTATTAACGTAGTTACAGTTGTCTTAGATAGAATATTTTACAGATCTCTTTTCACTTAACACATTAAGTGCCATGTAAAGGTACAATGAATTAATCATTCCCTGTTAAGTTTCTAATGTACTATTTTGAAAAATGAACATCTTTGTATGTAGTGTTATGCAACTCTAAGATTGATTCCTAGAAATTACCCTATCAAAGGGTTTGATGGGACTTTAATTTTTGTATTTGCTTGTTTTTCAGAAGCTTAATTTTATAGCTTAAAATGCTACATAATTTTTAAGTGGCTGTGGAACACTAAAAGCACACTGTCCAATATGGTAGCCTCTAACCATGTGTGACTGTTGAATAATTTAATGTAGCTAGTACAACTAAAAAATTAAATATTTTTCTTACTCCTTCATTCTCCCCTGCCCTCCTTCCTGTCTCTCCCTCTCTTTTTTTTCTTTTCTCTTGTTAAGGGGAAGGTATTACGGGTTGAAATGTGTTTCCCCTTCCACCCCCCACAAGCTCCTCAGAATATGACCTTATTTGGAAATAAGGTTGTTTCAGATATAGTTAATTTGAGGTCTTAGGTTGGGTGGAGAAAACTGAATTTTTAATTTTTATTAATTTAAATGTAACAGCTGTTACCCTGTTCACTAGTTGGACGACTTTTAAGTATGTTTGGAACAACTTGGGTATGTAAATCTTTTTTTGTTTCAACTAAATTGTATCAAATATAAACACAGATCAATTATTCTAAAGTATAAAATAGGTACCTTTTAAAAATATTTAGCATTGAATGTAGAATCTTGAGAATTTACATTTGATTACATGTTGAAAGAACAATTTATTATCTTGGATTAAACAGTATATTAAAAATTATACTTGTTTCTTTTTACATTTTAATCTGCATAGTAGAAAATTTAAGATATATGTAACTCACATTATATTTCTAATAAACAGTGCTAATTTAAATAATAGCTTTTATGTTACAGCACAATACAAGTTCCAAATTTCAATAAGCAGAAATGATACACAATTTTCTGACCCTAATGTAACAAGCCACTTTAAAATTAATAAAAGCCACTTTTTAGAAAGTTTTTTTTCTCCTATGTTCTGCATCAGGGAGGAAATCCCTTTGATAAACTATTAAGATAATTTTATGTATAAAAACCTACCAGATATGCTTTAAAATTTATTGAAATTACTAAAAGTGTAAATTAATAAAGAAAGCAGACATAACTTATGAGACAAATAAGGACTGATTATGACAGTATGGGAGAGGTTACAGAATTAATAAAATATATACACACCTCTGACAAGGTTAATTTTAGAGAAAATGAACCAAACCAACAATTAGAATATCAAAATACATCAAATTTAACTCAAGGAAAAGAACTGAGAACAAAATTAAATTCAATGTCAAAGAATTACCTTCTCTAATTCAGATTTTTTCCCCAGCAGTGTCTTTCACACATTAGACAAAGATGACTCTATTTGCACATAGTTTTTCCAGAAAATTTGGTGGGGTGTTTTATAACGTTTGCCTAAAGCCAATTCTTAGATCTAAGAGCGTACACACACACACACAAAAAGAGGCATATCTCACATTTATGTACAAAAATCTTAAATACTAGGGTTTATATTTCTACAGTGGTGTAATCTATGATGTCTGCTTTGAGTTTACTAATAAGCTATAGAATTCTAGCAGGGCATGCTCCTTGACAGTATAAGGGCACCATGCACATTGTAGTCTGCCTAAGTGGTACCCCTGGATCATGCAGTGCCTGCAATCAAGCATATCAATCAGTACAGTTTGGGATTTTTTTGTTTTGTTTTGTTTTTCTTTTCAGATATAGGAAGATTCTTTTCAGGTTTGGGACTCTTCAGAACAAGGAACCAGGTAAATGCTGGTTTACCATGGTCTTACTGATCTTCTCTTATGTCTATAGATGGGGAGCAGGATGCCACAGCTGCAAGTATGGATGCTTCTACCCAAGGCTTGTTGGAAGGCATTGGGCTTGATGGTGACACATTGGCTCCTATGGAGACAGATGAACCTACTACTTCAGACTCTAAGGGCAAATCTAAAATCACACCTGCCATGGCTGCCAGAATTAAGCAAATCAAGCCTTTATTGTCAGGTGAGTGATTCTTTTTTCTACTCCCTTTTCTGGCTTTCAGAGCCTTAACTAGTTCTCAAAAAATTGAGTTGGTATGGCTGGCTGTATTGTTCCCATTAAGGAAGTTTAAAACTTTGGTGGCTCACCGGGCCAATGTTCCTCAGTGCATTGGCCCATATATTAAAGGGTCGCTGGTTCGATCCCTGTCCCTGGTCTGCCCTGGTCAGGGTGCATGTGGGAGGCAACCAATCCATGTGTCTCTCTCACATCAGTGTTTCTCTCTCCCACTCTCCCAATCTGTAAAAATCAATGGAAAAAATATCATCGGGTGAGGATTACAAAGGAAAAATCTTCGGTGGCTCGTTTTTAGGTATACTTTATTGAGTGTTGACTATGTGATAGGCTCTGTATTTATTGTTAGGGATACAAAGATAAGAGAATCACTTCCTAAAAACCCTCTACCCTTTCCCTATCTATAATTCCTTTCCGGCTATTCATTCTTCAACTGCAAATGGCTTCTGCTTCCACCAATTCCATTGAAATGTCTTACCAAGATACCTACAACCTCCTTAATGCTAAGTTTCTTGTATTTGTTTCAGTCCCCTTGTCACTTCCTTACAGCATGATAGTTGACCTACCATCTCCTTCTTGAAATGCTCTATTCTCGACTTTTGTGGTATAAAACTACTGCTTTCCAGTTACCTGTCTTGCTATTCCACCCAGTCTCTTTCTCTGTCCCTTAAACATAGCAAGTGACATAGTTAATTTATTTGTGTTTTAGTAAATTCACTTTGACAACTCTGGAGATCACGTTAACATGATACAAGACCACATTAAAGATGTACACTAATCTGTCTCTACCATTTTTGCCTTTTAATGTAATATCAATGTTTGGAAGATCTGTTTTTTCTGTTCCTCAGTATTTGCCAGTTTCTGCCACCTTAATGTAGAGGAAAGTGAAGGTGTTAACTTTAGACTCTAAGGGCAAATCTGGGAATCGAAGGTCTGTCCCAAAGCAAGCAGAAAACAGCCTTTGGCGTTTCCATTTGCTATCTTAAAACCCTTGAAAGTTCTAATTTTGCTTAATTCTCCTTTTGTTTTAATTTGAAAGTCTACCACTAACCCAAATTGAAGGAAAATCGACCTAGAGGATGGCTCATGTTGACCTCCCCTATCTTTGTTAGAACTCTTGGACTATGACCTTAGAACATTCTGAGGTTTCTGTGTGGGTCCACTTCATGCTTTTGATGTCAATTTCTTTGTGGTTGCTGATCTTGCTGACTACCTTTGAGCCACTTTGGAACAACTGAAGGCGGTGGTGAAAAAGCACAAACTTAAGTTTGGGTGCATTAGATTTTCAGAATCTGGGCATATTCAACCTCTAGCCAGGCATTGCAAGTGTTCCAGTACAGAGAAATATTTTAAGAAAAACAAGTCAACACAAAAATATAATATGCTTAGACATATCTTCTTTTTCTATGCATTTCCTTTTACATTTGGATTGTACTTCTTTCGTTCAACCACATATACCAGCAATTCTCAACCTTTTTTATCTCATGGCACACATAAACTAATTACTAAAATTCTGCAGCACACCCAAAAATATATTTTTTGCTAATCTGACTTTAAAAATTGGTATAATTTTGATTCATTCACACTGATGGCTATTATTGTGTTGGCTGTTGTCACTTTTTTAGTTGACAATCTAAGGGAAACGAGGTCAGTGCCCCTGACTAAATAGTCAGGTAGTTTATGTTTTAAAAATTTTTGTGACACATGGCATACTGTTTGAAAATTGCTGACATATACCAAAAACATTTCCCAAAAATGAAAACTTGAAATACTTATAATCTACCTAACACCTTAAGAAAGCCACTTAGAATTGTTTATGCTTTTCCTAGCTGTCTTTTTCCCTTTGGGGATTATAAGTGACTTCATAACCCAGTAAGTCTATTATTTACTTCAGTAGTTCTTATTGCTATGTTACTCTCTGCAAAGTTGGTTTCAATTTATACTTCCTCTAACAGTCTGAATACTTGTTTAACTTTCACATTTGTTATATATCTAGTGCCAAGACACGTCTCTGTCTCCTGCCTTTAAAAGAGGCATTTATTCCCTATGGAACTTCCCTTTTGGATTATGATGTGTAGAGTCAAATCCAGGTGTTTCCTAGGTGTTGGGTGTGAGGAAGTGGTCAGTCATAAAAATGTATTAATGGTAATGTGTCTGTTATAAATGAAACTAATTCTGAGAATACTGTCAGCCTTATTCTAACTTTTGGATTCCAGCCTCTTCCAGATTAGGCCGAGCACTTGCTGAGCTGTTTGGACTCCTTGTTAAACTTTGTGTGGGGTCTCCTGTCCGCCAGAGAAGGAGCCATCATGCTGCCAGCACCACCACAGCACCGACACCCGCTGCTCGATCAACAGCCTCCGCCCTCACTAAGCTCCTCACAAAAGGCTTATCTTGGCAGCCTCCACCATATACACCGACTCCCCGCTTCAGGTGAGGTTCTGCTTAAGAGACAGAATCAAATTGACTTGGTGGTCTCTTACTCTAGCTGTGTTATGTAAATACAGTTTAGAGAACCTGTTTTGGTTCTACTTAATCTAGAATACAGAGATTTTTAAAGCATTTATAATCAAACTGCATTTCAATAACCTTGTATGTTTAGTAGGTAGGAGCCTACTTAGAAACTTAAGAAATTTTAATAAGCAGACTAATCACCCACCTGCATTTCAGTCAGATGAGTGCAATGTTAAATTTTACTCTTGGCTTCTATATGAATTTCCCATTGTGTTAGTGTCTGCCTCAGAGAATGTTAAATATGTTTTTTCCCTCTTTCAGGCTAACATTCTTCATCTGTTCAGTTGGTTTTACATCCCCAATGCTGTTTGATGAGAGGAAGTATCCCTACCATCTCATGCTGCAGAAATTTCTCTGCTCTGGAGGCCACAATGCTCTTTTTGAGTAAGGATCAACTTTTTAAGCCACCTATCTTGTGACAGTGGGATACATAGAGACACCCATTGGTTGTACCCTTTCACATTTTGGGCACTAGCCATTATTTATTTCCATCTTTCGTGGAAGGTGTAGAATTCAGCCTTTCTGGAGGTGTTTGTAAGGGTCTCTGCTTTTCCTCAATGGTTTTCCAATGTCTGGTACATATTTTTCTAATAGGCTTGTCTTTTTCTATTGTTTCTCAATATGATCATTTTTCTGCTTCTCAGTCAAAATTTTAAACTAAGTTTCACTTTTTGTTTATTTTGGCTTTAAAAACTAATGCTAGAAGTGGTAATCATTTTGCAATATATATATATGTGTATCAAATCATGACATTGTACACAAATTTACATATGTTGTATGTTAATATCTCAAAGCTAGAACAAAGACCAAATAAAGGTAAATCTAATAAATGTTGGACAGATTGGAAGCAGTGGCTCCAAGGGGAGGGACATGTAGTGCCAATATAAGGACTGGGAACCTATCACATGTCCTTTTTACCACTACCCCATCTAAAATACTAATGTTCTCTCTCCTTATTTTCTCTTATTTGAATTTAGAACTTTCAATTGGGCTCTGTCGATGGGTGGCAAAGTTCCTGTTGCTGAAGGATTGGAGCATTCAGACTTACCTGATGGCACAGGAGAATTCCTAGATGCTTGGCTTATGTTGGTGGAGAAGATGGTGAATCCTACCACGGTGCTTGAATCTCCACATTCACTGCCTGCCAAATTGCCTGGAAGTGTCCAGAACTTTCCACAATTCAGTGCCCTCCGTTTCCTTGTGGTAACTCAGAAAGTGAGTATTCAGCATTCTAAAACCAAGAGGAATTTCTCATGCTGACTAGGTAGCTCCTACTCTGATTTGTGCTCCTTGATTAAATAACTTGATTATTGGAGAACCATTAGATTCTACTCCCAGATAGGGCTGCATTACAGAAGGGAATAGGGATCATTTGAGAATTTTCTGTGGTATACACATTTGAACCTTAAACTTCAGATTGATATTTCTAGGTTGCATTAAATGCCCCTTCTCTGTGCTTGCTTAGGCCCCTTCAGTACTGACCTAGGATTTTGTTGTTGGCATGTACTGATTGTGGAAGGACTTTGGCTTATTCCTCAACAGGGCTTTTTGAATTGAAAAAAAAAATGATTTTCACACAGCCTTTCAAATTATTTCTAGGCAGCATTTACTTGCATCAAGAACCTGTGGAACCGGAAACCCCTGAAGGTGTATGGTGGGCGAATGGCAGAGTCCATGCTGGCCATCCTGTGCCACATCCTCCGAGGAGAGCCTGTAATTAGAGAGAGACTGAGCAAAGAGAAGGAGGGGTCTCGAGGAGAAGAGGATACAGGGCAAGAGGAAGGTGGCTCCCGCCGAGATCCTCAAGTCAACCAACAGCAACTGCAACAGGTACTAAATACTGACCTGATACTCCAGGGCCTAGACTTTGCACCTGATAGAATGCAGTGCTTGTGGGTTTTCTAACTTTCCATGCCACTAAGTGCCTGGTCCGGTTAGCCAGGATATAGTTTTAGATTTGCTCTTTATCTTACTGTTTGTTTGGTTTTGGTTTTGGTTTTTTTCATCTTTAAATAAACATATAAACCACATTTTGAAAAATGTAAGCTAGAAGCAGTAGTGGGGTGGAGGTTGAGGGGGAAGCACTTATGAACTTGACATTTAAATTTCAAAAGAATATTTAGCATAGTCCTCTGGGCATTTGTATATATGTGTTCTCTTTATGTCCAGAGACCTGTTGCAATATGACTTCTAAATATACATGCCATAATTTTTATAATAACTAACAAATGCTAACTTTAAGAAAATTTAGAAATACAGCAACATATTTTAAAAGGGTAGTCATAATGTCACCACACAAGATAATTATTGTGTTCTTTTTTATCATTTGGTTCTATGCCTAATTTTTCTTTCTTTATTTTTATTGTTGAAAGTATTACAACAATCCTCCATTTTTCCCACATTGCCCCTCTCCACTCAGTTCCCACCCCACCCCAGGCCTTCACCACACTATTGTCTGTGTCCATGGGTTATGCATATAAGTTCTTTAGTTAATCTCTGCCCACCCCCTTCACCCCCTTCCCTCTGAGATTCATCAATCTGTGCCATGCTTCCATGCCTCAACTTATTTGTCAGTCGGTTTATTTTGTTCATTACATTCCACATATGAGTGAGGTCATGTGATACTTGTCTTTCTCTGATGGGCTTATTTCGCTTAGTATAATACTCTCCGGGAGTATTATACTGCTGTCTCAAAGGGTAAGAGATCCTTCTTTTTTTTTTCCAGCTGTATTGTATTCCATTGTGTAAATGTACCAAAGCTTTTTATCCACTCATCTACTCATGGGCTCTTGGGCTGTTTCCACGTCTTAGCTATTATAAATCGCACTGCTATGAACATAGGGGTGCATGCATTCTTTCTCACTGGTGTATCGGGATTCTTAGGATATATTCCTAGAAGTGGGATCACTGGGTCAAATGGCAGTTCCATATTTAATTTTTTGAGGAAGCTTCATACTGTTTTTCACCAGCGTGTACTATGGTTCCCTTTTCTCCACATCCTCACCAGCACTTGTTGGTCGTTGATTTATTGATGGTAGCCAATCTGGCAGGTGTGAGGTGACACCTCATTGTCGTTTTAATTTGCATCTCTCTGGTAATTAGTGACTTTGAGCACTTTTTCATATGTCTCTTGGCCATCTGTATGTCCTCTTTGGAGAAGTGTTTATTTAGGTACTTTGCCCATTTTTTAATTGGATTGTTTGTCTTCCTTTTGTTGAGTTGTATGAGTTCTTTATATATTTTGGAAATTAACCCCTTATCTGATATATCATTGACAAATGCTGTATGTTCTCTCATACAGTGGGTTTTCCTTTGCATTTTGAGGATGTTTCTGTTCTCTGCCTAATTTTACATAGTTACCGTCATATATTATCTAGAATTGTGTTGGTGTCATTAAGAAAATGGTTTTTTTTATGTCTTAGTCATTCTTTTATTGCGGATGTTAATTTTCTTATTTGGTGTTGTAAAGCTGTGGTATATGGTTTCTTTCTGTACATCTCATGATTATTTCACAGTGATAGAAAACCTAGGTCATTTTTTCGGGCTCTTGTTCTGTTGCTAGTTTGTTTTCTGAAAAGTAGGACCAATTTTTGCTTCTGCTGTTGTGATTGTTGAATTAGAATAATCCTATTAATGATAATAACCATCTAACCCCATTTTCTTAGGGGAATCATCTGCCCCATTGTGCAGCTCTAATGCTCCAAAGCACCAAATAGACAGGTCCATCTGTGTTACCTATCTTAGCTTATAAATATTCTCAGTTCCCGTGAACTTAGAAAAACTTGTTTACTTCTTGAAAGGGTTTCTTTCTTTTTAAAATGCGTTTGGTTTTCTCTTTTACTGTGGTTCTGAGGTCCTACATTCTTTTTGTAGCTCATGGACATGGGCTTCACAAGGGAACATGCCATGGAGGCCTTGTTGAACACCAGCACCATGGAGCAGGCCACAGAGTACCTTCTAACCCACCCTCCCCCAATCATGGGAGGAGTTGTTCGGGTGAGTTGGCCCAGGGGCTCTAATCTTGTAGGACACTGGTTTGGCTGCTGATGTGCTTTTCTCCTCTCCTGCTTTCGTCACTGGTCTTCCCTTATATAAACTACTTCTCATTTGCAGACTTCTTCGTGCCAATATTTTCTTTTCCTAATAACTCTTCTAGCTCTAGAAGTTCCCTATCTCCCAGGCATGCAAATTACTGGACTTCGTTTGCAGAAGAACTCTTAAATCCTCCACAGTCAGAAAGCCATGGAAGAGGCTCTCTTTTCTGACATGCAGAATAGGTGGCACGTGGCACATTAAAGCTCCCTTCCTGTACTTAATTTCATTGTGATTTTCCCTCTCTGTTCTTACAGCTACCAGGTAAGTCTAGTTCGGTTTTACTCTAGAAAGCAGCATTCGGAGCCCCTTCTCTAAAGCTTGAGCACAGATGTCTGGTTCCTTATGAAATGGGGTATATATAGTTGCTGCATATTCTGTTGTTGCTCTGTAGGATCTGAGTATGTCCGAAGAGGATCAGATGATGAGAGCTATTGCCATGTCTCTGGGACAGGATATCCCAATGGATCAAAGGGCGGAGTCACCTGAGGTAACTAGAATACAAGGCATCCAAAAGGGCCTGACACATTAATCTTAGTATTTCTTTGAACATTCTGCTACGAGTACAAAGTAATTGGTAGAATTAAAGTCTAAAGAAAGACATGGAAGTATTCATTTATCCCAACCTTGTCTTCACTGATCTACATTGTATTGACCTAAAGCTTTAAGTGGGGCAGATGAAGCATTTCTCTTTATTGTCAAATCAAATAAGATACCCCAAATGTACTTGGTTGTATCCATAGGTCAAACTTGGGTGTCTATTTTTAGATAAAAGTTGGTTGCTTCTGTTTGCTATACTGACAGAGAATGCAGGACAATGTATATAAATGATTTTGTAGGACGTAATGTAGGTTTCTGTGAATAAATTGGCAATGTTTTAGTGGTTGGAGGTGTCCTTCTATGCTTTCCTTGTCTTGCCTTAGCCTTTGTGGCTGCCCTCATACTTGTTGCCCCATAATAATGAACATATCGCTTGAGGAAAAGGTTGAGGGTATTCATATGATAAGGCAAATACATTCTTAGAGTCTTCCTCGTCTTTGTTCCTCCAACTCTTCCATATGCCATCACTCTTCCTTCCCTGCCTCCAGGAAGTTGCTTGTAGGAAAGAGGAGGAGGAAAGGAAAGCTCGTGAAAAGCAGGAAGAGGAAGAGGCTAAATGTCTAGAGAAATTCCAGGATGCTGATCCATTGGAGCAAGATGAGCTCCACACTTTCACAGATACCATGTTGCCTGGTTGCTTCCACCTTCTTGATGAGCTGCCAGACACAGTGTACCGGGTGTGTGATCTCATTATGACAGCAATAAAACGTAATGGAGCAGACTATCGGGACATGATTCTGAAGCAAGTAGTCAATCAGGTAAGCTCTCAAGGGGCCAAAAGACAGGATTTTATAAGGTGGTTTTCCTGCCATCTGTCAAAACCTAATTTCTTTAAAAGATTAATATTTTTGCAATTTACCCAATGTGGATGTGGTATTCTCTCTTTGAATTCTCTAGATCTGGTAATTGGCTCTTTCTTGAGATTGTTCCTACAAAAAGTAAATTAACTACTTCACAAAAATGTCTTTGAAAGGAAAATTAAAAGCTTTCTGTTTCTAGGCATATCTTCTTAGATTCATCTTAACTGTCTAAACTATGTCTCATTCCTGAGCCAAGTTAGGCCCCCTGAACTAACAGTGAATAAATGTTTTTTCCCCTCCCCTCCTATGCAACAACCACTTGACAAATGAGTCCCCATCCTGATGAATAGTTGTGACTTGTTGTTTGTCTTTCTTGAGCAGTATTTTTCCTCATTATGAAATTAATATATGCTAATTGTTAGAAGTAGGATACGAAATAAATTCTCTAAATCCCCACACAAATAGATAACCAGTTAACATATTGGTTGTATTTTCTTTACTATTTTTGTATTTAAATCATTGCAATTTTGTTTTATATTTTTTAAGTTGAAAAATAAAGGGGAGAAATCAAAAAGTGATGTATGTAATCAAAACTTTGGTATATGGAATCATCACAAAAGTAAAAGACAAACTGAATAAACCATTTTTTCACAAGAGATGACCAGGGTTTAGTTACCTTTAATCTATATCAAGAGCATATAGAAATGATTTTAAGAAAACTAAACCCTTAATATGAAAGGACAATTATATAAATTCATTACAAGAAATTTAACATGCAGCCTGGCCGGTTTCGCTCAGTGGTTGAGCCTAAACCCTTGAACCAGGAGGTCATGGTTGGATTTCTGGTCAGGGCATATGCTCGTGTTGCAGGCTTGATCCCCAGTAGGGGGCAAGCAGGAGACAGCCAATCGATTCTCTCTCATCATTGGTGTTTTTAGCTCTCTCTGTCTCCCTTTCTATCTCAAAACAGTGGGAACAATATCCTTAGGAAAGGATTGGCAAAAAACAAAAACAAAAAATAAAAATACCTAGCATTTAAAAAGAAAGAAATTTAACATGCAAACTAAAGCAAGACCAAGTTTTTTTTTAACATTTTGGGTTTTTGTTTTTAATTCTGGGGCAGAATATTGTGAAAGATTACTGATGGGAGTATAGGTTGGCATAATCTTTGTTGGGTTGACTATATGCATCAGAAATTTTTAGAATACTCATTTCCTTTAATTTAGGATTTAGGCTTCTTGTAATTTAGCCCAAGAAAATAATCTTTAGAGATTGTCCTATAGTAGCACACATCTTCTTTTAATACAGACATGATATCTCAATAGTATATACATAATTATTTATCCACCCTCTTTTGGCGAATGTGTTGAGAGTGGAGTATGAGTACAGGGTTGAGAATGTTTTGACAAACCTTATCAAACTCTTATTTACAGTTATCTGACATGGCCACTCCTCTTTTCTAGGTGTGGGAAGCTGCTGATGTATTGATCAAAGCCGCTCTTCCCCTGACAACAAGCGACACAAAAACTGTGTCAGAATGGATCAGTCAGATGGCCACCCTGCCCCAGGCATCCAATTTGGCTACTAGAATTTTGCTTTTAACCCTGCTTTTTGAGGTAAGATTTAGATCTTTTAGTCCCTCTGTTTCATTCATCAGAGAATTAATTGAACACCTATTATTTGAGACATTGAAGAAGGTAGAGAGAAATCTAAGGCATGATCTCTGCCTTTCATGAGCCTGCAGTTTCTTATAGGCTATAATGCACATAATTAAATACAAAATACAGCATTTGGTACATGAATGTCAGTGAGTTCAGGGAGGGTATATACAACACTTCCGGATAATGAGAGGCTTCTCAGAACAAGTGTTCATTAGTTGAATTGAGTCTTAGAGGATTTGGGGGGTAGTCATTAAAAGAGGTATTTAGAATTACTATTGTAGTTCTGTTGTGGAATACTTTTGGTCTCTGAGGAAACCTGTAAGTGGCAGCCAAAGCAGGGTAGTTGGTGAAAATTGAATAATGGGCATCAGGTAGAATCTGACTCTTCTTTTGTACCTGGTCAGTCAGCAGGTTTTTTGAGAGAAAAGAGTATTTTGGCCAAGACATATTCTTCTTCCAACCAACATAGGAATTAGTAGGCAATTGATTTTGAACAAATGACTCTTCATTTGTCATCATGTTTCATAGTAAACCCTGAACTTAATGGAGTAAATACTTTCAAGCAACGTAGGAGAAAAGTTCAGTGTATGTGTCAAACTATAGTCTTGGGGCTTTCCCTTTTAGTGGAAGTGGCAGTTATTATAGCACTAGAGGCCCAGTGCATGGGGTGGGGGCGGGTTCCCTCAGCCTGGCCTGCACCCTCTCCAATCCAGGACCCCTCGGGGGATGTCTGACTGCCTGCAGAATAAGGTCTAAACCAGCAGTTGAACACCCCTCTTGCAATCCGGACCGCTGACTCCTAACTGCTCGCCTGTCTGCCAGCCTGATTGCCCCTATCTGCCTCTGCCTGCCGGCCTGATCACCCACTAACTGCTCTCCCTAACTGCTTCTGCCTGCTGGCCTGATCGCCACTAACCACTTCTGCCTGCCGGCCTGATCGCCCCTAACTGCTTCTGCCTGCTGGCCTGATCACCCCCTAACTGCTCCCCTGCTGGCCTAATCGCCACTGACCGCCTCTGCCTGCTGGCCTGATCACTCCCTAACTGATCTCCCCTGCCGGCCTAGTCACCCCTAACCACTTCTGCCTCCCGGCCTGGTAACCCCCTATCTGTTCCCCTGCTGGCCTGATTGCCCCCTAACTGCTCCCCTGCTGGCCTGATCACCACTAACCGCCTCTGCCTGCCGGTCTGGTAGCCCCTAACTGCCTCTGCCTGCTGGCCTGGTCGCCCCTAGCTCCTCCCCTGCCGGCCTGATTGCCCCCTAACTGCTTCCCTGCCGGCCTGATCGCCCCCTAACTGCCTCTGCCTTGGCCCCCGCCACTGTTGCTTTGTCCAGAAGGACATCCGGAAGACATCCGGCCTAATTAGCATATTACCCTTTTATTAGTATAGATTTGTAAATAGGTTGCAAAGTACAGAATGCTGGGGGTCCCTCATAACATTATAACATAAAGAGAAAATCATAAGTAATAGTCCACTATTTTCTTCTAGTCCTTTTTCTGTGTATTTAAAAAATTGAGATCAGATTATTTTAAAAGTTGTATTTTCTCTCTGTATTATATTATGAATATTTCCCCATGTCATTTATATATTATTCCATCTCTGGACATCCCATTCTTTAAGTAATTGCCTATTATTGGACATTTAAATTATTTCCAGTGATTTCCTGTTATAAGTGATACTTTAGTGTAGCCCCTGTAGAGCAAATCATTAACTGGGTTGCTGTGTTTAATTATTCCATCTTCCTTGAAAGATTGTAAGGGTCCTCTGTAAATTGGAAGCTTTTCAACTTCAACATAGTTAACACTATATAACCTAGATGACAATCCTTAATGGTATTAATGATATTAATAACAGTTTCCATATTAAGCACATACTAATGTGCTAAGCACTGTGTTGGGCACTTTGAATATATAGCCTCATTTATTCATCACAATTACCTTGGAAGTTGAGATTATTTCCTTTGATCCATGAGGAAACAAAGGCCTCGAGAATTTATGTAACTTAGGTCACACAGATGGTGCATCATGTAGAAGTGGAATTTGAATTCAGCTAATTCTAATAGTGTTCACCCCTGTGATTACTGACTAGAAATTGGTATATGTTTTCTTTTTCCCTTTGGTTAATCAGGAGTTGAAGCTACCTTGTGCTTGGGTGGTCGAATCTAGTGGCATCCTTAATGTCCTAATCAAACTCTTGGAAGTGGTTCAGCCCTGCCTACAGGCTGCCAAGGAGCAAAAGGAGGTCCAGACCCCAAAGTGAGTTTACCCTATATCCTGGTTTTACTTCTGTTTTTCTGGGACATGTATAGGGTAAATCTTGGGTACCTTTTGTTGTTTGAAAATTGTGATGTCCCTGATAAAGTCAGGGTAAGTTTTCTCTTGTGTCTAGGTTTCTGGTTTGCTCAGAATAAAGCATTTCTCCTTTTGTAGGTGGATCACCCCAGTGTTGCTCCTGATTGATTTCTATGAAAAGACGGCCATCTCCTCAAAAAGGAGAGCCCAAATGACTAAGGTATGTAATATATTGTGTATGGTTGGCAGAATTGCTTGACCTCTTGAAGCAAAGAATAGGCCAGCAGAGAATACAGGAGAGTGGTAAAGAATGTAAAGCTCTCTGATCAAGGAATACATCTCTTTTGGGGGATATTGATAGCTACATTTCTCTCCTGAATGGAGTGTTAGAATTATTTTTTTATGGAGCTAAAGGGCCCAAGAACTTATTCTGGAAGTAAATGTTTAGGAAGTATGCAGAGGAGTGGCTCTTCTGTTGTATAAAGGACTGAGTGTGTGCAGTTTCTCCCAAAGCAAGTGCTCCTTAACGGAGATTACATATGTCACATCATCTCAGTTCCTTCTCATAGACAGAAATTTTGTTCCACTAAATCTAAAATCACTTCCCCTTTTATGAAAAACAGTTGGAAACAAAAGGAAAGCAGAGGATCGCAGGACAAGGATAGAGGGTTTAGTGCCTATGGAGAGGCCCAGAAATATGAGGATTAATGTATAAAAAAAATTCTTAGTTCTCAAAATGTATTTATTTTTCCTGGATTAGCTTTAGCAATGAACACTGATAAAGTTAATATTTTTTCTAACAACCAACCTTGTAGAAAATACAAAGAAACTTTGTGCTCTTGTATTTAGTACTTACAGTCCAACAACAACAACTGGCGCTGGTTTGATGATCGCTCTGGACGTTGGTGTAGTTACAGTGCAAGCAACAACAGCACTATTGATTCTGCCTGGAAGTCTGGGGAGACAAGTGTTCGCTTCACTGCAGGCCGAAGAAGATACACTGTCCAATTTACTACAATGGTTCAGGTACATGCTCATTCAATGCTGTAAACTTTATTGAGAAGTAGAGAAGGTGCTAGGTATGCCTTTTGGTTCCCTTCTTTCTCAGTCAGCAGTCCTGACATGTTATAAGAAGCAATGTTACTATACCACTACCAAATTGGGTATAGTTTTCAGAGAAGTGGATCTTCCTGAAGTCTTCAGGTAGACCACGAGTCTGTGGCAATTTGATACTGTCCCACCTGGAAATCATTTTAATTGTTTAGTCAAGGATTAGGGAGTGGTTAGGGATGGTATCTGCTCTATTGGAAAGTTTACAATTCATTATAGGGCCTTCTGTATGCCACTTTCCCTCTGGGAACCTTGATCTTTTCTCTCTGTAAATGATAGGGATGGTTTAAATTGCCAGGGTTCTTTTCTCTCGTAGCATCTTTCCTGGGAGTTCTAATAACCCCCCTTTTCAGAGTTCCTTTTTTGGTAGAGATATTTTTGTCTGTTTGAATTACTAGGTTAATGAAGAAACAGGCAACCGCCGCCCAGTGATGCTGACTCTCCTGAGGGTACCGCGGCTGAATAAAAACTCTAAAAACGGCAATGGGCAGGAACTAGAGAAGACACTGGAAGAAAGCAAAGAAATTGATATCAAGCGTAAAGACAGTAAAACCAATGGTATGGACTCTTAATTTTGAATTTTTCAAGGAGTGTTTTACATGAAACTCGTGTGCCTTTATTGCTTAAGTTCTAGCCGATTTCATTGTCATTTCTTATATATCAGATTGCTTGGTGACTTTGAAAGATTCACACTCCTTTTTATATGCCTTTTCATCTAGTCTTAAAATTGGTGTTTGGTATATTTCTCTTCATAGGGTACAAGTACTTGACTGGTTATTTAGGAAGGATAGGTGTGGGAGAAAATGTCAAGTTAAACTGTCTTACTTTCCCAGTTGTAGATACTCCATTGGCCCTAGAGAATACAAATAATGAAAAGGAGACAAGCCTGGAAGAAACAAAAATCGGAGAGATCCTGATCCAGGGCCTGACAGAGGATATGGTGACAGTTTTAATCCGGGCCTGCGTGAGCATGCTAGGAGTCCCTGTGGACCCAGACACTTTGCATGCCACCCTTCGCCTCTGCCTGAGGCTCACCCGAGACCACAAATATGCCATGATGTTTGCAGAGCTGAAGAGTACCCGCATGATCTTGAATTTGACCCAGAGCTCAGGCTTCAATGGGTTTACTCCCCTGGTCACCCTTCTCTTAAGACACATTATTGAGGACCCCTGCACCCTCCGTCATACTATGGAAAAGGTGAGTCTTTTGGTGTCAGATGATGGTTTAGCTTTGCATCATACTTTTGTTCTCCTTGGTCTCAGAACAGATAGACTTCTGGTTCTTCTTAGGGTCTATAGCTAGATATGTAGACTATATACGCTGCCCAGTAAAATTTCCCAGCTGTATGCTTAGGTGCTTGCTTGAATATGGTAGATGATCCCAGTGAATGACATGAAAAAAGAACTAGAAAATACAGGTTTTTCTATTCTTAAACTTACTATAGTAATAGCTCTTACCTAGTAAGTTCCCTCTGGCAATGTAGGTTTCTTGAACCAAAAACTTCATAAGGAATTGGAATACCTTCCACCAAGTTCATGTCTTAAAGATCATCCCCTTGTAGAGTACTTCTCATGTGTTCACAGGTTATAAAAATAGTAAAGTTTTTGGAATGTTTATGATTGTCAGACACTGTGGTAAGCTCTTTACAACTACCCATTGTGCAGACCTAAAAACAGGCTTACATGTGTTTTGGGTTTTTTTTAGGAACATATAGAACAGTGGAAGAAATGACAAAGTAATCAGAAAAAAAAGAAACATAACATCAACATTAATACGTAATTGGAGGGGTGGAGGGAAAACATCTTACTGATAAGGCTTTTCCTTATTGGTACTTTTACAAAATTTTCATTCCTCCTGCTAATTTGTTTTCAACAGTCATCATGTGAATGTTACTAGACTTCACTTCTATTTTCCTCTCTTGGAACATTGTTTCCCACATGTATATATGCAATATGCATGTTTTTGCATAACTTTTGTCACATTTAAGAATATTTTTTCTAGAGATTCCTAGAAATTGAATCAGACAGTATAAATTTTAAGTCATTTGCCAGAAATCTGGTACTATTTCATATATATATATGTGTGTGTGTGTGTGTGTGTGTGTGTGTGTGTGTGTGTGTGTGTGTATGCATACGTCTGACATTCTTTAGATAGTTTTATTTTTTCACCCAGCCTGTTTGATTTTACCTGACATGAGCAAAAACAAAAGCAGGACAGCTGTTAAAGGCAGAATATGTACTGATCTAAGCTCAGGGAACAGCCCAACAAGGAAGAAACAACTATATATAGACAGGATTCTAACTTAAAAACAAAATAGTTACAATGTTTAAAGTTTATATAACTTTAAAAATGCTAGGAAAAAAATATAGGTTCTTGTTGGATGAGAGAAAACTCGGAGCTTAAAGGACATTGTATTTGGGGGTGTTGGGAGCAAAAGAAGGTCAGTGACAATTTTAACATACCGAGTTGGCAAAATGTAAATGCTTAATAATATCCATTGCAGGTACGGGTGTGGAGAACCAGGCATACTCTTACTTTTGGTAGGAGTGGAAATTGGTGCAGCCACATTGGAGGGCAATTTGGTACTGTCAGTTTAAGATATCCTTTGACCTAGAAATTCTATGGCTAAGAACTTATAACTAAAGTCAAGTATGCCAAGGTACATATACAAGAATTTTCACTGTAGAATTGCTTGTAATATCAAGAAACTAGAGATCTAATGTCCAGCAGAGGACTGGATAAATAAATTGTGGCACATTTTTTATAGTGAAGTTATACTTTTCTGTATTTAAAAAGTAAGAATTGTTTTATAATTGCAGCCTGACGGACAAAATATAGGGATTAATATGCCAAACTAAAGAGCATGGTCAGTTTGGTAAGAAAACCATTAAGATTCCAAAAGACGTTTATCTTTGTGAACATTGTTCATGAAGAAATAGATATTGGGAAACACAATATAATTGTTTTCTTTATACTTTCCTCTGATTTCCATGATTGACGAGTCATTTTTTTTTTAGAAGAGCAAAACCATAATAGGTATCTAAGCCCTGTGGTATCAAAGCAAACAATCCATAAATATAGTTTGATATCTCCTGTGGCTATCATTATCTGAAATGGATGATTGGCTTTGAGGCATAAAGAAAATCTTTAATTTTATTCTTATACACTGAGTGGATATCAATATTACATATTTTTAGGGTTTGAACCATTCAGTTTAAAATTAGGACAGCCTTTAGGAAGGCTACGAGCTGGCACTTAAATGTGGGAGCCATAATTTGGATGAATGATCAGTGGTCTAGATATATTTCCCAGTTTATCTAAAAGATCATATACCATCTGGTCTAATATTTTATAATTTTGGGATATGCTGAATGCTGTTTTTTTTGTAAGCCACATTTTTGAATTGGGAAGGGACTTAAAAAACCAAGTTTATCTTTCTCCCAAAAATCTAAATCTGTTATTCACTGTCTTGAGGCAGAGCTTGGTTAGTATTTTAATCCTTGGAAACTCTTCCTTAAATGCAATTGTATTTTTAGAAAGTGGTCTTTAATCAGCAATGTTTCTCCCTCTTTTTACTAGGTTGTTCGTTCAGCAGCTACAAGTGGAGCTGGTAGCACTACCTCTGGTGTTGTATCTGGCAGCCTTGGCTCTCGGGAGATCAACTATATCCTTCGTGTCCTTGGGCCGGCTGCATGCCGCAATCCAGACATTTTCACAGAAGTGGCCAACTGCTGTATCCGCATTGCCCTTCCAGCCCCTCGGGGCTCAGGAACTGGTAAGTTTCCCATTCTCCTGGCCTTTTAAGACATTGAGGTTTATGGCCTAGTATAACCCCAGAAATTTTCTTCAAAGAGATCTGTAACTTGGAAAGCTTTCTTAGGCAAGCTTTGGGACATTGGCTGATTGATCATGTGAGTCAGTTCAGCGGTACTTCAATAGGTCTTTGTCCTGTGGTAATCTCTGGGAGAAATACCAAGGATTGTCCTTGCTTTTTAAGAACTCATCTTAGTGTGGCAGCAGGGCTTACATACAGTGAATGGCTTATAGATTGAATGATAGTTGAGGAACAAACAGATAAATGACTCATGATACAGAATGAAGTATACAGTATCCTCAGTATATTCTTGCCAAAAGTGTTTGGCCTATATTTAATTATGAGGAAACAATTAGACATAAATTGTGAAACATTCTATAAGAAAACTGGCCTAGATTCTTTTCCAAAAATATAAATATATTGAAAGTGGAAAAATGCAAGGATCTCCTAGATAAAAGACCAGAGAGATAACCCCCAACAACCTTGATGGGGTTGTGGACCAAATAAAAGAGATTTGGAGAAATTTGAATACTGACTATCCTATCTATTAAAGAGGGAGATATGCTAATTGACCCTCATGCCTTCTCAAAGATGGCGGTGCCCACAACCAATAAGGAGGGAATATGCTAATTGACTGTCCCGCCCTCAAAGATGGTGGTGCCCATTGCCACAAGATGGCAGGGCCAAGTCCCCTCAGCCCCGCCGGGGCAGCAGACAGGCCCTGCTGCTCTGCGTGCCTGCCTTCAGAGACCCCCAGTCCCCTCAGCCCCCCAGCCGCCCAGGGCCAGCCCGATGGTGGCTGCCTGGCCGGCTTAGGCTTGTGCTGCCGGCAGTGGCAGCAGCAGAGGTGTGATGGGGTGTCACCTTCCCCTGATCGCCCGGTCGCCTCCTGCCCCTGAGGGCTCCCGGACTGTGAGAGGAGACAGGTGGGCCCCCCCCCCCCCCCCCCCCCCCCAGTGCATGAATTTTCATTCACTGGGCCTCTAGTTGTTAGATAATATAATTGTGTCTTTGTTAAATTTCCTGGGTGTTATGATGGTTATATCGGAAAATATCCTGGATGTTAGGTGTATGGTTAGATATATTTAGAGGTAGACAAATGGTGATTCTGTATGAAAAGTATATGGATATTTATTTACTAATCTTTCAATATTTCTGTAGGGTTGTGGATTGTTTGTTTTGTTTGTTTTTAAATAAAAAGTTGGGTGGGGGGCTAATTATTTTGGGGTGCCTCAGTGTGCCTGACCCTGTGCTGGGCATGTATGGTCTCATTTAATCCTCATGTTTTAAGAATGAGAAATTTGAGGTTTCTTGGAAGTAATTTGGCCATGATCTTGAAATAGAATTGGATTTTAAAACCAAGTCTCCCCAACTCCAAAGCCTGTGCTCTTTTACCATTTGCTACAGCTGTATTAAATCCTATGGTAATTGGGGAAGGTAAAGGCAGATACTCTAATAGGCTGCTTGAACATTAGAAATTACCTCCTTTCCCAAGCTTATATGTTATGTAAACCCCCTTCTAAGTTTCTATCAGTAACCAAATGTAGGTACCAGTTCACTATTAACTAATTTTTCTGTCTCACTTTGTCTTAGCTTCAGATGATGAATTTGAGAATCTTAGAATTAAAGGTCCTAATGCTGTCCAACTGGTGAAAACAACCCCTTTGAAACCCTCACCACTGCCTGTCATTCCTGATACTATCAAGGAAGTGATCTACGACATGCTGAATGCCCTGGCTGCATACCATGCTCCAGAGGAAGGTATGTAACTAGCCCACCAGAGGAAGCTGAGCACTTTGCCTGGGTCATTTCAACCAATTCATGCCTTAGTGAACACTCACTGTATGCCCATCCTCTGGGAATCAAGATAAATAAGCCACACAGTGCCCTTCTCTAAAGAAATTAATAGTAATGTAGTATGACAGATGCCAAAGTAGTGGTGAATCCTAGAGCAAGGCATCTGACCTGGTGGAGGTGGGGCCTGTAGGGAAGTTTCTTAAAATACATGTTTTCTGGAAGAAGTATTAAATGATAAAAATGGGATTGCCAGAGTTCCGTGATATGAAAGAAAGTACATCCCATCCAGTGGGGAAAATGAACAGTGATTAAAAAGATAAGAGCATCTTGTTAGCAGGTTGAAAATAAAATACCCAGAAGTCTTGCCTGGCCAGTGTAGCTTGGTGGATTGAGCGTCATCCCATGTGCCAAGAGGTCACTGGTTTGATTCCCAGTTAGGGCACATGCTCAGGTTTCAGACTCAATCGATCGATGTTTCTCTCTCACATCGAGGTTTCTATCTTTCCCTTTCCCTTCCTCTCTCTAAAAAAATCAATTAAAAACATCTATCTAATCTAATCTAATAAAAGAGAAACATGCAAATTGACATGTACCTCCGCCACGCCCACAAGCCAATCAGGAGCGAATATGCAAATTAACCCAACTAAGATGGCAGCAGCCACGGAGCTGGAGCGAGCAGGAGGCTTGGGTTGCCCCTGGCAATGGAGGAAGCCAAGCTTCCCGCCTGCCCTGCCGGCCCTGAGCTCCGCTCAAGGCTACAAAGTTTCAATTATAGAAGATAAATAAATCCCAGATACCTGCTTCCAGCCCGCAGCCGTGGCCAGCCTGAAAACAGCCCTCAGCCCCTCACCCAGGCTGGCCAGGCACCCCAGCGGGACCCCCACCGTGATCTGGGACACCCTTCAGGGCAAACCAGCCGGCCTCCACCCATGCACCAGGCCTCTATCCTATATAATAACAGCAGAGCAACTGGGAATTACTGGTCACTATGACACACACTGACCACCAGGGGGCAGGCGCTCAATGCAGGAGCTGCCCCCTGGTGGTCAGTGCACTCCCAGAGGGGGAGCTCTGCTCAGCCACAAGCCATGCTGACGGCTGCCAGCACATCAGTGGTGGCAGGAGCCTCTCCCGCCTCCTCAGCAGTGCTAAGGATGTACGACTGCAGCTTAGGCCTGTTCCCCGCTGGAAAGTGGACATCTGCCGAGGGCTCCCGGGCTGCCAGAGGGATGTCTGACTGCCAGCTTAGGCCCGATCCCCCAGGGAGCAGGCCTAAGCCAGCAGGTGGACATCCCCTAAGAAGTCCCAGACTGCAAGAGGGCACAGGCTGGGCTGAGGGGACCCCCCCCACATACACAAATTTTTGTACACAGGGCCTCTAGTCTAAAAATAAAATACCAGGTAGTCTCTTAATGTGTTCACTCTCAGAAACAAAACATCTTTATTACCCAAAGGAGATGGGAACAATATTAGAAGATACAGCTAGGCTTCCTGACCTTTGAGACCACCTTCTCAGTCCATCTTTATTCCTAGTTAAAATGCTGCGAATAATTACTGGGAAACACATGAGTGGATTGCTTGAACCTAAGATTTCATTCCAGTAAGATTTTTCTGGGTTTTATTCAGGACATACTTATTTGATAGGTCCCATGGGATTGCCAGAAAGTGATGAACACTGCCTTTAATAAGTCAAGAAAATATGGATCTTTGGCGCTTTTCATCCATACAGCATTCTGATGTAGAGCTCCTAGCTTCTACGTGCACAGAATCTTTAACCAATCTTATACCCCCCCCCAAAAACACACTCAACAATTTATTAAAACCATTGATTGACCTTCCCACTACATTAGACATGCTGGTAATACTAGGTATGTTAATTTAAGCTTAGTGGAGTGACAGCTGAGGAAAGTGAGCAAAGTAAATTGCCTCTGGTCACAAAACTAGTTAGTGATAGAATGAGGCTTTCAGCCATGCTGTCTTGGTTACACAGCAGGTCCTCAAATAAAGTCATTTTGTTATAAGGTTGAGAAGATGCCTTAGGAACTTTACTCATGTTTATATCAATTAGCCTGTGTAAAATTGATTTTATTAACATTTTGTTGAAAGTCACAAAACCCATCAACAACATTATGTGAGGACTTACTGTACTATGTCTAGCAATATGAATATGTAAACAATTGTGGCAACTTGGAGTGGAATTGTCCAAGCTACCAAATAGGTATTACCATTGCACAATTACAGAAGAGTTTTGTTTTGTTTTATTTTGTTTTTCTAGCTGACAAATCTGATCCTAAACCTGGGGGTATGACCCAAGAGGTTGGCCAGCTCCTGCAAGATATGGGTGATGATGTATACCAGCAGTACCGGTCACTTACTCGGCAAGGCAGTGATTTTGATACACAGTCAAGTTTTTCCATTAATGTAAGTCAGTTCCAACTTCCTACTTTCCTTCTCCTTTTCCAATACTTGTGTGTTCTCAGTATTCAGGGTTATGCCAGGGAAATGTCAAAGGTATTAATTTTGATTTATCTGTAAATTATATGTTGCCTAAAAATGAAGATAAAATTAGGGTGTCTTTGGGATTTTCTTTTCATTCCTTGGGTTGGAAATGTTTTCTTAATTCAGTTTTCATTCTCCTCTTTTCCCCCAATCTCCCAGTCACTATTTATAAAGATGACTTCCCACAGATTATAATGGCATGTGGGGGAACGGAGAGAGTGGGGGAGAGAATAAGTGGTTAAAACATCAGCTAAAGAGAATATGTAGCATTTACAGCCAGTACCCTGGGAAGAAGTCCTGCCATTTGGGGGTAGTTATCTTTGAAATTAATAATGGCTCAGGAGTTTTCTTCTTCCATAGAGTCAGGTCTTTGCTACAGATGGTTCTTCCACTGAGACAAACACACCTGGGGCATCCCAAGAAGGTAATGGTTTTTTTTTCCCTCTTTTGTTCTAATTTCTTGAGGGAGTCAGAGAATACATGCATAATTTTAAAGTTTACTTGTTTAAGTGAGCTTTCTCAAGGTTGAGTTTAGTGTTCTGTAAATAGTTTCTACATGCTAAAGTTAATGGAACTGTGACTTAACTAACCCAGTAATGGTTGCTATGGTAATATTCTTTCGTTGTACTCTTTAAATCATCCTGTATATATTTTTTGATGGCTTCCATGTTGGCTTATAGAGCTTTGGTGCCAATGGCAGTGTTCTAGCTGTATGGTGGATTCTTTCCCCCAGCAGAGTCCATAGGCTACTTGCCAAGAATTAGAGAAATGTCATGTGGAAGCAATTCTAATGAGACCTTTAAAGAACTGCTTCTCCTTGGATAGGAAAGATCTTTGAGGTCGAAGTTAGGAGACATTAAACTGAATATCTAATAGTGAAAATTTTTTAAAAGGCTATTAACTGGTAAAATATTGGTTAGCTCATTTTGGTGGACTTACTGCCCATCTATAGTATGGGTGATAGTAATATTATTCAGCTGAGGCATTATGTCCTTTATGTAGCAGACTATAGTAGACATCAAAATGAAACTGATTCATCCCCTGCACTTAAAGAATTTTTTCTAGTGAGGGAAACCAGCAACCATCATGATGTAACGTCATTAACTGCTGGAATAGAGGCATGCTAGCATGCGGTATAGTGGGCACGTGATGTAATAGCAACTTACATGGATGAGATAGATGAAATCAGCATTTTAGCTGAGCTAGATAAGTAAACGTGTGCTAAGCAGACGTGGGAAGGAAGAGGTAAATGAGTGAGTACACAAGGCATATTTGGAGAGCTATTAGTACGGTATTTCTGGAGCTTAAGGTTATATATAAGAGGAGGGCAGGTGGTGGACAATGTGTGAACAGTTGAGCAAAGCCTCCCTGATGTACTATATCCACAGACCATGTCTGAGACCTGGGTCATTCGACCTTTCTGTCCTTCCACTGCAGTGTGAGAAGGGCATTCAAGTTGTACCAGTGACCTAAAGTGGAGAAGTGGTTTTCTTTCCACTAAAGGCTTGTTCTCACCAATATTTCAGTGTGGAATTGAACTGGTGTTTGGCTCTTTCTCAACAGCTTCAACTCCAGAGGAGTCTCGAGATGGGAAAAAAGATAAAGAAGGGGACCGAGCCTCCGAAGAAGCCAAACAGAAAGTTAAGGGTAGCAAACCTTTAATGCCCACCTCCACTATTCTTCGTCTTCTGGCAGAGTTGGTGAGGTCCTATGTTGGTATTGCTACCCTGATTGCCAACTACAGCTACACTGTGGGCCAGTCTGAGCTGATCAAAGAGGTAATGCTTGCAACTTCTGCTTAAGACTTTATACTGTTGTCATTGGACACCTGCTGTGTTAGATGCTTTACTAGGAACCTATGCATGTTAGCCCAATGATAAGAGAGGCAGGGGCCTCTCAAGACACATTAAAGAGCAATGCCTTTTTTTCCATAACGTGGAGCCATCAGGCTCACTGCAGGGAGTGAGTTGCTGCAATTTGTTAATTTGTTTTGTGGAATATCACTTGGTCTGCACTGTAGAGATTGCAAAAGGCCAGATTCGAATCAGAGAGAACAGTTAGGAATCTGACTCAGTATAATCTAGGCAATACGGGATCTTAGTGAAGTTGGTGGGTGTTGGGAAGGTACTTGAAGAGATGTGTTAAAGGTAGAAATGGACAAGAATTGGATTTGGAGGGCGAAGGTGAAATCAAGGACTCAGATGTTTTATGTTTTTTTATTCCTCTTATGTTAGAAGAAACGGTTTGAAGAGAAAATGTGGAATTTGAGAGGAATCCTGTGGGTCACTTAAGTAAAGGTGCCTAGGAGACAGTAGAATAAACCAAACATATAAGAATATTGGTGTTTAGCTTTCAGATGTACTTACATCTATGCAAAGACACCAGATGTAGTAATAATAGTATTAGTAATACAAGTCATATTTTATATATCCTGATAGAGAATTATCTTCAGGTTACATTTTTCAAGTGAGAGAGCACTTTAAGAAACTATATCATGGCCCATCTGGTGTGGCTCAGTGGTTGAGCATCGACTTATGAACCCGGAGGTCACTGTTTGATTCTCAGTCAGGGCACATGCCTGGGTTGTGGGCTCAATCCCCAGTAGGGGAGTGAGCAGGAGGCAGCCAATTGATGATTCTCTCTCATCATTTATGTTTCTCTCTCTTCCTCTTCCTCTCCCTCTCTCTCTCCCTCTCCCTTCCTCTCTGGAATCAATAAAAATATTTTTTTCTTTAAAGAAGAAAGAAAAGCAAATGTTTAGGGGGAAAAAAGAAAAGCTACTGTATCATGTTTTCATATATGTAAAGGGGTGCCCAAGGACGTTTTTTCATAAAGGGGACCTTGTTTCGGCACAGCATATGTGTGGGAGTTCAGATTGCCATTACTCGGTATTTTTCCTATTTATTTTTATTTATTTTAACCATTCTAGTGTGTTTGTGATGGTATTACATTATCATTAAAATTTCCCTGTCTTTATTGGCCATTTGGATATGAAGTGTTTAAGTCTTCTTGTTTTCTATTGAATTTTTTATATATTTTGTATATGAGTTCTTTATGGAATATATGTGTTAAATATACATGGCATTTATTTCAAAGTTTTTACTCATTTATGCAAGTTGTAGTTATAATTTATAATAGCATTACTTGTGGAAAAAGAGTTGCAAATTTATTAAGTATCTGCTTAATACATTCCAAGTAACCCACTGGTACTGGGTACTCATAGGTGCTTTACAAATCCTATATAATAAAAGAGAAACATGTAAATTGACCATCCCTCTGCTTTGCCCACCAGCCAATCAGGGGCAAGTATGCAAATTAACCTGTCAAGGGTGGCTGGTTAATTTGCATGCACAGGTGCCGGGTGGAGAACAGAATGGGAGAGCTGGTGGCTTGGGAGGACATGGCTCCCTCGGTTGCACCCCCCAAGCCACCGGGCGGAGAGCAGAGTGGGAGAGCCAGCAGAGAGTGGAGCGGCTTGGAGGACTTGGCAGAGTGGGAGGCCATGGGACAGAGACAGAGCAGGAAGGGAAAACCAAGATCGCGGGGAGCACCAGGAATGCTGAGAATCGTAGTTCTGGTGGTAGACGGATCTCCTAGACACTAGCAGTGGTTCTCAACCTTTCTAATACCATGACCCTTTAATACAGTTCCTCATGTTGTGGTGACCCCCAACCATAAAATTATTGCATTAGGAAGGTTGAGAATCACTGAAGTGAGCCTGGAGCAAGTTACTGTTGTGGAGGGGAATGGAGGGAAAGCAAAGGTGAGAGATGTAAGTAAAGTCAGAGATCTAGGAAAAATTAAAAGGAAGATATCCTAAAACTTCCAGGAAATCTCCACCAATGAAGCAAAGGGGGGGGGAAAATTGCCTCTATTATTCTGTGAGCAACAAACCAAACTGAGTTGGGGTCTCAGACTATTCGCTCATATGATTGCAAAGACAGACAGAAACTCCTGGATTGGAGAGAGCTCCCCTGAGGGCTCCCAGATTGGAGAGGGTTCAGGCCGGGCTGAGGGACCCCCCCCACACCCACCAGTGCATGAATGTCATGCACCGGGCCTCTAGTGTTAATGATAATCCTCTTATCAGCACTGAAAGGTTGTTGGTGTTTCTCCCCTTAATAGAGAAGAGAGAAGGCTCAGAGAGGTCATTAACTTGCCTAAGGCACACTTCAGAGTAGCAAGACTAGAACTGAAACCTAGGTCTGATTCCAAATCCTTTTTAGTCGATTACATTGCTTTCCCAAATTATAAAGTTTTTTTCCAGTTTTTATTAATAATGTCACAAAATTATTTACACTTTTATTCAGAAAACGGTTTAACTTTTTAGTCACTACTGGGAAATTTTTTAAATTCTAATAGGTGTCTTAACAAGGCCACCTTATCTAATTGTCCAGACTCTAGAATTCTTAGCTGCATTTTTATTGAGGTAAAATTAATATGAAATTAAGCATTTTAAAGTGTACAATTTAGTAGCATTTAGTATATTCAGTTGTGCGGCAATCATCTTATCTGGTCCCAAAATCATCAGTGCATTTTAATCCAAAATCTGCTTGAATGACAGCAGAACTAAGTTTTCTTTTTAAGATAAGGAAATATTGGGGGATACATCATTGTTAGAGGGAAATCTAATTCTATTTTCTCCCCTGTTGTTGGACCTTTTTTGCTATTTTAAGTAACCCTGCATTAAGTGTTTTTGCATATCCATATCTATGATTGTGCAATTTCTCATTCAAACCCTGCCAGTTTCTAGCCCAGGGTTCTGGGCACATTGTAGATGTCGGTAATATTGTAATTTAATTAAATACTGAAAGGATGATAGCACTCAGTTAGGAATCAAGATTTGAATCCTTGCCATTGACTAAGTTCTTTGTGCAAGTCACATTTCTTTGGACTTCATATTGCCCATCTGTTAGATGGGGAAAATATCGGATTGCATTAACTCTTACAGGTTTGCTATGAACAGTTCTATTTAAATATCACACATAAAAATGATTTTAAGAAATGCCAAGTAACATCTAAATGAAGATGTGAATGGGACTTGGGAGCATAAAATCTGGATTTGCTACTCACTTAGCTTGTACCTTTAAGCCTGGTTTTCTCATCTGGCTGGGTGACTTCAAGAATCAACTCTGTGTGAGTGTACCTTGTTGGTGTACAAAAGATATGGCATAACTGTGCTTGTGAGTAAATGTCATGCTTAATGACTTTTCAGGACTGCAGTGTGCTAGCTTTTGTCCTGGACCACCTCCTCCCACATACCCAGAATGCAGAAGACAAGGACACGCCTGCCCTGGCCCGCCTATTCCTCGCAAGCCTGGCTGCTGCAGGGAGTGGCACAGATGCCCAGGTGGCCCTTGTGAATGAAGTAAAAGCAGCCCTGGGACGGGCACTGGCTATGGCTGAGAGTACAGAGAAACATGCCAGGTAAAATTCATGCCTGACCTAGTGCTGGTGACCAGTATCATCCCCTTACTTCATTCTTGGCCCACTGGATTTCTTGCATTTGAACAAGAGTTCTGTTTATAGCAGCACTGTATATTCTCTGGTTCTCTCAAACTGATTACATTTGGAGTAGGTGGGTAAACAACTTAATCTTATTTTTTAAATTACGTTTAAAGAGTGAAGAATGCTACCACCCAAGGAGTAAGTTCTCATCTGTTTAGTTGTTACTTTTAGGAAGTAATAGAACACAGAGGGTTATCTGAGGCAAGATAGTGAAGATGTGGTCTAAGAACATGCTATATTCACGTGATAGAGATGTCAAACTTCTCTCCCAGGCTTCAGGCAGTGATGTGTATCATCAGTACTATCATGGAGTCCTGCCCCTCCACGTCCAGCTTCTACAGCAGTGCCACAGCCAAGACCCAGCACAATGGCATGAACAATATCATTCGACTCTTCCTGAAGAAGGGACTGGTTAATGACTTGGCCAGAGTGCCTCACAGTCTGGACCTGTCCAGGTAAAATCATTTCCAAGCCCCAGGCTTTTGCCCTCTCTTTAATCATGCGGCTTGCTTCTCCATTTGCCTAATATTTCATGTTTTCTTGCCAGCTGAGTAGTGAACAGCCAGTGTGATAGGAAAAGTTTGGGTGTAGGTGGGAACCTGAGTTCTTAGTATTGTGGCTTTTAAGCACAGCACTTTCTGTTTTTAGGCCTTAGTCTTCTCATTTACTGGAAACTCAAGAGTTGGACTGTATCACTAAATTTTTTTCCCAAGCTTCCCCTCTTTAATTAAAAATAACCTTTACGCCCTAACTGGTTTGGCTCAGTGGATAGAGCGTCAGCCTGCAGATTCAAGGGTCCCGGGTTCGATTCCGGTCAAGGGCATGTACCTTGGTTGCGGGCACATCCCCAGTAGGGAGTGTGCAGGAGGCAGCTGATCGATGTTTCTCTCTCATTGATGTTTCTAACTCTCTATCCCTCTCCCTTCCTCTCTGTAAAAAATCAATAAAATATATTTTTTTAAAAAATAAAAATAACCTTTGCCCTAACTTGTTGGCTCAGTGGATATAGCGTCGGCCTATGGACTGAAGGGTCCCAGGTTCAATTATAGGCAAGGGCATGTACCTTGGTTGCGGGCTTGATCCCCAGTAGGGGGCCGTGCAGGAGGAAGCTGGTCAATGTTTCTAACTCTCTATCCTGCTTCCTTTCCTCTCTGTGAAAATCAATAAAATATATATATTTTAAAAAAAAATAGTCTCAAAATATTTTTTAAAAAATAAGTAAAAATAACCTTTTATTATAAGATTATATGTGTATCATAAGACTACAGATGAGTGAAAATAGACATCATATTCCTACCACCCAGATGCCACTGTTGTTGTATATCTGTCAGTGCTTTTCTTCACATACATAAATAAAACTATACATGCTATTGTGAAACCTTAGGTGGGGTACGTTTGTTTTTTGTTTCTGTTTTTGTTTGTTTATTTGTTGCTCTTTTTTAGTATCTACCTATCTGTGTAAATAAAGTTTTATCCTATCTAATGCCCAAATCTATATTCAAAATTTTTGTCCAAACCAGAATTCAGTTATGGACCTTACATTACATCTGGTTGTATCCCTTGTAACTCTATTCTAACAAAGGTTTTTAATTCCGTTTTTATTTTATTTTTTAATATATTTTTATTGCTTTTGGAGAGGAAGGGAAAGGGATAGAGAGATAGAAACATCAATGATGAGAGAGAATCATTGATCGGCTGCCTCCTGCATGCCCCCTACTGGGGATCGAGCCCACAACCCAGGCATGTGCTCTTGGCCAGAATTGAACCTGAGACCCTTCAGTTTGCAGGCCGACGCTCTATCCACTCAGCCAAACCAGCTAGGGCCTTAATTCATTTTTTTAAATCTTTATTTTATTACTGTTGTTCATGACACTAATTTGTTGAAGTGACCGGGCCAGCTGTCCTGCAGTGTCTCACTTTCTGGATTTGGTCCATTTGATACCTTACAGCATAGTTTAACTTGTTCCTTTACTCCCTATTTTCTATAAACCTCTTGTTAGAGCTGAAGACTTAATGGAGCTATTTAAACATTATTAGCTAGGATATATCATAGATGGTGTACATCTTATTGTATAATTTGTGTTGTTGTTACTTTGACACTATACAAATATCTAGTTCCCTATCAACTATATACTTAATTAATGTTCTTAATGCCAGTTGATAATCTTTGCATGAGCCAGTTAATTTCTCTGGGGGCTATCAAGGACAGCTTTCTAATTTCTATCATTCCTTCTATATTACTAGCAGGCATTTTTCTATGATTTAGCCCCAGTTAAAAAGGGAAAGTCTGGTTATCCTGACCTAGACTAACCAGTTCTGTTTTCTTTAATCACCCCCTCCCATCCCCTTTTCAGGAGATGAATGGGAGGTGAATCATTTGAAATTCATGCAAACAACTTGTTCCTTAACCTCTGAATACTGTAGCATGTTCTCCTAAGAACAAACATTTCCTTATATGATAGTACTCAGTATCTGTATATATAAAAGCCTAAGCAACCGGCCAACTGGTAGCTTTTTGTGCACTGACCACCAGGGGGCAGACACTCGACTCAGGAGCAGAAACCACAGGCATGGAAACATGGAACAGATTGATGAATCTCGGAGGGAAGGGAAGAGCGGGGAGGGCAGGAAGAGATTAACCAAAGATCTTATATGCATACTAGAGGCCCAGTGCACGGATTCATGCACGGGTGGGGTCCCTCAGCCTGGCCTGCGCCCTCTCACAATCTGGGAGCCCTCGGGATATTGGAGAGCTGGTTTCAGCCTGATACCCGCAGGCCAGGCCGAGGGACCCCACCGGTGCACAAATCCGTACACTGGGCCTCTAGTATTTTTCATATTCAGACATCCCCAATTATTCCAGTTATGTCTTTATAGCCCAGAGGAGAGCATTTTGATCCATTGAGCATCACTTAGTTGACATTTGGTTGTCACAGGCTCCTTGTTTTGTTTTGTTTTTTATTTTTTATGGTAACTTGACTGTTCCAGAGGGCCAAATGTTGTATAGTAATACTAATAGCCCTGCGCACAAATCCGTGCGCCAGTAGGAGGCTGCCGCCCTCCTATAGTTCTCCACTCCACCTTCCTCATAGCTTGTTGCCCTGCCCTCTCTGTAGCTCTCCGCCTCCCGCTTGCTTGCTGCCCTGCCCTGTCCTGTAGCTCTCTGCTGCCCGCTTGTAGCCAGTAGGTTGCTGCCACCCTCCTGTAAGCTCTCCGCCCACTGCCCTGCCCTCCTATAGCTACCCCTCCCCCCCTCATAGCTTGCTGCCCTGCCCCCTCCTGCAGCTCTCCGCAGCCCTCTTGTACCTCAATGGCCCACCCTCCTGCTGGTCCTCAGGGCGTAACAGCTAATTAGCATATTCCTCTCTTATTATATAGGATCCCATAATCTGGATTTGTCTAATTGCATCTTTATGGTTAGATTTGGGCTAACCTTTTTTCTTTTTTGGCAAGAGTAGTATGTAGGTGATATTTGTTCTTCTCAGTGTATCACATCTGGAGACATGTAATGCCAATTTGTCCTATTATTGGTGATGCTAAGTTTGATCACATAGTTAAAGGTTACATTTTCCCTTTGTATCATTGTATCAGTAAGTTATCTGTGAGGTGATGCTTTTGAGCTCATGAAGATCATGTGAATATCCTGTGCCCTAAAGATTTTTAAAGGTTTACTTCATTGTCACTTGCTGTAGCTCATTTCTTTGGTGTGTTTTTTTTATCTTTATTGTTAAAAATATTACAGATGACCCCTTTTTTCCCCTGAAGATTTTTAACTCAATAATTTTAGCATTCATTGGTGAGCCTTGCCTAAATCATTTACATTGCTGGTTGCAAAATGATGATTTTCTGATTCTCTTATTCCTTTGTATTAGCTGGCATTCATATAGGTTCTTTTTATGATTAATGTGTTATAAGTACAATCATTCTTTTTGATGCTCAGATTATCTCAAATTTGGCCTGTAGTAAGGACCTCATTAATTTTTTTAAGTGTCTTCTAGGACAACAGTATGTCCCAAGCTCGCCTTGTACCTTCCATGCCCCATTTTTGGGATAATTGTACTATGGTGAGCCTTGTTGCCTTTTAGTATGGATTTCTGTGTTCACTCCATCTCTGTGTCTTCCTTTATCCCAGTCCCAACATGGCCAACACAGTCAATGCTGCTCTGAAGCCTTTGGAAACACTTTCCCGGATTGTGAACCAGCCCAGTAGCCTTTTTGGCAGCAAGAGTGCTTCTAACAAGACCAAAGCTGAGCAGGATGCCCAAGGAGCTACTCAGGACTCCAATAGCAACCAGCAGGACCCAGGTAGGGAATCAGAGCAAATGGACTGGAGTGCTGGCAGGGTGGGCATAGTTGTTTTATGGGCATCACAACTGTTCTGGCTTGGTATTGTTTCCCTGGGAACTTGCTGGCCTTCCAGAGATCTGTCATAGTGGCGTGGGAATGTGCCCCACAAAGAATTGCTTAAAATTGCAGCCTTATTTGGCTGTCCTCACACGTAGCCTTGTCTTTTCCTTTGTCACCCATTCATTTATTCTCTGAGAACTTGTAAACTTGCCCAGGGAAGGGACCTTACTGTCTTCACGCTTGCCTCATGGTGCCTTGCACATAAGCACCCTTTGATTATTTTGCTGGTTGGTTGATTGTTTCAGGCGAGCCTGGGGAAGCAGAAGTGCAGGAGGAGGATCATGATGTCACTCAGACAGAGGTGGCAGATGGGGATATCATGGATGGGGAGGCTGAAACCGACTCAGTGGTGATTGCTGGGCAGCCTGAGGTGCTCAGTTCACAAGAGATGCAGGTAGGGAGGCAGATCACCCAGCATACCCCTTTTGCGGCGCTGAACCAAAACCCCCAAGTGATGTGGGTGGGTGAGTACTTTAGATCCTTGCCGCAATGCTGTCTGCTTTGTAAAGGAGCACAGATGATGTACTTAGTAGATGCTCAGTAAATGCATTTGGATTGTATTAAATGATGGGTGGGGGAGGGCAGGATGCTATGTACTATGATATGGAATCGATCCCAACAAGAAAACTTCGGCACAGGTGAAATGTTGATGTAGAGAGCTGGCTTTTGGGCCCAAGGTCTTTGATTTACTTGGCTCTGGTATTAATGGAAGCTCCTTAACATTACTGCCATTCCTATAGCACCAGCTCTCACTGAGGTATTCAAACAGTAGTCTTATAACAACCCTAAAGAAAGCATTGTAATTTCTGGAGCTGGTAGCAGTGGTAAGAAATCGGGCCTACAGTCCTAAGCTGCTAGTTCTAAGGAGATCTGCATGTATTCCTGGACAGTATAAAGACTAACCTGGTCTCAGATGGCTGGGATGGATCCATTTGAAGGACATTCTGAGTGTGGATTGGCAGTACGTGGTAGTTTCTGTGCTCTTAGCCCCACCAAGTGTGTGGTATTTATATAACACCTCTGTCATACATTATCCTAGAAATACATGCTCCCTTGCTGGCTTTTTTTTTTTAGGGTTTCAGTGCTAGCACAATGATAGACTTGTGTGCATCTATATATGTTCTATTTCTCTCCAGGTTGAGAATGAGCTGGAGGACCTGATAGATGAGTTGCTTGAGAGGGATGGCGGATCTGGGAACAGTACAATTATAGGTGAGAGCCCCAGAACTGAGTAAAGCCTCTTCCTTTGCCTCAGTCTCTCTTGGGAGGACCCTTTTTCTCATCATCTGCTTGCTCAGCTCTGCCTAAGGGCTCATAGCCAGCCTAGATTGCTGCTTGTCTTGATGTTGACTGTCTTACAATTGAAAAATTCACAATCCATCAACAGACCTGTGGTGGGTCTGAAGTGTTGCCTATGTGGGGGAGGTGGTGGGGGTGGCCAGCAGTATAGATGATACATCAGGCACATTAAGAGTGTTTATTATTCATGGAAGCCTAGAGTAGGCTATAAAGGCTATAGGGTGAGAAAGTGCTTTCCTTTCAGTTCTTCAGCAAAATTCAGGGGCTTTCTGCCTCTGAGTCTCAGTAGTGTAACAAAAAATGATCATTCCCTAAGGGTAGCCCTTTTTACCACTGAGAGGGAAAACGGCTAAGTACCCTACTGTCACCTGGCTCCAAGGGTGTATGTGTTACTTTTTTTATTTTATTGATGAAAGAAATCAGATGAATAGTGGAAGTAGACAAGTATTTTTAAATTTGACAAGGCTTTTTCACACCCGTTATCCTCTGTGGTTTTACAATTAGTGGAATTGGCAAGGCAGATGTGATCATCCCATTTTACAGATGAGGAAACTGAGACTCAGACTGGTAAAGTGACTGGCCAAGCTCAAGTAGATAGTCAAAAGCAAGAGAACCTAGGTCTTCTCCCTCATCCAAAAAAAAAGGATGTCTGCTGGGTGTACATAGCTACTTTAGGCACACCCAATCTGGAAAGGGGAGTCCTCTGTTGTTCAGTGAAGGCTCTGCTCTGTAACCTTCAGTGAGCAGAAGTGGAGAGGATGAATCACAAGAGGACGTGCTGATGGATGAAGCTCCTTCCAACCTCAGCCAAGCTTCCACCTTGCAGGCCAACCGAGAAGGTGAGAGTGCCGAGGCCGGAAAGGCCTCCCTTCTTGCCCTGCACGTCTGACAGATATTACACTAGGGTTTTCCTGGAGGCAGCTGCCCAAATATGCAGAATAAGGAAGCATCTGTCTGCATGCGCTGACATACACCATCCACTTTATCCTCAGCCAGTTTTTCAAATAACATGTTACTACTGCTTGCCCAAAAGTTTGTCACTTCTTACTTGGTTCGCTTTCTTCTCACCTACCTGCTATCATCGCTCCCGATTCCCTCTTACCAATAGGATGCAGTCAGTAGCAAAGTAGGGCTGGAAAGGCAAGGGGGCACCAGCAGGCTTGGCCAAGTCCTAGACCATGGCTCTTCAAACCTCCACATTCAGCCACCCTGCTCAGCGTTTGATGCATTGAGTAGCACTTTTTAGGAAATCAGGGCTGGCTCACTTAGTCTGTATATCACCCCAGATCTGGTTCTTCCTCTCCTAGAGTCAGATACCACATCGCCTTCCCACTCAAACTGCTGGCCTGCACAGTAGCCTGTTTTCTAGCTACTCAGTATAGTCCTCCAATGTGCTCCCTTTGTTTTAGATTCCATGAATATCCTGGACCCTGAGGATGAGGAGGAGCACACTCAGGAAGAGGACAGCAGTGGCAGTAACGAGGATGAGGATGATAGTCAGGATGAAGAGGAGGAGGAGGAGGAAGATGAGGAAGATGATCAGGTGAGGGGGGACTGTGTTGGGTTGGTTCAGACAACCTCTTCCATGGGAACACAGAGCTGGAGAAAACCAACATCCTGGGTGGCTAGCCTCAGCGCCTCCCTCCCTCATGTGCAAATGTGGCCATGACACCAGACTTCAGAAAATCCTTACCCCCAGCAATTCTCCATCTCCTATTTTCCCCTTAAGGAGGATGATGAAGGTGAAGAGGGAGATGAAGACGATGACGACGATGGCTCTGAAATGGAATTGGATGAGGATTACCCTGATATGAACGCTTCTCCCTTGGTCCGATTTGAGCGCTTTGACCGGGAGGATGATCTCATCATTGAGTTTGACAACATGTTCTCCAGTGCTAGTAAGATACAGGGGCTCAGTTGGGTTTTATCTCTTGATTCTTATACCCTTTTCTAGGGTAAGCCAAACAGTGATTGAAGCAGAGCAGCTATGAATCTGATAGACAGCACTTCTTTTCCTATGCCAACATCCTGGGGCAAGGGATATCTGAATCCATCTCTCTCGATAAGTGTATGCTTAGCAGAAAGAATAGTGAGAGGCTCTTGTTCTCTCCACCTCAGTAATCAGGCAGCTAATTTAGAGCCTGGACGACTTGATTTGCTTGAATTTTATAAAAAATGGGATACCAAGGCTGACTGCGTCAGGCACCCTACAGTAACAAGTCATTCAATAATCTTTATTTCTAACACTGGATCTTGAGAGTTTGTATGGACACCTTTGAGCTTGGCATTGGGGAGTAGATTTGAGCACATTCACTTTGTTCATCAAAGATGCATCTTTTCGGAGGAGAGAGTGAATCTCTTCCCTCCTCCCCCATCAGTGTCACAGTTCCCTTTTAGCATCGAGTTCTTAAAATCAACCTGTCTTGAGAAGGCAGCTCTTAATCCCAAATCACAAGCATGATATAGCAGAAAAGACTGTTCTGGTGGGTTGTCTTGGCCAAGTAGTCTCTTACCTCTTTGAGCCTCAGTTTGTCGCCTGTAAATGAAAAGTTTGAAAAGGGGGGGAAATGGGTTAGATAACATGATTTTCAAGATACCTTTTATTCTGTGATTTTCTTTGCATTTTTGTTATTTGCATCAATCTTCCTTACGTTGAGCCTTTGTTTATTCAACAAATGGAACAAATACTTGAGGAGTGCAAAGAAAACAGCCCTTTTCCCTCATAGGAGCTTATGGTCTATTAGGAATTATAAATAAGCAGGAACTATATTGTAGTATGGTAAGAAAGCACAGAGTAAATGGTTAGTAAGCCAATCTGTAGAGTCAGAGGAAGTGATATCTAAGCCAAAAACAAAAGAACAGGTAAAGATGAGGGAGAGGATTCTTCGAAGTGGCAGGTGCAGCATGTTGCTGAGGGGCCTGGAAGCATCACTGTGGCTATAGTGTGGAGAATGGATTGGGAGAAGGTACTACTTAGGAGGCTGTTGTAGTATTTAGGTGAGAAATGGTGGCATAAGCTATGGTAGTGTCAGTGATCATAGATGAGTTGTGGGAATGAGGGAGAAAGGACAAAGCTCAGGTTTCCGTGTGAGGAAGTAAGGCCCAGGAGACATGGTTCTGCTTGAACAATCATGGAAGGAAAATTTTTTTGGCACTGACACCTTGCATATTGTCCTTGCAGCAGACATCCCCCCATCCCCAGGAAATATCCCTACCACCCACCCACTGATGGTACGCCATGCAGACCACAGTTCCCTGACATTGGGAAGTGGCTCCTCTACGACACGTCTCACCCAGGGCATCGGGCGCAGTCAAAGGACCCTAAGGCAGCTGACAGCCAATACAGGTCACACCATTCATGTTCACTACCCTGGGAATCGCCAGCCCAACCCTCCTCTCATACTCCAGAGGTGAGTTACAAAGGTTGTTGGGCTCACTGGGCTTCAGCATTGTCTTAACCTGGAGGGAGCAGTTCATCACTTAATGCTCTCATCACACACACCGATAACATATTTGTCCCATTTCCTTGTAAACTATATGTGCAGCCTTTTGGGGAATGCCAAATGGTATAACATGTTCTTTTGCTTTTGGTGTATTCACTAAGCAATCATTAAGCATCTCATATACCAAGCACTTAACACTTTAGATACAGACAGAACATGATTCGTGCCCTAAGGTTTAGTGTTTCTTTCACTTCTGAAGTTACTTTTAAGTAGTTTTAGAAATGAAAGAAAGGGTTATAGATACCTTAATGGTCATTGTACAAACTACAGTGGGTGTGCAAGGGAGGCATTATCAGTGACACTCACCTTGTGCCAGGAACTGTGGACTAATGTGCAACCTCAGCCTGAATAAAGTTCACAAACTGGTGGAGTAGTTACACGAAAGTAACTTCAACTTATTTGTTGTGTGATCGGTTCGTAATAGTGCTACGCATTTCGAGAGGATGCAGAAAGGGTCGCACAGTAATAAGTTGAAGGGCCCCGATGTACAGTGACCATGGCATTCCACCATCACCCTACAGGTTACTTGGTCCCTCTGCTGCCGCTGACATCCTTCAGCTGAGCAGCAGCCTTCCCTTACAAAGCCGGGGCCGGGCCCGCCTCCTGGTGGGCAATGATGACGTCCACATTATTGCCAGGTCTGACGACGAACTGCTGGATGACTTTTTCCATGACCAGAGCACAGCTACCAGCCAAGCAGGCAAGTTTGTGTGATGCGTTTTTATCAGATTCTACTTTTTCTCTGCTGAGGGAAGGCAGCACAGTATCTGCCCTGTCTCAAAAAGCCCCATTTTATAATAGAAGCCAGAACCACTCAATGACTTAGCCAAAGCAACAAAAATTTTATTTTTCTAAATATATTATTATTGATTTCAGAGAGGAAGGGAGAGGGAGAGAGAGATAGCCGATCAATGATTCTCATCATTGATGATTCTGTCTCCTGCACATCTCATACTGGGGATTGAGCCCTCAACTCAGGTATGTGCCCTGACCAGGAATCCAACTGTGACCTCCTAGTTCATAGGCCGATACTCAACCCCTGAGCCATGCTGGCTGGGCTATAAAAACTTTATTATCTCTGGTACTTATGATGTGCCAGTCCTTGTGACAGACACTGGATCCTGTTAGGAAAATACTGTGATTGTTTAGTCGACACATGACAAGGCCAAGGGTCTCATTCTCCTTTGTTCTTCTACAGGGACCTTGTCCAGCATCCCCACAGCCCTGACCCGCTGGACAGAGGAATGTAAAGTCCTTGATGCTGAAAGTATGCACGACTGTGTTTCAGGTGTGTGGTGACAGCTTAGTTATCAGGGCAGTAATGAGCCCTCCAGTGCTGAAACAAGTACATGGAAAGTGGTTTCCCTGGTTCTCTGAGGCCACAAGCTCTGCTTCTTTGGTTCCTCCCTCCACCTCCCCTGAGTAGCCTCTGATCTTTGCTTCTTTGATCCAGTTGTTAAAGTGCCCATTGTTAATCACCTGGAATTCCTGAGGGATGAGGAGCTGGAAGAAAGGCGAGAAAAACGGAGAAAACAACTGGCTGAGGAAGAAACAAAAATAACTGACAAAGGCAAAGAAGATAAGGAGAACAGGGATCAGAATGCACAGGTGATTCTTAAGGGCTGGGGAGATTCATCTTTGGCTGTGTCTGTCTGCCTTAACTTTCTATGATTTTTCCATACACATGGCACCAAGATTCATTGAAGAATCCTTGGATGTTCACATTGAAACTGAGAATTTGCTGTACATTCACATCGTTTTGTGGTGGTAGAATTCAAACCCAGAGGGGAAATAATTTCTCCAATGTCTTGCTAGGGAAAACAAGTCAGAACCAAAGCAGCTCCTGACTCAGCAGTCACACTATGTAGTCACTACCTTCAGTGACTGCAACTGGGCAAAAAGAATGACCTTTACTATGACCATGCTCTTGATGGTTCAGTTCCCTTTGTCTCAGTAGATAGCCTTACAAAGTGTCAGGGCAGGGGGGTGGCTTACCAGATAACCCCATTCTTTCATCTGCTTAGGCTTCAGAGCAGAGAAAATGTTCTTACCCTGAACCCCATCACCACATGTCATTTTCTAGGGCTTAAAATCTCTACCATAATTTTGGTTTAGAAAGAAGCTAGCTACCTACCTTTTTCTGAAATTTCTGGAACCTCCAACAGTGTAGCTTTAAAATACATGAATTATAAGCTAATCTGTATATTAAAAGCCCAGTGAATATTACAGTGGAACGACCAGAACGACTGGTCACTATGACATGCATTTACCACCAGGGGTCAGATGCTCAATGCAGTAGCTGCCCCCTGGTGGTCAGTGCGCTCCCACAGCTGGCAAGCACAGTGGTGGTGGCGGGAGCCAAGCAGTAAGGACCAAGCAGGCAGGTGGTTAGGATCAGGCCTAAACTGGCAGTTGGACATCCCCCAAGGGGTCCCAGATTGCAAAAGGGCGCAGGCCAGGCTGAGGGCCTCCCCCCGCACAAATTTCATGCATCGGGCCTCTAGTAGAAATTAAAAGACTTCAGTGAAATACTTTATTATACCCTACTCAGCAGTTAAGGTATCTGATGGATTAAAAAGAAGGATATTGTAATACTCAGTTTTGATGAGCTTTTTCTAAGAAATACATTTATATAGGACTTTTACCTGATCCTACCTAATAAAAGAGTAATATGCACATTAACCATCACTCCTCAGTCCGTCACAAAGATGGCTGCAGCCACAGACCTGGAGCGAGCAGGAGGCTTGCGTTGCCCCAGGCGATGGAGGAAGCCAAGCTTCCCGCCTGCCCTGGCCAGCCCTGAGCTCCACTCAAGGCTACAAAGTTTCAATTATAGAAGATAAATAAATCCCAGGTACCTGCTTCCCGCTGGCGTGGCCTCTACTCAAAGAGGGGCTGAGAGCCTTGATTGCCAGGGACAACCCGACCTGGGCTTCGCTTAAGGCTACAAAGTTTCAATTATAGAAGTTAAATAAATCCCAGATACCTGCTTCCAGCCCGGGGGCGTGACCAGCCTGAAAACGGCCCTCAGCCTTTCACCCAGGCTGGCCAGGCACCCAAGCGGGACCCCCCCACCATGATCTGGGACACCCTTCAGGGCAAACCAGCCGGCCCCCACCTGTGCACCAGGCCTCTATCCTCCTCCTTCCTATATAATACAAGGGTAATATGCATACGGACCCTAACAGCAGAACAACTGGGAACGACTGGTCACTATGACACACACTGACAACCAGGGAGCAGACACTCAATGCAGGAGCTGCCCCCTGGTGGTCAGTGTGCTCCCACAGGGGGAGCTCTGCTCAGCCACAAGCCAGGCTGACAGTACAACGATGGTGGCGGAGCCTCTCCCACCTCCTCAAGAGTGCTAAGAATGTCCGACTGCAGCTTAGGCCTGTTCCCCGCTGGCAAGTGGACATCCCCCGAGGGCTCCCGGGCTGCCAGAGGGATGTCTGACTGCCATCTTAGGCCCATTCCCCCTGGGAGTGGGCCTAAGCCAGCAGGTGGACATCCCCCGAGGGGTCCCAGACTTCGAGAGGGCACAGGCCAGGCTGAGGGGACCCCCCTCCCCACCAAGCGCACAAATTTTTGTGCACCGGGCCTCTAGTAAACAGTAATATTGTTTTAAACACATAAAAAGGGATAGAAAATGAGCAAGCCTGGCATGTAATGAAAAAAGCTGAAGTGGTCAAAATGAGCCCAGGGAAGGAAAATACATATAGATAAAACTTTGAGAGATTCTTGCTGGTTTCATGATTGTGTTCAGGTCATGTCCTATGTCCAACCTAGCTCTAAAATGGTTTTTATTATCCTTCTCATTCTTTAGTCAGCCACCTGGCAGTTTCCCACTTATTCCCAAACCATCCTTGAACATGAGTATGTATTAGAGAAATTGGACATATATTTGCATACTTAAGTACTCATCTTCCATTCAGGCATTGAACTCATAGATGGCATATGTGTGTGGGGAGGGGGAGGGGTGGCTATTACAGTTGAGCTCTAATGTGTTTGCAGAGTCCCACATTGGTCTGTCCCTTCTCTTTACAGTGTGTTGCATCTAAGACAAATGACTCCACTGAACAGAACCTCACAGGTAACTCTCCCTTCCTCTTCCTCTTCCTCTTCTTTCTAATTGGTTGATTCTTTCTCCTGACCCTTCCAAGTAGCTGGCCCAAGAGGGCTGAAGATGAACTCTGGTGCTCTGTGGGATGAGGTAGTAGATTGTATAGTTTTAGGGTCATACCCCATCTTGGAGATAACTATACAGTCTACTGTCTTTCCCACGGTGGTACACTTCCCCTTCGACGTGCTCTGTTCAGCTTCTCGTTTTGATTATACTGTGTAGCCTTCTGGCATGTGTAGTGAGGCCATGTGTCCTGTCCCCTTTGGTGACCTCCGTGGCTCCCAAATGCCAGTCTTCAGTGGAAATGAAAAAATAAGGGAGGTTTAATGAGTTTTTCGGGAAGCTGGAATTATCCAACTTTTAAATGAATATATTTTTAATAGAGATTATGTCCTTAGTTCTTTGGTATTGAAATACTTTTATGAAATTTTTTTTCTTAGCTAAACTAAAAGTTGGTAACCCTATGTTAGTCTCTTTTTACTTTTTGCTTTCTATGTAAATTTTATCCATCTGTGGAGTCCAAAAGTCTAGGAACATTATCTTGAGTAACCTGCCATTGGGGAAAGTAGCTTTGTGGGCTAAATGGTATTACTATTATATGCTTTCTGTTCCTCCTAATCTTAATGTCAGTAGCTATTTTGTGAGTCTGATAGGTCCATGTGGTATTATATGTCTCCCCACCCCTATTTCCTCAGAACTGCTTCCCTATACCTTCTATCTCCTTTGGCACTTGAGTTGGGAAATGATTGTACCAAAGTCTACACAGTCTTTTTAAAAGCAGTGAAAGAGGGTAGGTGTCCTGGTGCCCTTAATTTAGCAAGAGATCTTTGAAAGGGTCTGTCATCCAATAATATAACCTCTTGCCTACTACCCTTGCTAGAGGATTCTGCTCATGCCGGGGTGAGGTAGTAAGTTGTATTGTTGTGTGGGGTAGGGATTTAAGGCCCCAATAGAAGATAACTATACAACTTACTACTTTCCCTGGTGTGTGGCATATTCACACTTAGTCTTGGCACAGTTGCTTCCATTAGACAGAATTACAGATGTTCCTTGGATAATCAGGACTAGAAGAAAGGAGTGGTCGAAGGGGGCAGGTGATATTTAGAGTGGAGCAAATATAAAGTGACTTGAACTTTTCCCCCTTCTGGGGCACAGAAAGGATTTAATTTTTAAGTTCTACAAAGGGATCTCCAATTCTTGGGACTAAGATAGCGCTGTGCCTTAGCCCTTATCCTGGGTATACCAGATCAGCCACAAGCTATTCCTAGGAGTACTTGGTGGTTGGGGGGAATTCTGCATCACTGACTGGGTGGGATACTTGTCAAGCCACGTGTGCTGATTGAGTGGCTCCCCAGGTTCTTGTCTGATTGCCTTTTAACACACCTATTGTCATTCTTTCCGAGAAAGATGGGACTCCTATGCCTGACAGCTACCCAACAACCCCATCTTCAACTGATGCAGCTACATCTGAGTCCAAGGAGGCCAATGTCACTTTACAGCCTTCACAACAGCAACCAACACTCCCAGCTCCACCAGCTTTGGGAGAGATTGCTCAAGAGCTGCAATCCCCAACTGGAGAAGGTGGAAACTCTGCACAGCTATTGATGCCTGTAGAGCCAGTGGAGTTGGGGACCACAAGGCCAAGTGGAGAAGGAGAAACGACTCAGATGGAGTTATCTCCAGCTCCCACTATAAGTGAGTACAGTTTCAAGGTTTTGAGGGGGGGTAGTTCAGGGAGGAGAAAATAGATATCTTTGTAGTTTCTCTTTCCTCTCTTACTTTAGAGAAATAGTAAAAACTCAAGTAAGTCCTCAAATAGTAGAATCTTAGCTTGCACATTAGCTTTCTTAGCTAAAGTTAAGATTTCTTGTCTGTGTCATTAAGTGATCACTCTGTTCCTAGGCTATCATGCTGGGCTTATTATTTAACTTCTTTTAAAATAACCCTCCAAAGTAGATGGTGTTATCTCTGTGAATAAACTGAAACTTAGAAGTGAAATAATTAGCCCAAGGTCAGTAAGTAGTTGAGGTGAGATTAAAACTCAGATCTGTGTGACTAAAGCTTGCTCTCGATCCATAGTTCTAGGGATGGCAAGCACATAACCCCACACGTATAGCTCTCCCATCCTGGCAGACATAATTTATTTCATGGCACTGTTTCCTATTGGTGTGAAATGGGGCCTCAAAATTCTCGGCAGTGTTCCAACAGGGTAAATTGAAACCTGTTTGCCATCGCTGCTCTGTACTGTGCTGTCTGTGATGTGCTCTGGAAAAGCCTTAAGATATAGGGTGGTTTTTTTTCCTTCAAAAAACCTTGTTTGTTGAGATAAATAGAACCAATATGCATGTACATATAGTGCCTGTGGGAAAATCTGCAAGTGACAGGATCCCTGACCTGGGGTGCCTAGGAAAGATGTTTCACAGGCATGCCTGGAACCCCATAAATGTCCAACAGGTGATAGAAGGGACTAGAGCTGAGCCTATTAAAGTAGATGAAATTGAGGGGGAACACAGACTATCGTGGCGTGAAGGTAAAGAAGTGAGAGGTCTGATCTGGCTGCTTCTTAATTCCAGGCAGAGATCTAACCTCTCCATGTGACTTCCTCCTAGCCTCTCTTTCCCCAGAGAGAGCTGAAGATTCTGATGCACTGACAGCTGTCAGCAGTCAACTGGAAGGCTCTCCCATGGACACCAGCAGCCTGGCTTCCTGTACCCTAGAGGAGGCTGTGGGTGACACCTCAGCAGCTGGCAGTTCTGAGCAGCCCACAGCAGGCAGCTCTACTTCTGGGGATGCCCCACCAGTTGTGGCAGAAGTGCAAGGCAGGGGTGATAGGTCAGGGGAACCTGCCCAGTCCGGTGAGAACAGGTAAGCATTATGTGAGCAAGAGGAGGGCAGGATGTGTTGGTGGGTATTTCAAGCCACATTCCTACTTGTTAACTAATGCATATGCTGAGAAAGGGGTATTGTAGGCATATTTTATAAATAGAAAACATGATACAGAGAACAACATGAAAATGATTTCCTTTAGCTCTACCCCTGCATCCTCTGAGAGTTCTTCTATCAGAGAGTCTGCTGTGGTCATTTCTGGAGGAGATTCCCAGGGAATCTTAGAAGAGCCACTGCCTTCAACAAGCAGTGAAGAGGAAGATCCCCTTGCAGGTGAGCCACATGTGAGCTCAGGCTATCCTGGGCTTGTTTCAGCTTCTTGTAGCCATTGGCATGGAAATGCCCACCAACCAAATGGTTCTATTCAGATGGTTGGCAGGCGTATGTATTGGAGGAGAACCAGCAGTAAGGGTCTGCTGAAACTGCGTAATGGATTGAGCCCAGGCTTTAGAGTCAAACTGATCTTTGCTCAAATCCCCCTCTGCCATCTCCTGCCTTGAGGACCTGGGCCATTACGTAACTTCTCTGATCTTCTTGATACTGAGGGATTGATAATAACTACATGATAGGTTCTTGATGAAGGTTAAGTGAATTTGCATACAGAACCTGGCACAGAACAAGAGCTATTCTGAGCCCAAGGAAGGTGGGTGGGCCTTTGCATGCAGTGAGGACAAAAGGCTGGTTTCTTCCAACAAGGCCATAGGTTTCTTTCCTTCAGCTACATCTTAGGCATCAGTAGAGGGGCTTTGAGTTCCTTTACATCTTGCATCTCCCTTCAGGTATCAGTCTTCCCGAAGGTGTAGACCCCTCTTTTCTGGCTGCTCTGCCCGATGACATCCGCCGGGAAGTGCTACAAAACCAGCTTGGCATCCGTCCACCCACCCGGCCTGCCCCCTCCACAAATAGCTCAACTCCTGCAGTGGTTGCAAATCCTGGCGTGACTGAAGTGAGCCCTGAGTTCCTGGCCGCCCTACCTCCAGCCATCCAGGAGGAAGTATGTGAGCGGGAAGCTGGTGGAGCCAGGCTGCCTGGCCATGGCTATCCCCACCCCCACCTCCATTGACTATTTCTACTCAAATAGGTGCTGGCACAGCAGAGGGCTGAGCAACAGCGACGGGAACTAGCACAGAATGCCAGCTCAGACACCCCCATGGACCCTGTGACCTTCATCCAGACTTTGCCCTCAGACCTGCGCCGTAGTGTCTTGGAGGACATGGAGGACAGCGTATTGGCTGTGATGCCACCGGACATTGCAGCTGAGGCTCAAGCTCTGAGGCGAGAGCAGGAAGCCCGACAGCGGCAGCTCATGCACGAGCGGCTCTTTGGTCACAGCAGCACCTCTGCTCTCTCTGCTATTCTCCGAAGCCCGGGTATGGAGAGTAGGCAGTGGGAGGGCACTGGAATGTCAAACTTTGGCCACATAAGGATCTGTTGTTTGCCTTTGCGTTACCTGGACCTAGCTCACCACCCCTCTTCCCAATTTCAATTTCCTTTTCTTTCCTGTCAGCTTTCACCAGTCGCCTGAGTGGCAACCGTGGGGTCCAGTACACTCGCCTTGCAGTGCAGAGAGGTGGTACCTTCCAGATGGGGGGTAGCAGCAGCCATAACAGGTACTTTTGTCTCTTTTCACCTTGCTATACCACCTCTCACATCTACAACTAGTCCAACTCCCTTAATATGTAAGTAGAGAGGCTGGATGATCTCCCTAGGGTATTTCCTTAAATGAGTGAGGGAGCCAGAGCTTTGGACTCCCCCTTCATAAAGCCACACTTTTAGTTGAGTGTAGCTAGTAGTATAGACCATAATCACAAAGTAAGGCGGGCTAGCACTAGCTGTGATGGTAACAAGGAAAAGCCACTTGCCTTTGAAATTTTAGTGTCTAGGCTGTGGGAGTAGGAGTTTGTTATTAACCAGGCTGAAGTAGAGTGGAGTCCAATGGGAAGGGAGTGATCAGTTCCCACCTACACAGCAGATAACCCTCTGGTAGTCTAGAGAAGGTGGAAATAAGCATCGTCTCCTAAGACTTTAGGTACAGTCTGATTTTACCAATTGATAATATAGAATCTCTGTTCTCTTCTCAGTCATTGTGGGATGTAGGACAAGTTACAAGCCTGTTTGAGCCTCTTGTTGTTATCTCAAAAATGGGTGATTCTCTAGTCTTTGCAGGCAGCCCCTTGAGGAAATTGTTGAAGTGTTAACCCAGAAACCTTGCTCTGTTCCAGGCCTTCTGGCAGTAATGTGGACACTCTGCTCCGCCTCAGAGGACGGCTCCTTCTGGATCACGAAGCTCTGTCTTGTCTCCTGGTCCTACTCTTTGTGGATGAACCAAAACTAAATACTAGCCGTCTACACCGAGTACTGAGAAATCTCTGCTACCATGCCCAGACCCGTCACTGGGTCATACGCAGCCTGCTGTCCATCTTGCAGCGCAGCAGTGAGAGTGAGCTATGCATTGAAACACCCAAGCTCTCAAGTGAGGAAAAGGGCAAAAAGTCAAGCAAGAGCTGTGGGTCTGGCAGCCATGAAAACCGACCCCTGGACCTGCTGCACAAGATGGAGTCTAAAAGCTCCAACCAGCTTTCCTGGCTCTCAGTATCCATGGATGCAGCCCTAGGCTGCAGGACTAACATATTCCAGATCCAGCGTTCAGGTGGGCGCAAACATACTGAGAAGCACGCAAGCAGTGGCTCTACTGTCCACATCCACCCCCAGGCTGCTCCTGTTGTCTGCAGGCATGTTCTGGACACACTCATTCAATTGGCCAAGGTGAGGAGCTTGAAGGAACCCTACTTCTGGGGTTGGAAGAGGGATGGTAGCCACAGCCTAGGGGAAATATTGCTGAAGTCTGTATTGTTTCTGGGCAGTTGTCCAGTAAATAACTTTGTGGGGGGGTTTTATTTTCACTGCAATTTTTATGCATTATCTCATTCATTCGTCAAAACAACCTTCAGCGGACTGTATTATTTCCATTTTACAGACATTTTTAGTGGCTCTGTCGGGTGCTAGTAAGTGATGGAGCTGACTGGACCTAGAACTTACTTAGTATAGTCCTCTTTTTAATAAGCATTGCTGTCATTTGTTAAGGGCCCATCTTATGCCAGGAACTATGCAAACTATATGATGTCTTAATTTCACAAGGCAGTGTAAGTGACCTCCCATTTTATAAATATAGAGATTGATGCTCCAAAAGTTTACTAATCCTCTCTCCCTACAAAGCCCTTGTTTCTTTCTAGGCTGCTTTGCCATCAGTTGGATAAAACTGTATGACATCTCTCCTGTGTTACCAAAGCTGTCCAAAGGAGTGGCAAGCCTAGAAACCAGGTGTCATTCCCTGTCAGGAAGACATGTTTCCTATGTAGACCCCTGGACCAAGCTTGTTTTCCTATTCCCTGCAGGTGTTTCCCAGCCACTTCACACAGCAGCGGACCAAAGAAACAAACTGTGAGAGCGATCGGGAAAGGGGCGGTAAGCAGGCCTGCAGCCCATGCTCTTCACAGTCCTCCGGCAGTGGCATTTGCACAGACTTCTGGGACTTACTGGTGAAACTGGACAACATGAATGTCAGCCGGAAAGGCAAGAACTCCGTGAAGTCAGTGCCAGTGAGCACTGGGAATGAGGGGGAAACCTCCCCATACAGCCTGGAGGCCTCTCCACTAGGGCAGCTCATGAACATGTTGTCACACCCAGTCATCCGCCGGAGCTCTCTCTTAACAGAGAAACTCCTCAGACTCCTTTCTCTCATCTCAATTGCTCTCCCAGAAAACAAAGTGTCGGAAACACAGGCTAATTCTGGAAGCGGTGCTTCCTCCACCGCTGCAGCCACCTCAACCACGTCTACCACCACTACCACTGTCGCCTCCAACACGCCCACTCCCCCTGCTGCAACCACCCCTGTCACTTCTGCTCCAGCCCTGGTTACTGCCACGGCTATTTCTACCATTACCATAGCTGCTTCAACCACAGTGACTACCCCCACGACTGCTACCACTACTGTTTCAGGTGAGTGTGGATGTAGGCTGGGAATGGGGTGTGTATACCACCTCACCCCCCACTTCCCATCCAGTTATTCCTCCCTAAGTGAGAGTGATCGGCTTGGTTTGTGTTTGTGAGACCCAAATGTGTTCAATCTCACCACCATCAGTCCCAGTTCTCTCTCTGCTCCTCCCCTCCTCTTCTCCGCACCCCCCACTCTCACACACACAAATATATACACACACACACACTCCTGTGAGGACCAGCAGGCATTCACTGAATGTGGCTTCTCCTAGGTAAGCAACAAAAGGAGGAAAGAGAGAAGGATCCTGTCTTCAAAGAACTCCCAGCCTTTCCAGCATGGTTGAGGGTGTTAGTTCTTAGAGGAAAGAGTTCAAGAACAGGCAGAAGACAATGTGAACCAGAGTAGAATAGAATAGCCAGGCTGGTCCAGGAAGTGAAGGGAGTGAACACTACAGTAGACTAGTAAGCATGATGTGAAGAAGTAGGTTTTGAAGAGGGGGTTTTGCTAGTAGGGCAACAGTTGAGAGAAACATCTGGGATTCTTTGTCACTTTAAAAGGTACAGTCATAAGAGCACTTGGCATCTCAAATCATTTGGCTTTGGTGGGCGGATCTTCATTTTCACTATGTTTCCATTTTGAAGTCCTGGACAGTTCAGTGTGATTCCTTGTTTCTGCCGCTTTTAAGTCTTTGGCATGTGAGTCTCAGAGGCTTACAACAGTGTCCATCTATTTCCTCAAAGCTACTACTAAGTCCAGCAAATCTCCAGCAAAGGGGGGTGATATGGGCACTGGCACTGCAGACTTTAAGATGGTATCTTCGGGCCTCACTGAAAACCAACTACAGCTCTCTGTGGAGGTGAGTCCAAACTCTTCCTGTCTCCCATGGTTTGGGGAGAAAAGGTAGATAGGGGTGGATAAGGTTTTAGTTCTCAAATTGGGGCTCACTCTTTCTCCTTTCTTTTTCCCAGGTGTTAACATCCCACTCATGTTCTGAAGAAGGCCTGGAAGATGCAGCTAATGTGTTACTGCAGCTCTCTCGAGGGGACCCTGGGACTCGGGACACTGTTCTCAAGCTGCTACTGAATGGAGCCCGCCACCTGGGTTATACCCTTTGTAAACAGATAGGTAATAATGGCAGTAAAGCCTTCCCTAAACCTCTAAGCTAAATCAAAGTCCTATGCTTCTATAGCATAGCCCCCATGCTCTCTTCTGTCATATCTCTGATAGTACTGGGCTGTCATCTACTTCTGCTCAGTTCTAAAAGAGCCAGGCTGGGCTTCTCTCTACGTCCCCAGTGCCTGGCACATGGTAGGTAATCCATGCTTAAGGCAAATGAGCATGTGTAGGACTGGCAGTGCCCTTTTATTTCTCCATTAAGAGTCCTCTGGCGAGCCTGCTGAGACAGCTTTGTCAGCTCAGAGATGTGCCTGCACTGTGATCAGGCTCAGGTATCAAGAGTCAAAATAATACCCTCTGCCTTGGTGCAGTTTTGAAGGTACACTAATTCTAAGACCACTTGTACATTACCTAGTTTTAGTTTTCCTTTGAGTTTTGCCAGGAAAGAAACTAAAATCCAGGATGGTGAAGTGATTGAATCAAAGAGTCGAGCCACATTTTTCTTGCAGAATAGAGTCTCTTTGCTCTCTCCCACCTCCATGCCAATCATGGCCCTCCCTAGATATCAGCTGCCTGCTTAGTTACCTCCTTTTCATAAATGTCCCTGGAGCTAAGGTGATAAGAGAATTGATTGGACTAAGAATTGTAAGGTTCATCCGGAAGAGGCCTCTGACCTGTCTTAACTGCTACCATTTATTCAACACCCGTGACCCAGGCAATGTCCTAGGCCAGTGATGGCGAACCTATGACACGCGTGTCAGAGGTGACACGTGAACTCATTTTTTTGGTTGATTTTTCTTTGTTAAATGGCGTTTAAATATATAAAATAAATATCAAAAATATAAGTCTTTGTTTTACTATGGTTGCAAATATCAAAAAATTTCTATATGTGACACGGCACCAGAGTTAGGTTAGGGTTTTTCAAAATGCTGACACGCCGAGTTCAAAAGGTTCGCCATCACTGTCCTAGGCCCTCTACTACACAGTTACCCCTAATTCTCAAAGCAGCCTTGTGAGGTTAGGCAGTATTAGTTGTATTAAGATGGGTAACTTGCCTGAGGTCACCACAAAAACCTCAGACGTTCAAGAGGTATACAGGCCGCAAAACATAATTTTCCTCTTTGCACTGAGCTGTGCTTCGTGCAGATTCTTGAGACCAGGTAAATTGGTGGTCCCTGGGTGGGTGATTGATCCAGAGCTTGCATAACAGATGCATAAAGCAAAATTCCTGCTCACCCCAGGTTCTCTGTAGCTGAGCAAAAAGAATGCCCTGGGCAGGTTTCTTGGAAAAGTTTGGCTTTCAGCTGCTTCACTGGGAAAGTCTCTGAACACTTGCTGGCTCCTCCCACCTACCCAGGTACCCTTCTGGCTGAGCTCCGGGAATACAACCTAGAACAGCAGCGGCGAGCCCAGTGTGAGACCCTCTCCCCTGATGGCCTTCCTGAGGAGCAGCCACAGACCACAAAGCTTAAAGGCAAAATGCAGAGCAGGTGGGTGCTAGCTGCCTGTTCGGCTGTGGGACTGGAATATGGGACATGCTGAAAGGTGGCTCTTGCTGGTTTCCTGATGGTCGTTTCCCCTCCCCCCCCCCCGCCCCCGGGCAGATTTCCTTATCTGTCCGATACACATTTGGCCCTGTTCTTCCTCATGAGATTTCTTACTCCTCTGGTTGACGCCAGAAAGCCCTGCTTGCTCTGAGTGTTTATGCTTTGGTGCTGTCAGTATACGCAAGCCACCTCTACACCATCCAGGTTTGACATGGCTGAGAATGTGGTAATTGTGGCATCTCAGAAGCGACCTCTGGGTGGCCGGGAGCTCCAGCTGCCTTCTATGTCCATGTTGACATCCAAGACATCTACCCAGAAGTTCTTCTTGAGAGTACTGCAGGTCATCATCCAGCTGCGGGACGACACGCGCCGAGCTAACAAGAAAGCCAAGCAGACAGGCAGGCTAGGTATGGAATTGGAGTGTCCAGTTGAGGGGCAGGGTTGGTGGTGGAGAACCCAGAGTCCCTGGAGGGCAGGACTTAATGTCATGTCTCCTTCCTGTTTCACCTTTCCAAAGGGAAGTGATGATTCTTTCTTAACATGTTGATGGCTGCATTCTGTATCTCCCTCAAGCTGCCTGCATAGGAAATGCATTAGTGCAAGTAGGAATTAAGGGGGAGTGGAAATCTGGCAAAGAAATTGAGGGTGGATCTTTTGCCGAACAAAATTTAACTCACTGAGTGTGCCTCCTTTCTGTTTCCTTGATCACTCCTAACTAATACATTGCAGCCATGTTGCCTCAGCCATGGCTTGCCAAATCCTCTCTTTCCTCCTGTCCCACAGAACCCTCTCACCTGCTACCATCCATCTGCCTAGCACCGTGTACACTGCCCTTGTCTGTAACAGTAGCCCTTAGTGCCTAATGATGAGCACTCTGAAGCTGCCTGAGCTAAAGCTCAGACCTCAGCAAGATGCCCTGTGGCAGCCCAGGAGATGGGAGAGTTTTGGGCATTCCCTTTTTTTACATTTTATAGCTTGCCTTCTTTCTTTCTCCCAGGTTCCTCCGGGTTAGGCTCAGCTAGCAGCATCCAGGCAGCTGTTCGGCAGCTGGAGGCTGAGGCTGATGCCATTATACAAATGGTACGTGAGGGTCAGAGGGCGCGGAGACAGCAACAAGCAGCAACGGTTAGCATGATGCCTGTGGCCCCTCATTCATTTGTCTCTCCCCCATCATCAGTGGGGTTTCACTACCCTTACCTTGTATGCTTTTGCATTAAGTTTGCTATATAAATGCTCTGGACAACAGAGTTACTTTTTTGTTGTTTTCTTTACTGTTTGTTCATTGGTTTGGTTTGGTTTGGTTTGGTTTGATTTTAAAGCTTGGCCATCATACCCCACTCCCAGCTATCCCGTCAACAGTGGCGCTTTTGCAAACTGCATAATGCTAAATGTCTGGGTTCTGAGGGGATGTGGGATGAAGATTTTTCAGTCTCATGGAACAACTCAGGTACATCAGAGACATCTCAGGAATCCTGCCCCTGGAAGTCCCCCAAGCTTGGTACACATCCTATGTAGCCTCTTCTGGCTACGGCTGTTCCCTCCACCCTGACCTCTGCCTCTGCTCTCCATATTCCCCTGGCACTTAGGCACTCAGGCCCTTTTAGGAGGAAACCTTCAGGTTCCTAGGTAGCCAGCTCATTGTTGGGATCCCAGCACAGAGTGGCTACAGGAAAGGCCTGGCATCGTGTATGTATGCTGTGGCACTCATTGTTTTCCTGTCCTTGCAACATGCAAGTCACCTTCCCAAGATGCAGGATAAAAGGTATCCTGGGGCCTGGTTTTCCTTTCTATAAATACTATTATACAGTATGAGTTCATTGAACATGCTGGGAACAGCCTAGAACTTGAGGGCCTTGACTCAAGCAGGAAAAGAATAGAGAGCTATTATTCTGGAGTATTTTTTTCTGCCCAGTCCTTTTCCCACATGTGATACCACTGATGTTGTCTTTTTAAATAATCCCACCCATCAAAGGTTGCACTAATTCCCCTAATATTTTACCTTTTTTAAAAATATTGTTTTAATTGATTTCAGAGAAGAAGGGAGCAGGAGAGAGAAACATCCATGATGAGAGAGAATCATTGATTGGCTGCCTCCTGCACACCCCACAATGGGGATTGAGTCCACAACCCAGGCATGTGCCCTGACTGGGAATGGAACCGTGACCACCTGTTTCATAGGTCAATGCTCAACCAGTGAGCCACGCTGGCCGGGCTTATTTTACCTTTTGTGAATAAAGAACAAACCTCCCTTCTGCCCATCCGAGTTTAATATTTATGTACACATGTAAACTGCCCCAAGAAGAAATCTTAAAAGTCTGTGTCCAAGAGGCTAGTGTATGACTAGACATAGGTCCAGAATGCTATTGAGGCAACGCAGGCAGGCATCCAGGGAGGGAGCTTGCTAGCTCAGGGTGGAGGACAGCAAAGGAGGTGGGAAGGCCATTATTTTGTCGTAGAGAGGTAGAGTTTCCTGACCAGATATAGGAAGCTTCTTTCTAAGCCTATGATATATGAGAAGTGGTAGGACCAGCCCTAGCCTGTCCCTGAAGAATGCAGAGTTGCGCCCTTTAAGTGACTTTGTCTCCCTTTTATCCAGTCGGACTCAAGCCAGTCAGAAGGTTCTGTCCGGAGGGAGGAATCACCCATGGATGTGGACCAGCCGTCTCCCAGTACCCAGGATACTCAGTCCACTGGTCAGTACTGCTTCTCGTTTCCAGCCCAGGAAAAAGAAGAGTCAGTCTTCATGGAATGTCTACTGGAGTTCCTGCTCTCGACAAAATATATGCTCAGTGTTTCCAATTCGTTCAAGCAAACACTGTTTTCTGTACATGTTAATAGGCGATTACCAACCAGGATCACTAACCGTAATCACCTCACTCTCGTCTCAGATTCACAATACATGTTGCAATTCCTGTAGTAAAGAAACTATGATAGCCCAGCTGGTGTGGCTCAGTGGTTGAGTGTCGATCCATAAACCAGGAGGTCATGATTCGATTCCCAGTCAGGGCATATGCCCAGATTGCAGGCTCGATCCCCAGTAGGGAGCGTGCAGGAGGCAGCCAATCAATGATTCTCTCGTCATTGATGTTTCTATCTCTCCCTCTCCCTTCCTCTCTGAAATCAATAAAAATATTTTTTTAAAAAGAAACTATGGTATGATATGCATGGAGATAGCATGTATTTGAATCTTGCCCCCCTATTTACTAGCTCTGGGACCTGAGGCAAACTTCTCTTTGTTTCCGTTTTATAATTAAAATAGGGATGTTCATAGTTAGGATTAAATGAGCTAATATGTGTACATAGTGTTAGAGCAGACCTGGCACACAGTGGATGCTGTTATTAACAGCATTTCCGAAGACTAATTGCACATGAATACTTTTTGGAACCTGTTTAACACATTCCTTTGGGATAGTGTTATAGGGACATCCATTTTTTTAACTATATTAGATAATTTAATAATCCACAGATACTCTGAGAATTAATTAGGCAGTAAGTAGACCAGCATTATCTGGTAGAACTTTCTGCAGTGGCTACTATTTCAGTAGCCTGCATTTGAAATGTGGCTAGTGCAACTGAGGAACCATTTTTTTTTATTGTGTTAATCTTACTTAATTTAAATTCAAATGTCATTCAGTGTAGGACTAGAGCTTGCTTCCAGATGTTGCTCCCTATCACTCTATGGCCAGTGGGCCACTCTACTTGATCTGCATGTTTGGTCTGGGAAAATCGAAATGAAGGGAAAACCTCAAAGCCCTTCTGACTCTCCTGTGTGTGCCTTGTAGGCTCGGACGGAAACTCCCAGGGGGAGAAGGAGGAGAGGCCACCTGACTTACCCCTGCTCAGTGAGCAGCTGAGCTTGGATGAGCTATGGGACATGCTGGGCGAGTGTCTAAAGGAACTGGAGGAATCTCATGACCAGCATGCGGTGCTAGGTGAGTGGTGGCCTGAGGGCACACTAACCTGCTCTGGGGCCCCTTTAGCCTTCTTACTTTTCTTCCTTCCAGGTCACCCCCCTTTCTCAGTGTCTCTGTAATGAGGATTCGAAGAAAAGGAGTTTTTTTTCTCTGACTTAAGTGTCAGAAAAAAATGTTTTTCTTCTCTTTCTATGACTGGTATATTTTACTTTTCAGACCAGGGGACTCTGTACAACTGGTTGGCCATTTTTCTTTGGCATCAAGGAAGCTCTGGTGTGCTCTTTGGCTTCACTTTTTTATTCTACCATTATATTTCTCCTGCAAGTTTCAATTATTCTGTATTGTACTTTTGTAACTAGATTATATATAATATAAAAGAAGAGGTTTGTATGTTGAAGTTTGTAAAAATATCACCTCCCTGTCATTGCTACCCCTAGTGCTACAGCCTGCCGTGGAGGCCTTCTTTCTGGTCCATGCCACAGAGCGGGAGAGCAAGCCTCCTGTTCGAGACACCCGCGAGAGCCAGCTGGCGCACATCAAGGATGAGCCTCCTCCCCTCTCCCCGGCTCCCTTGACCCCAGCCACTCCTTCCTCCCTTGACCCGTTCTTCTCTCGGGAGCCCTCATCTATGCACATCTCCTCAAGCCTGCCCCCCGACACGCAGAAGTTCCTTCGCTTTGCAGGTACAGGGAACTCTTAGACCCCCAAATGTAGAGGGCTCTGCTGTGTATTTTATCATTAGCTGTGTGTGTGTGTGTGTGTGTGTGTGTGTGTGTGTGTTGGTTGGAAAGTGAGGCTAGTGAGGGAGGGCCTGTCTGGTAGCACTTGTGTGTCACACTACCTTTTTTCCCTGAAACAAGAAAGAAAGACCTACTGGCTGGATGGCTGTCATCCAGTCTTCTGGGACCCATGATATGCTGATTCCTGCTGTCCTTTCTCCCTCAGAGACTCACCGCACTGTGTTAAACCAGATCCTACGGCAGTCCACTACCCACCTCGCTGACGGGCCCTTTGCTGTCCTGGTAGACTACATTCGTGTCCTCGACTTCGATGTCAAGCGCAAGTATGTGCCCTGGATGTTGGTGGGGGTGGGAACTCTCCAAGTAGTTTCTCCCCTCCCAGAAAGGAGCCAGAGTTCCTCCTGGGGCATTGTTTCCTGAGAAAGCAGTTTTCCTAAAGTCCCGTTCCATTTGTCGAGGTAATACAGGAGGTGCAGGTAGCCATAGTGCACAGGGGGTGCAGGAAGCCTCCTGAACACTCCTGTCTCCCCTGTTCTTCCTTCCTGTGCACTACTCATGCTTACTTGCTACAGTTTCTGTGGGCCCTTATTTGGTAGAGATGGGGGAAATGAGAGTTGGTAGTAAATGACCTGTCTCTCCCAACTACTGGGCATTTCCCCAGGGGAACAGGTGGGGAGCAGAAATAAGAGTAATTGAAGGATAGGGAAAGCGTCATTGTGAGTCTTCATTCTAATGAGGCAAACAGAAGTTTGCTCTGCCACCCTAATCCTGTTTTCCTTCTTTTTCTACCTCCCCAGATATTTCCGCCAAGAGCTAGAGCGTTTGGACGAAGGGCTCCGGAAAGAGGACATGGCTGTGCATGTCCGCCGTGACCATGTCTTTGAAGACTCTTATCGTGAGCTGCATCGGAAATCCCCTGAAGAAATGAAGAATCGATTGTAAGAGCCCAGAGCAGAGAACAGACAAGATGGGAGGGTGGGGGCCATTCCTCCGCCGTAGTGAAGGCTTACTCAGGCCTCAGATGTGCAGAGGAACATAGGGAGGTGCTGCCCCCACCACACACACACACACACACACACACACACACACTAGGAATTTCCATTTGGAATCCAGCTGATATCAGCACAGTGAGCTGCCTCCCCCATCTTCTTGGCCTGGTCTCATAAGACTGATCTTCTGCTGTCCCTTGGGCTGAGCTACCCAACAATTCCCAGTCAGAAGAGTCTTTGGCATTTATAAAGATAGACCTGATGGCTTTGCAGAGAGAGTTTCCCATTGTTACACTAGGAACAGGACGCCTACTGAGCAAATGGTACCTTGGGCTGGGGAAAATACTGCTCACTGGTGATTCTGAAGCCACCGAGAGGAGATTGGCAGTTTGTAATGCCAGATGTCACAGGAGCAATGTGAGGACAGACCTATTGGAGCAGTTCAGATGCTCCTAAACTAAGGAACTGGATGCCTCCTCTCCCTCGTGGCAGGGGCTTGCTATCCCTGTCATCACAAGGAAGTCAGAGAGGCTTCTAAGACAGACTGGGCCCTGCTCTTCCACTACCAACTCCTTATTGACATTGGACTTGGTGCAGCACTCTCTTCTCTGACACCACCTAACCACTCCCTACTTCCCCTAAGTGAGGTCTCATTTAGGCCTCCCTACCATTCCCATTGGTGTTTTCTGGAATATTGGTCAGCCTTTACTGGCACTTCAGGACATCTATCAATGATGCCCTTTTTTGTCCCAGTGCCCTCCTCTGGGCTCTCCTGGCACCCTGTCCTGTGACCTTACACTCCCTGGCCACTGCTCTAGTCACTCGTTCACTTGGGTCATGCTGTATAAGTGATTGGCTCTATCCTGGGCTTTCTGCACATCTTTTTCTCCTCTCTTAACGCAGGTATATAGTGTTTGAAGGAGAAGAAGGGCAGGATGCTGGAGGGCTCCTGCGGGAGTGGTATATGATCATCTCTCGGGAGATGTTTAACCCTATGTATGCCTTGTTCCGTACCTCACCTGGAGACCGGGTCACCTACACCATCAATCCATCTTCCCACTGCAACCCCAACCACCTCAGCTACTTTAAGTTTGTTGGACGCATTGTGGCCAAAGCTGTATATGACAACCGCCTCCTGGAGTGCTACTTCACTCGCTCCTTCTACAAACACATCTTGGGCAAGTCTGTCAGGTGAGGATGTGGCACAGTCCTGGGAATCGGGTCCTTTATTTGTGTCCTGCCCCTATGCTGCCTCTCCACCCCAACCCATGACCCTGTCTAATTGTGTTTTTCTAGGTATACGGATATGGAAAGCGAAGATTACCACTTCTACCAAGGCCTGGTCTATCTGCTGGAAAATGATGTCTCCACTCTAGGCTATGACCTTACCTTCAGCACTGAGGTAGGTCAGGAAATCCTGACTGCAGCACATCCCAGCTCGTCTAGGAAACCCATTTTGGATCGCCCTTGACTTGGCATTGGATAACTTCATGGTTTTAAGGAAGTATCTTGACTTCTTAAAATCCCGTGCCCCATTTCCCATCTGGTAGAGAGCAATGGGTATTTGTATGAGACATCACAAACAGAAAAACCAAAATTTGTAAAACAATCCAGACTCTTTCCTGGTTTCCCCCTTATAGAAAACAACATGTTACTCCAGAGTGTTACTCTCCATTCCCAAAGTAGTTCATTGTAGAAAAATTATACAAATGAAAACACATTTTTAAGGTTACTCTTCCACCAAATTGTTTTCTGTAAAGTTTGTGTTATGTTATGTTACATGTATTAGCCATACCCTCTTTCCCCTTTTACCTTGGCCTTTTCCTGTTAGGAAATTATGACCTCATGAGAAAAATCACTGTTTTTTATGACCTTACTTTGTCTCTCTGCCCAGGACATGGCAAAGAATTTAGGGTGTGTTCCCAGGTATCTATATAAACCCCATCCTAGACCAAGCTTGGTATATATGATTGATGTTTTGGGTGTTCTAGGTCCAAGAGTTTGGAGTCTGTGAAGTTCGTGACCTCAAACCCAATGGGGCCAACATCTTGGTAACAGAGGAGAATAAGAAGGAGTATGTACACCTGGTGTGCCAGATGAGAATGACAGGTAGGGGAAATGTCCCTTAGGCCCATTGTTGCTCAATATGGGAATTGGTCAGGTCTCACTTCATTTTACACACATCATTTCCTCTTTTCCCCTATGGCAGCCACAAGTACCTTGCACAAAAGGAATCCAAAACTTAACCAAAAATATTTCCTTTCCTCTACCCTCATAGGGGCCCAGAAATACAGTGGCAGGCAAGTCAGGCAGTCCAATCAGCATCCTAGTAGCAGCATGGGCTAGATTGGGGGGATTTCTGACCTCTAACGCTTGTGTGGGTTCAGATTCCATGTGGCTTGTTGGTTCTCTCTCCAGGAGCCATCCGCAAACAGCTGGCGGCTTTCTTAGAAGGCTTCTATGAGATCATTCCAAAGCGCCTCATTTCCATCTTCACTGAGCAGGAGTTAGAGCTGCTCATATCAGGACTGCCTACAATCGACATTGATGATTTGAAATCCAACACTGAATACCACAAATACCAATCCAACTCTATTCAGGTGAGCTGTTGCAGGCATTCCCTGCCCCTTCACCCCTAAGAAGTGCTAGTTTGACACCAGATAAAGCAGTGCTCTTAAGGGAAGGGCGCTATGGATGACCACTTACCTATGTGTAACTCTTCATTCTCTGGATCGCATTTTTAGGTGATGTTCTTGCTCATCCCGTGAATGAGCTGAAACCCATTTTACAGAAGAGACTTGCGTAGATTCCAAGTCCCATCCCCCCCTTTTTTCTAGGAGCTCTCTGTCTAACGCTGGCTTCTTGTGTCCCTTCCTGCAGATTCAGTGGTTCTGGAGAGCATTGCGTTCTTTTGACCAAGCTGACCGTGCCAAGTTCCTCCAGTTTGTCACGGGTACTTCTAAGGTACCCCTGCAAGGCTTTGCTGCCCTCGAAGGCATGAATGGAATTCAGAAGTTTCAGATTCATCGAGATGACAGGTCCACAGATCGCCTGCCTTCAGCTCACACATGGTAAGCAAAAGTGTTTGTTCTCCTTTTCAGCATTTAGATGAAGCTTGCATATATGCCAACTTTAGGCCCTTACCCAAGGTCAGGAACTCCCCTGCCCCTGGGAGCAGCTCCCATTTGGTGGGTTTTTGGAGAGGCTGATGTCTGAGATCAGAAGTTGGCCCAGACTCACAGTGGGGCTGAGGAGACAGTGCAGATAAAAACCACCACATGAGACCACAGTGTATTCCAGGGCTCAGTGTGGCTGGAGCACGGATTTCGAGTTGCAGGGAGCACAAAGCTAAAGAACTCAGCGGGGGTCAGATCACCAGCGACCCTGAATGCCTCCTTGGAGCTTGCACATTAGCCCATAGATGAGACCATGGTGTTTAAGCGACAGGGTCAGGTTTACGTTTTAGGTGCCTGATGGCCAGTAATGGGGCCAAGTTAGAGGAGGGCAGACCAGGCTAGGACAAAATTGGGAGTCCACAAGAGGTGAGAAATAGGTTCCCTCAGGGAGAGGTCAAATGGGCATCATGGGAACACAGGGATTTGGTTGTCATCTTTCATTAGGAACTGATCTTTCTTTTTTCCCTAGTTTCAATCAGCTGGACCTGCCTGCCTATGAGAGCTTTGAGAAGCTCCGCCACATGCTACTATTGGCCATCCAGGAGTGCTCTGAAGGCTTTGGGCTGGCCTAGTTAGCCCCCACAACTGTGGGGTTTTTCTACCATTGTTGGACCTGGGAAGGGGGGGGATGAAAACAAAATGAACCAGAAAGGAAATGTTGATACCAATAAATGAAATCCACCAACTCACCATGTGTGTGTCCCAGCTGCCCCAACCTTCTCCAGTGCATACCTGTTCCCTTTCTCCTGCTCATTCTTTCTTCCCTCCCCCTTTTTCTCACCTCCTCTCCCCATTCCATGCCGTCCATGATCCCCGGCCCATGTGTTTAAAGGCAGTAGCCTTTGCAGGGACCTGTTTGTCCCAACTGTTTGAACAGTGTGCTCCTCAGAGTCTGTGTTCAGAAGGATTTGCTGCATTGAGACTTGAAACCTTTGGATAGGGGAAAAATTATATATATATATATTTTTTTGTTCTGTTTGCATTTCTTAATTTGTGCTTGGAATGTGTTGATGTGCACAGCTAATGATTCAATGCGAGACAAGATTGGCGTCTGTGTTGTGGAGGTTTCAAATAAAGAGCACTCTTCATAACTCACTTTTCACAATGGAGTTTTTTTCAAACTTAAAAGATCCCTCGAGCACTTGCTAGACATCTGGAGAAAAGATCCAAATGGACGCTCCAGAAAACCATCTCTGCCGTCACCACAGTGCATCCTCCTCCTTCAAAGTTGGTTTTCCTGTAGTCAGGAGAGAGACGCAGCCACCGGGAACTGGGGGAGTCTATTTTTTAAGAATGGGACCTGCACTTGGGAGTGGTGATGGTGTTGCAGCCAAGGACAAAGCATCTTGCTCGAGAGGAACAAACCAGTAGAACTCACCATCTTCTTTGGTGAGCCTTTACAACAGTCTTAAGTCGGGCTCAATTTAGGATTTTTATTTCATCTGTTAATATTTTAGTTTATTTTTAACAAATTTCAAGTAGTTGACAAGCTCTCTAGGAAAACAGTCTTACCATCCTTTTGTTTTGGTTTTGTTGTCTGCCTGTCTGTCTGCCAGTCTGTTCACAGATCACCCAATAATCTCTTGTGGTTTTTACTCCATCCAACCCTTAAAGCCAATCTAAGGACTTTGGTTCCAGCCTCCAAAGAAAAAATAATAAAAGTTTAGTTAGAAAAATAACCCCAAGTGGTGCTTGCTTTGTGTGGTTTTTCTCATTCTCTGAGGCTCTGCATAAAGGTTTTCCCCTTGACCATGTCCCAAGTGTGGATCTAGGAAAGCAGTTGTGTGTTCTTAACCTATACCTTTGGTCCCAATGCAAATGGCTACTGGACATTCTCTCCCTTTTTTCAAAATTCAAACTTATCTGTCTGGCCCTGCTGATGACTGAGAGGATAGATGACTCAACCCTGTCGCTGCTACTGAGCTTCCAGTCAAGGGGAAGAGACTGGTCAGTTCCATGACTGATGTAGGAAGGGGGTCCTTGGTTCCCAGAGCAGAAGTACCTGATCTAGACTGGAAGATCAATGAAGACTCCATTGTCAGTGGCACTTGGGTTGAATGGTACAGCTGTGGGGGAATGAAGATTCAAGAGGGGATAGTAATCTGAATCAAGATAGCAGGAGTCCAGTTATCGGATGGGCTTAAGCAAAAGGTGGTGCCCTGAGATGAAGCTGAGAGTCCAGCAGGGCTTTAAAATAAGTAAGCAGAAATACAGTATAATTGATCCATCAACTTAAGAACTGGTTCTTTGGAAAATCAAAGTAGAATAAAGCTCTCACATTTAAATTTGAAAAGGGTGCAAGGGTTGGGAGTTGGGTGTAGAAGCTGGGCATACAGGTGAAATAACCCTGAAGGAAATAAAAGTTAATAACTCAATGGCAAACTACAAAAACTTAACGACCAAGTATGATTTGCCTTTGGGATGTGTGTATGGTGTAATAATCCCCTCAATGTGAAATGAGAAAAATCCTATCAAAAAGATACAAGACACTCGCTAACACTCAATAACTATTCCTAGTAACTTAAAGGTAAAGACGCTACCTTGATAAGGTAATCTCAGACCAAGAGCCAACATCACACCGGAAGCATGGGTTGCCAGTTATCACCATTAGCACTGTTCTGCTAGTTCTAACCATGAAGTAAAGCAGGAAACAAGTAAAACTTGACTATGCTAAACCAGCAAGAGGCTTGGTTATAATGAACAAAATACTCGTAAACATTTATTGTCCAACAAGTATAAATAAATTGTAATATCATACAGTAAAATCCTAAATAACATTAAAATGTATTGCATGTATCAACATGCATAATCCCAATGGTAAGCAAAAAGTATGAGGCATGTTTAAAAGTTACCACCAACACCCCAGCTGGTGTGCTCAGTGGTTGAGCATCAACCTATGAACCAGGATGTCACAGTTGGATTCCCCAGTAGGGGGGTGCAGGAGGCAGTCAGTCAATAACACTGATATTTCTGTTTCTGATCAATAAAAATTTTAATAGAACTTACAAACAATACTACATATTTATGTACCAAGAACATGAAAACCACATCCATATGTATGAAGAGTATAAAAACCCATGCATGAGTATAACTAGTGCATGACGTTCATGATGAGCTTGGGGGGCCATATGGGGACTCAGCTGGGAAGAGGACTTCAACTACATTGGTGATGTTTTATTAAGCTGTACTGGGTATATGACTGTTCCTTTTAATGCTATACTGTATAATACTTTAACTTTTATACGTCTGAAATAGTTCATAATAAGTTTCATAAACAACTTGTTAAATTTCACAATGCATTTGAAGGTAGGTAGCAGGGAGTCAATGACAGACAGGCCTAATTCAACATGAAGGCTAATAACTGCTTACATGATAAGATTAAATGAGTCTTTTTGTCCCCTAATAATTTCTTCCACTGATCTGTGCATTGATTACCACAGGTTATCTCCTTATTAAATTAGTCCCCGTCTCATAATTAGGGTGACCATAAAATTTATCATCCAAAGTTTGACAAATTTAAGAATAATAAATGATGCTGTTAATAATTATGCTAGGCCACAGATACATATAAACGAGATAAACTGATTTATGGCTCTATACTTAGGATGCATATCTGTCTTGGCTGGGGAAACAATTATTACCCATCATAAAGAATTTTATTGAGCACTTACCATGTACTGAAAACACTGAGAAGTCTCTGCTTTCAAGAAATTCACTGAAGGGAAGGAGGCAGATGGTAGGAAAGTGCAGGAGGAAATGGGTACACAAAGACACAATGGCGTGGCTCAGTGGTTGACCCATGAACCAGAAGGTCACAGTTTAATTCCTGGTCAGGGCACATGCCCGGGTTGTGGGCTCATTCCCAGTGTGGGACCTGCAGGAGGCAGTTGATTGATGATTCTATCTCATCGATGTTTCTCTCCCCCTCTCCCTACCTCTCTGAAGTCAAAGATATTTTTTAAACTACAAAAGACAGCATAATGGAAAAACTGATATATTTGACTACTAAAATGTTGGCAACACCATGAACAGAATTTAAAAAGCGATGACAGCCCAGCTGGTGTTGCTCAGTGGTTGAGCATTGACCTAGGAACCAAAAGGTCACAGTTCAATTCCAGTCAGGGCACATGCCAGATTGCGAGCTCAATCCCCATCATGAAGCTGACATAATGGGGAAAGCAGAGAATAAATACACCAGAGAGTAAATGACATATTTTCTTTTCTGAAAAAAAAAAATAAAGCGAAGTAAAGGGATAGAGAGCTGAGGAGGGAGCCTATTTTAGCTAGGGTGGTCTAGAAAGGCCTCTCTGAGGAGGTGACAGTTGACGTTGAAGACATGCTTGGAAGAAGTGAGGGTATAAGCCACTGGGGGATCTCAAAGAAGAGAGTTCCAGGCAGAGGGAACAGCCAGTGTAAAGGGTCCCAAACACATGACACCTAGAAGGAAGAGCAATGGAGCTCCAGGGAGTGACGAGAAGTACCATAGAAATTGAGGTCAGAGGAACAGGGGCCAGATCCCAGGACTTTAACTCTAAGGTGGGAAACCACCAAAGCTTACCACGCAGAGCCGTGATCTGAAACATCTACAGCTGCTCATAGAGAGTAGGTGGGAGGGGCCAGCGTGGAGGCCTGAGAGCCTGAGGAGGTGGCTGCTGCTGTCTTCCAGGTAGGACATGTTTACCTGCCAGAACTTCAAAAATAGTGCCTAATAGGCTTATATATGTGCGGGCCATACAAGTCACTGTTAAAGGGATAGGGACCTGGAGGCCTGAGGTGAGCCAGAGTCGAATCCTTGAAGCTTAAGGTTTTTATTTTGATGAGGCTAATGGTGATGGTGATGGTGGTGGTGATTAGGGTTTTATTGTCTGTTTTTCACCGTAAGCATGTATTTCTGCAAATAAAAATAGCCTAGTTTTAGAGGGCATGCTTTGTCCCTTTCCCCTCCTAGACGCAATCTGTAGGAACTAGAGGCATCCCATCCAGTCCTCCATGACACCCAACTTGTCCTGGTTTGCCCGGGACCTCCTCAGTTTTAGTACTGAAAGGCCCATGTCCCAGGAGATCCATCCCCCTCTGTGAGCCAAATTGCTCCTTGGGCTGGGAGAGTAGAGGGCGGGGCTTCCCCAGCCTCCAGCCAATGGCAGATCACGACCTGATGCCCAGGCCAGGTCTGTCCAGCAACCCTTCCTCTCCCTAAAAAAATCAATAAAAAAGGTCTCTCGTGTTCTGGTCTCAGCCTATCAATAACCAATGTGGCTGGACCAGCCCTTATGGTCCTTATTATGATTACAAGATGCCCTTCAGCAATAACCATGAAAAAACTTTAAAAAGATACAAGTTTATTACTTACAAGAACTGGAAATGACATAGCACATCTGGGGCCACACAGAGATGAGAGAGCAAGAGCGAGAGCACAGTTCTGGGGTTTTACTTTTATGGGGTTGAAGGTGGAGGTCTAGGGTTTTGCAGGCTCACTATTGGTGAATTTAAAACGTAAGAGTGGGAACTTAAAATGATGAGGCACCTGGCTCTTTGGTCCGGAGGCTGGCACTGTGTTCATTGGAGACAGCTGCCTTTGAAATGAATGCCTCTTCGAAATGGATGCCTCAGCAATCAAAGCTTAAGTCAGGTGCTTGCAATACAAAAAAGGTAACTGTCAGGGTATACACAGCAAAGTCTTTTGCTAAATATTTTCCCTAGGTCAGTGGTTCTCAACCTTGGCTGCACATTAGAATCACCTGGGAATCTTTAAAATCCTGATTTCTGGGCCTCATCCTCTGGAAATTCTGTTTCTTTGTTATGGGTTGGGGCCACAACAAGAGTAACAAAGAAACAGAATTTCCGGAGGATGAGGCCCAGAAATCAGGATTTTAAAAAGATTCCCAGGTGATTCTAATGTGCACCCAAGGTTGAGAACCACTGCCCTAGGTAGTTCATCTTTTTATGGTATGTTTTTAGTTTCAACTTCTGACTATGAATTGACTATATATATTTTTTTTCTTGAAAAAGAAGAATAAAGCTGGAGGTATCATACTACCTGATAACAAACTCTACTACAAGGCTATAGTAATCAAAGCAGCATGGCACTGGCATAAAACAGACACATAGATCAATGGAACAGAATAGAGGGCCCAGAAATAAACCCATGTTTGTATGGTCAATTAATATTTCACAAAGGAAGCAAGCACATACAATGGGGTAAAGACAGTCTATTTGATAAATTATGTTGGGAAAATTGGCAGATACATGCAAAAAATGAAACTAGGCCAACTTCTTATACCAAGTACAAGAATAAACTCAATGGATTAAAAACTTAAATGTAAGACCTGACCTGAAATCATAAACAAGAAAACATAGGCAGTAAAATCTCAGCAAGTTCTTGTAGCAATATTTTTTTTCTGACATATCTTCTCAGGAAGGGAAACAAAAGAAAAAATAAACAAATGGGACTATATAAAACTAAAAAGTTTTGCACAGCAAGAAAAACCATCGATAAAATGAAAAGACAACCTACTGAATGGAAGAAAATATTCGCCAATAAGACATCTGATATGGAGTTAATATCCAAAATTTATGAAGAACATAAACAACTCAACACAAGGAAACAACCCAATTAAAAAGTGGGCAGAAGACCTGAATAGACACTTCTCCAAAGAAGACATACAGATGACCAATAGACATAGGAAATCGTCAGAGAAATGCAAATTAAAACCACAATGAGCTCCCTAGCTGGTTTGCCTCAGTGGATAGAGCATCGGCCTGTGGACTGAAGGGTCCCAGGTTCAATTCTGGCTAAGGGCACATACCCAGGTTGCAGGCTCGATCCCCAGTATGGGGCGTGCAGGAGGCAGCCAATCAATGATTCTCTCTCATCATTGATGTTTCTATCTCTCCTTCTCCCTTCCTCTCTGAAATCAATGAAAATATTTTTTTTAGCCCTGACCGGTTTGGCTCAGTGGATAGAGCTTCAGCCTTCGGACTCAAGGGTCCCAGGTTCGATTCCGGTCAAGGGCATGTACCTTGGTTGCGGGCACATCCCCAGTAGGGGATGCGCAAGAGGCAGCTGATAGATGTTTCTCTCTCATCGATGTTTCAAACTCTCTATCCTTCTCCCTTCCTCTCTGTAAAAAATCAATAAAATATATTAAAAAATATTTTTTTAAAAAAGAAGTACAAATTGATAGTTACAGAATAGTCACAGAGATGTAAATTACAGCATAGGGAATATACTCAATAATCCTATAAAATAAAAGGCTAATATGCAAATAGACCAAACGGCGGAACAACCAAAGAACCAGTCACTATAACGTGTGCTGGCTACCAGGGGACGTACGCAGAACACGGTGGGCATCTGCCACATCAGGATGGTGGAGCAGGTGAGCAAGGGCACCAGACCAAGGCAGGCGCTGGTCGCTGTCATCAGGGCGAGCCTCTGGTGGTTACTGAAAATTCTTTGCTCCTATGTGCCACGGTCCTGCCCTGCGCTCTCACCTGCTGCTGGTATTGAAGCCGCCACTTGCACCCACTGCCAGGGCTGGCCTCGCTCACACCCGCAGCCGGTGCCAGAGTGGTTGCTCACACCCACTGCCAGTGCCCGGTGCCGGTCCCGATTGCTCGGCGCCATCAGCGGGTGCGAGCGGTGGCTGCCAGCCCTGATCGCCCCTGAGGGCTTCTCCACCTCCCCCTGCTTCTGAGGGGTGATTGGTGCAGCAGTCACCACTCATACCCACTGACGGTGCTGGCCCCCGCTCACACCCACTGCTGGCGATGGACCCAGTCGCTCCGCGCTGTCAGTAGGTGTTAGTGGGGCCAGCACTGTCAGTGTGTGGGAGCAGCGGCAGCAGAGCAGGGCTGCCAGCAGACAGAGGACCAGGGGCCATGGTGGGAGGGGCCAGGCAGGGGCTCGGAGGATCGGTCGAGACCTGCCCCTGTGCCTACCGCAGCCTTGCAGCCCACAGTTCCTTTCAAGGTGCATGAATTCATGCACTGGGCCCCTAGTATATAGTCAATAATATTGTAATAACTATGTATGATGCTAGGTGGGTAATTGAAATATCAGGGATGCCATTCTGTAAAGTACATGATTGTCTAACCACTTTGCATCTGAAACTAATACAGAATAATATTGAATGTAAACTGCAATTGAAAAAAAATTTTTTAAAGAAATACAATTGATTTTTTTTTATTAAACATAAATCCTGCAACCTAGCTAACCTCAGGATATTTTAGACTTTCATAGATTCCATAAGATTTTCTACATAGTCAAGCATATTTTGTGCAAGTAAAGACAGTTTTACTTCTTCCTTTCCAGTTGGTCTGCTTTTTATTTCTTTTTCTTGCTCTATTGCCCTGGCTGAACCTCCAGTAAAATGTTAAACAGAAATGGTGGGAGTAAATATCCTTGACTTTTTCTTGATCTTAGGGTGAAAACACGATTTTACCTTTAAGAATGAAATAAACTATAGTTTTTTTAAAAATATATATTTTATTGATTTTTTTACAGAGAGGAAGGGAGAGGGATAGAGAGTTAGAAACATCGATGAGAGAGAAACATCGATCAGCTGCCTCCTGCACATCTCCTACTGGGGATGTGCCTGCAACCAAGGTACATGCCCTTGACCGGAATCGAACCTGGGACCTTTCAGTCCTCAGGCCGACGCTCTATCCACTGAGCCAAACCGGTTTCGGCTATAGTTTTATGTAGGTTCCCTTTATCAGGTTGAGGAAGCCCCCAATTTTTTAATTTTCTAAGAGATTATATTTTGTTTCCTTTTCTTTAATCAGAAATGGATGTTGGATTTTTTTCAAATGCTTTACTGGCATCTGCCCCGACCTGCAGGGCACGCTTCGTGGGTACACCGTACCAAATCCTGCAAAGGAATGAGAGGATAGGAGACGCGAAGAAATGGAGGCAAGACAAAGTTCTGATCAAGCCTCAGTTTTATTTTTTACAGCGGGTGGTATTTATATTGTTTCTAGAGGAAGGGGGTGGGCAAAGGAAGTCGTTAAGGATGTAACAGACTTTGGAATGTCGCAGCTTATCAGTGGAGATGTAGCTTGCTTTGTGCTTAGGGTGAGGGTATGTTATCTTTTAACTCCAGGCTAAATCGCAAGGTTAACTTTTAACTCCAGGCCAAATCGGGAGTTGGCTTGGAGGAGCCAGAAACCTCTTGTTGTAAGCTGGAGATGTATATGTGATTTATAATGGCTCCCAACAGGCATCAATTTAGATGATCATATGGTTTTTCTTTCTTAGTTTGATAAGATGGTGAATTACAATGATTGGTTTTCAAATGTTAAACCAACCACGTATTCCTGGGATTAAACCCCATTTGGTCATAATGTATTATCCTTTTTATATATTGTATTGGATTTGATTTGCTCAAATTTTGTTAAAAACTCATCTATATATATATATATATATATATATATAAAAGGCTAATATGCTAAGTGTCCCACTGCCTGACTGATCGCTATGACACACACTGACCACCAGGGGGCAAACAACGCAGGAGCTGCCGAGCTGCCGTGAATTGGCAGCAGTGGTTCTCTGGTTATCTGGTGATGCACCCTGAAATCAGAGAGGAGGGAGCTGATTCCTTGCGGGGCCGTGTGATTCCACCTTCAGCCATGGCTTATGTTGTTGCTGGGGCACTGTCGGCCCCAAATTTGGTTTACTGCACACATGCATCTGCATTCCACACCTTGTACCACAGCAACTTTGCAGAGTGCCCTCTCACACTCCGGGACCCCTCAGGGGATGTCAGAGATCTGGTTTCAGCCCCATCCCTGCAGGCCAGGCCGAGGAAAACCACATGCTGGAGGGACACCCCGCCCCCCTCACTCTGCAGACACCAGGGAGGGACCATGGGAGGTTGGCTCCAGGGCGTGTCAGGCCCATCTCGCCCAGTCCCACCCTGCCAGCCACCTTTTAATTAATTTCCTTTCAATGTGCATGAATCTGTGCACCAGGTTCACTAGTATATCTATGTTTATGAGGGATAGTTGATCTGTAGTTTTCTTGTAATATCTTTGTCTGTTTTTATTTTTTAATATACAATTGACTCTTTTTTTATTGCTTAAAGTATTACAAAGAGTATTACATATGTTTCCTTGTGTCCCCCCCTTGACGTTTCCCCGGCCTCTCCTACCCCCCAGTGTCTTGTGTCCATTGGTTTTGCTTATATGCATGCATACAAGTCCTTTGGTTGATCTCTTACCCCCTCTCTCCCGCCCCCCAACCCTCCCTAGCCTTCCCACTGTAGTTTGACAGTCTGTTCGATGCTGCTCTGCCTCTGTATCTATTTTTGTTCATCAGTTTATAATGGTCTTTATTATCCATAAATGAGTGAGATCTTTCATTGACTGGCTTATTTCACTTAGCATAATGCTCTCCAGTTCCATCCATGCTGTTGCAAATGGTAAGAGTTCCTTCTTTTTTACAGCAGCATAGCATTCCATCGTGTAGATGTACCACAGTTTTCTAATCCATTCATCTGCTGATGGGCACTGAGGCTGTTTCCAGATCTTCGCTATGGTAAATTGTGCTGCTATGAACATAGGGATGCATATATCTTTTCTGATTGGTGTTTCTGGTTTCTTGGGATATATTCCTAGAAGTGGGATCACTGGGTCAAATGGGAGTTCCATTTTTAACTTTTTGAGGAAACTCCATACTGTCTTCCACAGTGGCTGCACCAGTCTGCATTCCCACCAGCAGTGCACGAGTGTTCCCTTTTCTCCGCATCCTCTCCAGGACTTGTCATTTGTTGATTTGTTGATGATAGTCATTCTGACAGGTGTGAGATGGTACCTCATTGTGGTTTTGATTTGCATCTCTCAGATGATTAGTGACTTTGAGCATGTTTTCATATGTCTCGGCTTTCTGAATGTCCTCTTTGAAAAGTGTCTATTTAGGTCCTTTGCCCATTTTTTGATTGGATTGTTTATCTTCCTTTTGTTAAGTTGTATGAGTTCCCTATAAATGTTGGAGATTAAACCCTTATTGGTGATAACATTGGTGAATATGTTCTCCCATGCAGTGGGCTTTCTTGTTGTTTTGTTGCTGGTTTCTGTTGCTGTGCAGAAGCTTTTTATTTTTATGTAGTCCCATTTGTTTATTTTCTCTTTAGTTTCCAATGCCCTAGGAGCTGTATCAGTGAAGAAATTGCTTCGGCATATGTCTGAGATTTTGTTGCCTTTGGATTCCTCTAGTATTTTTATGGTTTCCCGTCTTACATTTAAGTCCTTTTTCCATTTTGAGTTTATTTTTGTGTGTGGTGTAAGTTGGTGGTCTAGTTTCATTTTTTTGCATGTATCTGTCCAATTTTCCCAACACCATTTATTGAAGAGCTGTCTTGACTCCATTGTATGTTCTTGCCTCCTTTGTCAAATATTAATTAATCATATTGGTTCAGGTCGATTTCTGGGTTCTCTATTCTATTCCATTGATCTATATATCTGTTCTTGTGCCAGTACCAGGAAGTTTTGAGAACAGTGGCTTTGTAATACAGCTTGATATCTGGTATTGAGATCCCACCTACTTTGTTCTTCTTTCTCAGGATCGCTGCAGCTATTCGGGGTCTTTTTTTATTCCAGATGAATTTTTGGAGAGTTCGTTCTAGATCTGTGAAATATGCTGTTGGTAATTTAATGGGGATTGCATTGAATCTATAGATTGCTTTGGGTAGTATGGACATTTTAATGATGTTGATTCTACCAATCCATGAACATGGTATGTTCTTCCATCTGTTTATGTCTTCCTCTATCTCTTTTTTCAACATCCTATAGTTTTCTGAGTAGAGGTCTTTTACCTCTTTAGTTAAGTTTATTCCTAGGTATCTTAATTTTTTTGGTGTGATGGTAAATGGGATTGCTTTTTTAGTCTCTCTTTCTGTAAGTTCACTATTGGTGTATAGAAATGCCATAGATTTCTTGGCATTAATTTTGTATCCTGCTACATTGCCGAATTCATTTATCAAGTCTAATAGTTTTTTGATGGAGTCTTTAGGGTTTTTTATGTACAATATCATGTCATCTGCAAATAAGGACAGTTTTACTTCTTTTCCAATTTGGATGCCTTTTATTTCTTTTTCTTGTCTAATTGCAATGGCTAGTACTTCCAGTACTATGTCGAACAGGAGTGGTGAGAGTAGGCATCCCTGTCTTGTTCCTGTTCTTAAGGGAAATGGTTTTAGTTTTTGCCCATTGAGTATGATGTTGGCTGTGGGTTTGTCATATATGGCTTTTATTATGTTGAGGTATGATCCTTCTATTCCCACCTTGCTGAGAGTTTTTATCAGAAATGGGTGTTGGATTTTATCAAATGCTTTTTCTGCATCAATTGATATGGTTATGTGGTTTTTTTCTCTCAATTTGTTTATGTGATGTATCACGTTTATTGATTTGCGGATATTGTACCATCCTTGCATCCCTGGGATAAATCCTACTTGGTCATGGTGTATGATCCTTCTGATGTACTGCTGGATCCGATTTGCTAGGATTTTGTTGAGGATTTTGCCATCTATGTTCATGAGGGATATTGGCCTGTAATTCTCTTTCATTGTGTTGTCTTTACCTGGTTTTGGTATTAGGGTGATGCTGGCTTCATAGAATGAGCTTGGAAGTGTTCCTTCCTCTTGAATTTTTTGGAATAGTCTGAGGAGGATAGGTTTTAGTTCTCCCTTGAATGTTTGGTAAAACTCCCCTGTGAAGCCGTCTGGCCCTGGGCTTTTGTTTGCTGGAAGCTTTTTGATGACTGCTTCAATTTCTTCCATAGTTATTGGCCTATTAAGATTTTTAGATTCTTCCTGATTGAGTTTTGGAAGGCTGTATTTTTCTAGGAATATGTCCATTTCCTCCAGGTTGTCTATTTTGTTGGAGTAGAGTTGTTCATAGTATTTTTTTAACAATCATTTGTATTTCTGTGGAGTCTGTTGTTATTTTGCTTCTATCATTTCTGATTTTGTTTATTTGGGTCCTCTCTCTTTGCTTCTTGGTGAGCCTGGCTAGAGGTTCATCAATCTTGTTTATCCTTTCAAAGAACCAGCTCTTGGTTTCATTAATCTTATGTATTGTTTTTTTGGTCTCTATGTCATTTATTTCTGCTCTGATCTTTATTATCTCCTTCCTTCTGCTCACTCTGGGCTTTTCTTGTTGCTCTCTTTCTAATTCTTTGAGATGTAGAGTTAGATGATTTACTACCATTTTTTCTTGTTTTTTGAGATAGGGCTGTAGAGCTATAAACTTCCCTCTCAGGACTGCTTTCATTGTGTCCGATAGGTTTTGGATTGTTGTGTTTTCATTGTCATTAGTTTCCAGGATGTTTTTAATTTCTTTGATCTCATTGGTAACCCAATCAATATTTAATAACATGCTATTCAGCTTCCCAGTGTTTTGGATTGTTTTTATTGTAGTTTATTTCTAATATTATGCCATTGTGGTCTGAAAAGATGCTTGGTATGATTTCAATCTTCTTGAATTTGGGGAGACTTTGCTTGTGACCCAATATGTGGTCTATTTTTGAAAATGTACCATGTGCACTTGAGAAGAACGTATATTCTGCGGCTTTGGGGTGAAATGTTCTGAAGATGTCAATTAAGTCCATCTGATCTAGTGAGTTATTTAGGATTGCTGTTTCTTTGCTGATTTTTTGTCTAGAGGATTTATCCAGTGATGTCAGTGGTGTATTAAAGTCCCCTACTATGATTGTATTGTTGTCGATCTCTCCCTTGATATCTTCCAGGAGTTTTTTTATGTATTTGGGTGCTCCTACATTGGGTGCATATATGTTTATCAGGGTTATATCCTCGTGTTGTATCGATCCCTTTAGTATTATGAAGTGGCCTTCTTTATCTCTTGTTATGGCCTTCACTTTGAGGTCTATTTTGTCCGATATAAGTATTGCTACCCCAGCTTTGTTTTCATTTCCATTTGCCTGAAAGATATTTTTCCATCCCTTCACTTTCAGTCTGTGTGAGTCCCTTCTGAGATGGGTCTCTTGTAGACAGAAAATGTATGGGTCATGTTTTTTTTATCCATTCAGCCACTCGATGTCTTTTGATTAGAGCATTTAATCCATTTACGTTTAAAGTTATTATTGAAAGGTACTTGTTTGTAGCCATTTTTATTTTTGTGCCTGTTTTCTTTCTTAGCTTTTTCTTTCTTCTTTTTACACCAGGCCCTTTAGCATTTCTTGAATTGCTGGCTTGGTGGTGATAAACTCCCTTAGCCTTTTTTTGTCTGTGAAGCTTCTTATTTCCCCTTCAATTTTGAATGATATCCTTGCTGGATAGAGTGTTCTTGGATTCAGTCCCTTGCTTTGCATCACTTTGTAAATTTCCATCCATTCTTTTCTGGCCTGATGTGTTTCTGTTGAGAAATCGTTTGATAATATAATGGGAGATCCCTTTTATGTAACTTTCTGTCTCTCTCTTGCAGCCTTTAAGATTCTCTCTTTGTCCTGAACATTTGCCATGGTAATTATGATGTGTCTTGGTGTGGGTCTTTTTGGGTTCATCTTGCCTGGGACTCTCTGTGCTTGTGTGACTTTTTTCTTCCCCACCACAGGGAAGTTTTCTGACATTATTTCTTCAAATAGGTTTTCTAATCATTGTTCCTCTTCCTGTTGTTCTGGCACCCCTATTATTCATATGTTGCTTCGTTTCATGTTGTCCCATAGCTCCCTTAGGCTCTCCTCCTGTCTTTTAATTTTTTTCTCCAATTGCAGTTCTGTTTGGGTGTGTTTTGCTTCCCTGTCTTCTAATTCGCTAATTCAGTCCTCTGCTTCTCCTAGTCTACTGTTGAAACTTTCCATGGTATTTTTTATTGCAGCTATATCACTATTTCTTCTTGATTCTTACATAAGTTATTGATTTTTTTCATCCACTTCTTCTTGATTCTTACATTTGTTGATTTTTTCCTCCAACCGGTTTATGCACTCTAGGACCCTTGTTCTGAATTCTTTTTCTGGTATATTGCATGCCTCTGTTTCACTTAGCCGCTTTTCTGGCGATACCTCCTTTTCTTTCCTTTGGGGGTTTCTTTGTCTACCCATTTTTGGTCTCACCCACTGATCTAGATGTCAAGTCGTGCAGGGGCTGCTCCTTGGGTGGCAGTGGTTCCTCGGGCTGCAGTTGCTCAAGTGGTCGCAGTAGTGGCTGCTCCTCAGTTGGCAGCAGCTCCTCTGGCGGGTGCTGTTCGCAGCAGTGGTGTCTCCTCTGGCTGGTAGGTGAGGCTGCTTGCACAGCTGCTGTTCCTTGGACAGGGGTGGGCTGATCACGAGGCAGCTGCTCTTCAGGTGGGGATGGGCTGAGCGCGGCTGCTGCTCCTTGCACAGGGGTGGGCTGATCACGTGGCTGCTGCTCCTTGCACAGGGGTGGGCTGATCACGTGGCTGCTGCTCCTTGGATCAGGGCTGGCTGCACGCTGCTTCTGTCCCTCAGATGGGGCGGGCTGCTCGTGAGGCTGCCGCTCTTTGGACGGGGCAGGTTGCTTACAGGGCTACTGCTCCTCGTACGGGTGCAGGCTGCTCGCGCAGCTGCTGCTCCTCAGATGGGGGACGGGCTGCTTGCATGGCTGCTGCTCCTCGGGTGGGGGTGAGCTGCACATGTGGCTGTTGCTCCTCAGATGGGGGCAGGATGCTCACCCAGCTGCTGCTCGTTGGACAGGTGCAGACTGCGTGTGACTGCTGCTCCTTGGACCAGTGTGGGCTGTGCAGGGCTGCCGCTCCTCAGATGTGGTCGGTCTGTCTGTGTGGCTGCTACTCCTCGGACAGAGGCGAGCTGCTTGGGCGGCTGCTGCTCCTTGGGCCGGAGTGAGCTGCACGTGTGGCTGCTGCACCTCGTACAGGGGCTGTCTGCTCACGTGGCTGCTGCTCCTCGGATGGGGGACGGGCTGCTTGTGTGGCTGCTTCTCTTTGGGCAGGCGTGAGCTGCACGTGTGTCTGCTGCTCCTCGGATGGGGCCAGACCACTCACCCAGCTGCTGCTCGTCGGACAGGTGCAGGCTGCGTGTGTCTGCTGCTCCTCGGACCAGTGTGGACTGCGCAGGGCTGCTGCTCCTCGGACGTGGGCGGTCTGCTCGTGTGGCTGCTGCTCCTCGGACTAGGGGAGGCTGCTCGGGCGGCTACTGCTCCTTGAATGGGAGCGGGCTGCTCGCGGCGATGCTGTTTCTTGTATGGGTATGGGCTGCTCACACCGCTGCTGCTCCTCGTATGGGGGCAGGCTGCTCCTGCAGCTGCTGCTCCTTGGATGGGGGCAGGTTTCTCACACACCTACTGCTCCTCAGACAGGTGTAGGGTGTGGGCTGCGCAGCTGCTGCTCCTCGGATGGAGGCAGGCTGCGTGGGGCTGCTGCTCCTCAATCGTGGGCAGGCTGCTCGTGCGGCTGCTGCTCCTCAGACGGGGCAGGCTGCTCACGTGGTTGCTACTCCTGCTCCTTGGACAGGGGCAGGCCACGTGAGGCTTCTGCTCTTAGGCCTGGGGCAGGCTGCTCATGGGGCTGCTGCTCCTTGGACAGGAGTGGGATGCTCATGTGTCTGCTGCTTGTGTGGTTGCAGTGCCCCGGGCTAAGGCGTTGGGCCAGTCAGTGGGGAGCATGCTTCAGAACTCACAGGAGCCTGCGCCCAGGGTGGCTGGAGACTCGTTGACCGTGGGACCCCAGCCGAGGTAGCAGGTCCCTGGCAGGGGTGTCTGTAGAGTCCCAGGTGTTATCTGAGGGCACCCAGGGTTGGGGTGAGGCCTGGCTCCCCAGTTACAGCAGCTCTCCCCTTAAAAACACTAGGCTTCTGAGGATGAGCCAGCCTCCTGGAACTGCTTACATGGTAGCAGAGGCTGCCTAGTTAGGCGAGCCCATTTAGCCTGACCCCGAAGGCCCTGCGGGATCTATCTGTGCCTCACTCACATACACACACACACATCCCACATGACCACACACTCCTCTTTTGGCCCCTCACTCTCTCCCTCACTGCCGCCTTCTTCCTGCCTCTGTAGTTGGGTCTGGAGTGTTATTGACCCGTTTGTGGATGGAGTTTCCTCTCCAGGTGTCTGGTTATGAGGCTCACTCTCTAGCACCTGGCCAGACAGGATAAAATTCACCTCGACAAGACACAACACAAAGGGACCAAAGCACAAATGTACTCACGACAATAATAACCCTACTATAAGTGACCACCTGAGAAAAGAAAATTAGGGGCGAGAAATGAGAGCATAAATGATATAGAAGAGAGTGAAAAAGATAGGAGAGAAAAGAAGAAAAGGAGACTATATATATATATATATATATATATATATATATATATATGGAAAACACCACAGAACCAATACATAAACAAACAAAACAAACAAATAATAATAATAATAATAATTTTAAAAATAAAAAAATACAAACACCAAACCCCCAAAGAGGGTGGGGGCAGAATCTGTAGATGCTGAGCTTATATATAGAAGATAAGGTTTAAAGTTGGATGAATATGGGGAGGATCTCAGTTCAGTATAGAGGAAGTAGAAAGGGGATGGGTGGATAAGAGGAAAGAGGAGAAATAATAATAGTAATAAATTTACAAAAAATTTGATTTCAAAAATGGTATAAAAATAGCAAATAAAAATAAAATAAAATAGAGTGATGAAAAAATAATGTGAAAAGAAATAGAAAATAAAGCAACAAACAAAAACAGGAAAACAAAGAAAAAAGAGAAAAAAAAGAGATAACAAAGTAATAAAAAACAATAAAAATAAATAAAAATGAAAAAGTGAAGTGTTCCTTTGGCTGGCTTGAGATCCCAGTCTTCTGTACTGTAGTGTTTCTCAGGATCCCTCTTTGTCTGTTTTTAAAATAGACTTTTTTGTTAAGGCAGTTTTAGGTTCATAACAAAATTGAGCAGAAGGTACAGCGATTTCCCTTATGCTTCCTGCCTCCACATGCATAGCCTCCTCCATCTTCAACATCCTGTACCAGAGTGGTACATTTGTTACAATTGATGAACCTACATTGAGACATTATGATCACTCAAGTCCATAATCTACATTAGAGTTCACTCTATGAGTAGTCAATTCTATAGATTTGGAGAAATGTATAAGACATGCATCTACTACAGTATTACACAGAATAGTTTCACTGCCCTAAAAATCCTCTGTGCTCTGCCTATAAACTTAAGTTTGCTTTTAAGTTTGCTGTGCCCTAGCCCCTAGAAACCACTGATCTTTTTACTGTCTCCATCGTTTTGCCTTTTTGAGAATGTCATAGAGTTGGAACAATACAGTATATAACCTTTCCAGGTCAGCGCCTTTTACTTACTAGTAGTACTAGCATTTCAAGTTCCTCCATGTATTTTCATGGCTTGATGGCTCATTTCTATTTAGCACTGATTGATATTAGATTGGATGTACTACAGTTTATTTATCCATTCGCCACTGAAGGACATCTTGGTTGCTTCCAAGTTTGCACAATTATGAATAAAGCTGCTACAAATATCCATGAGCAGATTTTTGTGTGGGCATAGTTTTCAAATTTCTTTGGGTAAATACCAAGGAGCACAATTGCTGGATGGTATGTTGAGTATGTGTCATCTTCTAAGAAGCTGCCAGTCTTCCTAAGTGGTTGCACCATTTTGCATTCCCACCAGCAATGAATGAGACTACCTTTGTCACATGTCTTAGGGAGCAGTGTCAGTGTTCTAGATTGTGGCTGTTCTAATAGCTGTGTAAGGTATCTTGTTTTCATTTGCATTTCACCAGGACACAGGATGTGGAGCATCCTTTCATATGCTTATTTGCCATCTGTTTATCTTCTTTGGTGAGGTGCCTAAGATTTTTGGCTCATTTTTAATTGGGGTTTTTTCTACTATTAAGTTTTAAGTATTCTTAGTATATTTTGGATATCAGTCCTTTTCAGATATGTCTTTTGCAAATATTTTCTCCCAGTTTATGGCTGGTCTTTTCATTCTCCTGACAGTGTCTTTCACAGACCAGACTTTTTTGATTTTAATGAAATCCAGTTTATCAATTCTTTCTTTCATGGATTGTGCCTTTGGTGTTGCATCTAAAAAGTCATTGCCGCCGAAACCGGTTTGGCTCAGTGGATAGAGCATCGGCCTGCGGACTGAAGGGTCCCATGTTCGATTCCGGTCAAGGGCATGTACCTTGGTTGCGGGCACATCCCCAGTGGCAGGTGTGCAGGAGGCAGCTGATCGATGTTTCTCTCTCATCGATGTTTCTAACTCTCTATCCCTCTCCCTTCCTCTCTGTAAAAAATCAATAAACTATATTTAAAAAAATAAATAAATAAAAATAAAAAGTCATTGCCAGTCAGCCGGTGTGGCTCAGTGGATTGAATGTCATCCCATACACCAAGAGGTCGCTGGTTTCGTTCCTGGTCAGGGCACATGCCCAGGTTGTGGTCTTGACCCCAGTAGGGGGTGTGCAGGAGGCAGCAATCAATGTGATGTCTCTCTTTCATTGATCCCTTCCTCTGTCTCTAATATTAATTTTAAAAAGCATATTTTAAATATATACACTAAAAGAGTCATTGCCAAACACAAGGTCACCTAGATTTTCTCCTTTGGTATCTTTTAAAAGTTTTATAGTTTTGCATTTTACATTTGGGACTATAATCCATTCTGAGTTAATTTTTTATTGAATTTATTGGGGTGACATTGGTTCACACAACCATACAGGTTTCAAGTGTACAACTAGACAAAACATCTAGCCCTAACTGGTTTGGCTCAGTGGATAGAGCATCAGCCTGCGGACTGAAGGGTCCCAGGTTCGATTCCGGTCAAGGGCATGTACCTTGGTTGTGGGCACATCACCAGTAGGGGGTGTGTAGGAGGCAGCTGATCAGCTGATCAATGTTTCCTCTCATTGATGTTTCTAATTCTCTATCCCTCTCCCTTCCTCTCTGTAAAAAATCAATAAAATATATATTTTTTAAAAACACACATCTACACACTGCATCACGTGCCCATCGTCCAAAGCCAAGTCTATTTCCATCCCCATTTCTCCCTTTTTCCCCCCTTCACCCAGCCCCCACCTCCCTTCCACTCTGGCTATCACCACACTGTTGTCTGTTACAAATATGTGTGTGTGTGTGTGTGTGTGTGTGTGTGTGTGTGTGTGTTTGCTTAATCTCTTTACCTTCTTTCATTCAGCCCCGCAAACCCTCTCCATTCTGATAGCTGTCAGTCTATTCCATGTATCAATGCCTCTGGTTCTATTTTGTTCATCAGTTTATTTTGTTCATTCGATTCCACATATAAGTGAGATCATGTGATATTTTTTTTTACTAAGTGAAAATCTTTATTTTTCTTTATTGATTAAGGTATTACATACATGTCCTTATCTCCCCATTGCCCCCCCCCGCTCCTACCTTCACCCCCCCTAGTGTCTGTATCTATTGGTTATGCTTATATGCATCCATACAAGTCCTTTGGTTGATCGAGATCATGTGATATTTGTCTTTGTCTGACTAGCTTATTTCGCTTAGCATAATAATCTCCAGGCCCCTCCTTGCTGTCGCAAAGGGTAAGAGCTCCTTTTTTATAGCTGCATAGTGTTCCATGGTATAGATGTACCACGGCTTTTTTATCCATTTATCTACTTATGGGCACTTGGACTGTTTCCAGATCTTGGCTATTGTAAATAATGCTACTATGAACATAGGGGTGCACATATCCTTTCTAATTGGTGTTTTGGGATTCTTAGAATATATACCCAGAAGTAGGATTGCTAGGTCAAGAGACAGCTCCAGTTTAAATTTTTTAGGAATCTCCTTATGGTTTTTAATAGTGGTAGCACCAGTTTGCATTCCCATCAGCAGTGTGCAAGAGTTCTAATTTCTCCATATCCTTGCAACACTTTTCTTTTGTTGTTTTGATAATAGACACCTGATAGGTGTCAGCACCTGCCAAAAAGACTGTCTTTATTCCATTTTATTACTTTTGTACCTTTGTCAAAATAAGTTGAATATATTTATATGGGTCTACTTTGGGGCTCTCTCTTTTCTGTTCCATTAATCTAGTTGACTATTCTTTTGTCAACACTGTCTTAATTACTGTAGCTTTATAGTAAGTCTTGAAGTTGGGTAGCATCAGTCCTCCAACTCTGTTCTCCTTCAACATTGTGTTGGCTATTCTGGATCTTCTGCTTCTCCATTATACATTTCAGAATCAGTTTGTTGGTAGCCACAAAATAACCTCTTGGGATTTCTTTGTCTGGTTTTGATATCAGGATCTGGTTAATGCTGAATGCATAGAATATAATGGGATGTGTTCCCTCCTTGTCAGACAGAATTCTGAGATGGCACCCAAGGTTCGAAGCTCCTGGTGTTCACACACCTTCTTGTAGTTATTCAATGAAACATGAATCGACTTGCTGCTGTAAAGGGATTTTGCAGATGTAATTAAGGCCCAAAATCAGAAGGATAGGAAATGTGTGACACACTGTTGCTGGCTTGTAGACAGAGAGAGGCCACTTGGCAAAGAATGTGGAGATGAGATGAGATCGGCCCCAGCTGATAGCCAGCAAGTACGTGGGAACTCCTCCTACAACTGCAAGGAACTGAATTTTGTCAATAACAAGAATGAACTTAGAAGCATATTTTCCCCAGAGCCTCCAGACAACACCTAGATTTCAGCCTAGTCATTTTGTGCTGAACTTTTGACCTATAGAAACTGATATAATAAATGAATATTGATTTAGGATATTAAATTTGTAGTTTGTTATGCAGCAATACAAATTTAATACATTCCTCTTCTTTCTCCTGGAAAAGTTTGCATACAACTGCTATTATTTCTTCCATAACTGTTTGATCAAATTCACCAGTAAAGCCATCTGGACATAAGGTTTTCTTTGTGGGAAAGTTTTTAACTATGAAATAAATTTCTTTAAAGACATATGACTATTCAGATCGGTGATGTGTTTTTTGTTTTTTGTTTTTTTCTGGAGTGAACTTGGTAGCTTGTGTCTTTTAAGGAATGTGTCTAGTTTGCCTAAATTATCCAATTTATTACCATAAAGCTCTTTATGACATCCCCTTACTATTATACTAGAGGCCTGATGCACGAAGATTCGTATAAGAGTAGGCTTTCCTTCCCCCGGCTGCTGGCACCAGCTTCCCTCTGGCACCCAGGACCCGGGCTGCTTCACTCTGGCTGTGCTGCCAGGCACCCGATACCTGGGCTGCTTCTCTCCAGCCACCGCTGCCAGGCACCCGGGACTTGGGTTGTTTTGCTCCAGTCGCCGCCAGGCACCCTCCCGGGGCCCGGGCTGCTTCACTCTGGCCACCGCTGCCACCCACCCGGTTCACCACGGTTCCCCACCCAGTAGAGCGGTCATTCCGGTCATGATTTTTTGGCCTCTAGCCTTTTGCTATATAGGATTAATTTCTGTAGGTTCTGTAGTGTTGTCCTATATCTCATTCTTGATATTAGTCATTTGGGTCTTCTCTCTTTTTTCCCTTATCATTTGGCTAGTGTTTCATTAATGTTGTTGATCTTCCCAAAGAGCCCACTACTGGTTTTTAAAATTTTCTCTATAGTATTTCCTTTGTATTTTGGTGATTTCTACTCTTATCTTTATTATTTCCTTTCTTCTGCTTACTTTGGGTTTAATTTCCACTTTTTTTTAAAAAATATTTTATTGATTTTTTACAGAGAGGAAGGGAGAGGGATAGAAAGTTAGAAACATCAATCAGCTGCCTCCTGCATATCCCCCACCGGGGATGTGCCTGCAACCAAGGTACATGCCCTTGACCAGAATCGAACCTGGGACCCTTGAGTCCGCAGGCTGACGCTCTATCCACTGAGCCAAACCAGGTAGGGCTAATTTCCACTTTTTATCATAGTTTCTTAAGGTGGAAGCTGAGGTCATTGATTTGAGACAATTCTTCTTTTCAGAATCCATAGCTTTATTAATGCTAGAAACAGTACAAATTTCAAGCCAAGCTGCAGTTACTCTTTTGAAATACCAAAAAAAAAAAAAAGTCCTCTTTTTTGAATGGTTACATTGTTAATTCCATAATAGCATGTATAACAGCGGTTCTCAACCTGTGGGTCGTGACCCCTTTGGCGGTTGAACGACCCTTTCACAGGGGTCGGCTAAGACCATCTTGCATATCCGATATTTACATGACGATTCATAACAGTAGCAACATTACAGTTATGAAGTAGCAACGAAAATAATTTTATGGTTGGGTCACAACATGAGGAACTGTATTTAAAGGGCCAGAAGGTTGAGAACCACTGATGTATCATATCATTCCTGTTGCTCTTCAGGGCTGGGACTGCCTTTGCTCTCCACACATTTGCTTGTGGCATGATCAGTTCTATGTCCTTAACTTCCACGCCTGTTTCATCAGCCTCTTCTTCTTCACTCTCCTCTTGTACAGTTGGAGTATCTATGTTTTCTTAAATGTTTGAGACAGCTTCACCTTGAACTTTGAATTTCTCAGAAGTTGCTAGCTGTGCTTGCTGAGATAAAGCCTCGATCTTGGCTTCCCCAAAACCTCTGTCGGTAGCTGAAGCTGGAGGCTTGTAGACATTTGGCTTTGGAATGACAAAGAGGACATTCTTAGATGTCATAGTGATCCTAGTAACCCCTATAACCTGTCAAAGACCCAGTTTGGACATAGCCTTCTGTGCCTTCTTTTCACTTCAGTTCTGTTTTGGTTTACCGGCTGGTTCTTCATCGATTTCTGCTGCTGCTGCTAGCTGAGCTTGTATGGTTGCCTGGTGGAATCTTGTTCTTTGAGCTCTGGTACTGATTCATCACTGTCAGGTTCTGTTTCAGACCCTGTCTTCCAGCCTGGGGCTGTGGCAACTCATTCTGTGACAGAGACTTCACCCAGCATTTTATGCAGGGCAATGCAGAACCAAGATGGCAGCAGAAAGAGAGTAAGTGGTAGCCTAAATATAAGCATTTAATGTTTATAAATGTCTTTTTAAAAAAATATATTTTATTGATTTTTACAGAGAGGAAGGGAGAGGGATAGAGAGTTAGAAACATCGATGAGAGAGAAACATCGATCAGCTGCCTCCTGCACACCCCCCACCGGGGATGTGCCCGCAACCAAGGTACATGCCCTTGACCGGAATCGAACCTGGGACCCTTCAGTCCGCAGGCCGATGCTCTATCCACTGAGCCAAACCAGTCAGGGCTATAAATGCTTTTGATGCGTTCCATACATTTTGATACATTTTAATTCCATTCAAAACGCTTTTAAATTTTCCTTATGATTTCCCTTTTGACCTTTGGTGTGCTGGTTATCAATTTATTGCCTCTCAGCTTAAAGTTCATCCTTTCTGCCTGTTCTGTGATCATGGAACATATTTGAGGTATTTTTCCTTTGCCAGCTGGCATTGAAGCTTTCTCAGGAGAGAGTGCTGAAGAGATGTTGCTAGAGGAAAAGAGGTTTCCTTCCTGATTCCTGTGTGTTTGCTTGGCAGTCTCCTTCTGCATGACTTTTTCTGGCACCAGACTCTTCCGTTCCCGGGTTCTTGCAGGGCATGGCAGCCAGCAGCACCCAGTGACCAGCAGCTCTCCCCTCGCACCAGTACTCACCCCCAGGCCGCTTGGCAGCAAGCACAGGGCCTCTGGATACTGCAGCACTTGCAGCTTCCCCAGAGCCTGGCTCCTGCAGAGCACGGAAGCCAGCAGCTCTCTGTGAACAGCTTTCTCCCTCCCCCCAGCAGGCAGATTTCTGGCAAGTTCCAGAAGATAGATTTCCAACAGGTTGCATCAGTACCACACCACAATACTCTGTCATCTAGTGAGCTACAGTCATGCCTCTCCGACAAAATCTGGATCTCAGCTCCAGGGGCATTGTATTTTAGCCTGGGGATAGTGACTACATCTTAATTCTGTTATTCCTAGGATCTTTAGAGTTCTCTTTACATCTCACTAGCCAATTCCTCATCATTCTAATCCCCTGTTATAGGTAATTCCTTGTATTAACTTTCCCTGTTCAAATTACTGTGTCATTCCTCTCTTCAGACAGGACACAGACAGAATTGTTACCAGAAGTGATCCCAGGAAATAGACCTGCAGAGAGAGATGCAACTGTGGGATTGGTTCATTCACACCTCCTTCAGGCTTCAGCACAGTGCTTGCCAAAGGAAAATGGATGGCTAGTAATCCATGGCGAGCAGTGACATCACAATTAATCAATCTACGGTTGATTGTGATGAAGTGCTAACTGAAGCACATGCCTTGGACGCCTTAAATGGCTGCTGCACTTGACCATTATGGCAGTCATCATGGCTATAAGGACTGGGGTGTGGGATTGATATTTTTGAATGCATTTGAGCAGTTCAGTCACAGTCTAAGAACCAGAGAGCTTTCGTGATGCATAAGAGAGGCTGTTCTTCGTTGTAGCTGCAGGGCTAATATTGCTGAAAATCAAACACAACGTTTAATTGAGTAGGTTGTTGAATTGCAATGACAGTTGAAGTCACAGTCTTGACACTGACTGATAAAGAATGGAATCCCAACACTTAGAATGGGGACAACTGTTTGGTCCCAGATGAAACGGACAATCTTGAACTACCAAGTCACTCGGAGCCTCCCTTACTAAGTAGCTAGCCCTTTAGTATCTGAGACTAGCCTTTTGCTCCTTGAAAACCCTGTGATAAACTCACATGGTCCAGATGCCTTGAAAGGGATGCCCCTTCTCCTCAAGACCCACCACAACCACCCCCTATGGCCGATAGAGCCATAACTGAGGTCAAAGCTCAGCATGCAAATGCACACAATAACCAAGGAGGAAATAGCTCTTATCCACCCATCCCCTTTCTACTTCCTCTCTCTATATATATATTAAAGAGAGAGAGAGAGAATGAGAATAGTTCTAGGGTTCTCCTTGTATTGGGGGCTAGGGTTTCATGGGCTCACTCTTTTATTTTGTTGTTGTTAATCCTCACCCGAGGATATTTTTCCATTGATTTTTAGAGAGAGTGGACGGGAGGGGGAGAGACACAGAGAAACAATGATGTGAGAGAGACACATCAATTGGTTGCCTCCCACCCACATGCGCCCAAGGTCCGTGCCCTTGACCAAGAATCAAACCTGGGACTCTTCAGTTTATGGAGCCGATGCTCTATTCACTGAGTCAAACCAACTAGGGCATGGGCTCACTCTTTTATTGGTGAATTTAAAACATAAAAACAATAAGAGAAAACAAGCAAGTGGCCTAAATGTTCAGTTATTGAAATCAACCAGGATCTCTAAAACAGAGGAGCCGGGGGGGAGGGGGAAGGCACCTGGCTCTTTAGTCCTGAGGCTGGCACTGTGTTTATTGGAGACAGCTGCCTTTGAAATGAATGCATCTTTGAAATGGATGCCTCAGCAGTCAAAGCTTAAGTCAGGCACTTGCATTACAAAGGAGAAAAAAAACCCAACTGTCAGGGCGCACACTAAACCTGCTACTAATATAATATTGTATGTCAGTTATACCTCAAAACATGTTTTAAAAAATGAGAGTAGTTATCTGCAAAAGAGCATACAGATTTTCTCTAAACTCCTAGAAGCTGACACTATGATTGCCTCATTTGTGCTTGCCAGAATCTTCATACAGCATTCTTATATGTCACAGACACTTGGTGTATCGTTGGATCTGCTGGGTTGTAAGGTCCAAGTTCAAGAGCAGTTTGTACTGCAGTCTGAACTGCAAAGCGTGTGGGCAACTAAATGGAAACCTTTTGGGCAACTCTGTAGATGGGTTCAGAGTAGCACACTCAGATGTTGCTTCCGAAATTCAAGAAGCCTACCAAGGTGTCTTAGTCTGTTTGGGCTGCTATAACAAAATACCACAGCCCGGCTGGCATATCTCAGTGATTGGGCATTGACCTATGAACCAGGAGGTCACGGTTCAATTCCAGGTTGTGGTCTCGACCCCCAGTAAGGGACTTTCAGGAGGCAGCTGATCAATGATTCTCTCTCATCATTGATGTTTCTCTTTCTCTCTCTTCATCTCTGAAATCAATTATCTATAATAATAAAAGCATAATATGGTAATTAGACCAGACATCCTTCTGGATGAAGCCTGGGGTTGTGAAGGAAGCCCAGTGCCGGGTGCCTGCTGGTGGCTGGAGGGAAGCGTGGGTCCTGGGTGCCAAAGGGAAGCCAGTGCTGGTGGCCGGGGGAAGAAAGGCCTAGTATATATATATCCTATATAATAAAGAGGTAATATGCAAATTGACTGTCACACCCTTGCACAAGATGGCTGCCCCCATGTGGTCAAAGATGACCGCCCCCATGTGGTCATAAGATGGCCACCACAAGATGGCTGGCAGGGGAGGGCAGTTGGGGGCAACTGGGTCTGGTAATGCGCACCCAGCCAAGCCCCTGGGCACTGGGGCCAGCTTCCTCGGCCCAGCATCCTGCCCAGACTGCACCCCACCCAGGGCCCTGCTCCAGCCCAGGTGGACCAGCCCCACCTGCCCAGGGGCCTTGGTGACTGAGGAAGAGCAGCCGCTCCCAGCCCAGCCCCCTTGGACCCTGGGGACTCTGATGAGAGATGCAGGTGTAGATGGGGCTGTAGGTGCATGCAAATCGACTGACTGGTTGCTATGACGCACACTCACTAACAGGGGGCAGATGCTCAATGCAGGAGCTGCCCCCTGGTGGTCAGTGCACTCCCACAGGGGGAACACAGCTCAGCCAGAAGCCGGGCTCACAGCTGGCAAGCGCAACGGCGGTGGTGGGAGCCTCTCCCACCTCGTGGCAACAGTAAGGAGCAGCGAGCAGGCACGTGGTAAGGAGCGAGGGGTCCCGGACTACAAGAGGGTGCAGGCCAGGCTGAGGGACCCCCCATGCACAAATTTCATGCACCGGGCCTCTTGTGAGATACATAATAACCATACAGCCTGAAATTCCCATCATGAATGGGTGTCTTGTCTGACCCACATAGCCATAAAATTAGACATGCATAGCAGCAATCTATCCTATCTAATAAAGAGGGAATATGCTAATTGACCCTCACACCATCGCAAATATGGCAGCACCCACAGCCAATAAGGAGGGAATATGCTAACTGACTGCCCCGCCCTCAAAGATGGCGGCGCCCACAGCCAATAAGGAGGGAATATGCTAATTGATTGCCACACCCTCAAAGATGGCAGTGCCCAGTCCCTCAGCCCCACCGGGGTGGCAGGTGCACGGCAAGACCGCGCCCAGCTGCTCCACGCGCCTGCTTCCAGAGTCCCCCAGTCCCCTCAGCCCCCTAGGGTCAGCCCAAGGTGCAGGCAAGCCTCAAATGGCAGCTTCCCAGCCTCCCAGGGTTGCCTGAGGCTCAGGTAACCAGAGCCAGCTGAGGCTTGCGCTGCTGCTGCAGCAGCAGCTAAGAGGTGTGATGGGGCATTCCCATCCCCTGATCGTCAGGTCACCTCCCACCCCTTATGGCCCCTGGACTATGAGAGGGGGCAGGTCAGGCTAAGGGCCCCCCCCTCCACGGCAAGGATTTAATGCTCCGGGCCGTTACTTATCATAAAAAAGTG
>NW_005871217.1:435634-451467 GCF_000147115.1 Myotis lucifugus | reverse complement strand
AACCAGCATATTTTCATTGTCCACTGTGTCTAGCTTGAGAGATGGACAAGAAATATGAATATGAATATATATATATATATATATATATATATATATATATATATATGATGTGTGGCCATGGACTTGGGAGTAACAGGACTGAAATATTAGTGACAAGGAAGTCTGGGGAAGAGAGAAGTGGATAGACCTCTGAATGGACACAGACAGTGAAGATATTTGTGCCCCATGTGAATGCCACTGGAAGGCATATAGTGCCTGGGCTCAACAACTTGAACTTCCCCTTACTGAGGATGGCATGGTTCATGCTAATGCAGACTACCAAATCTGCCATCAGCAGAGACCAAAATTGAGTCCTCAACATGGCACTATTTGCTCTGGGGTCCGGCCAGCCAGCCACTGGTGACAGGTTGCTTATATCGACCTCTTTCATCATGGAGGGGAACAGAGATTCATCTTCATAGGAACAGACACATTTTCTGGATATGGTTTTCCCTTCCCTGCCTATAATGTTTGTGCCAGCACCACCATCTGTGGACTCTTCTACACAGCATTGCATCTGATCCAGAAACAGATTTCACAGCAAAGGAAGTGTAGTGATGGGTCCATGCCTATGGAATTAACTGGTCTCATCACAGGCCACATCATCTGGGTGCAGATGGCCTAATTGAAAGGTGGAATGGCTTTGCAGACTCTGTTATGATGCTAGTTGTGAAACAGCACCCTGAAAGAATGGGGTTTTGTTTTATAGGATGTAGTATATGCTTTGAATCACAGACCAATATATGGTTCTGTCTTCCCCATAGCCAGTATAAATGGGTCCTGAAATTAAGGGGTAGAAGTGGGAGTGGCTCTTCTCACTATTTCACCTAATAACCCACTCATGGAATGTTTGTTCCCCATCTTGGCAACTATGAGCTCTGCTTGTTTGGAAATCTAAGTGCCTGTTGATGGTTAATTTAAAATTATATATGAGGCCCGGTGCACTCCGGGGGCCTCCGGGGGGGGGGGGCGGTGTCCCTCATCCTGGCCTGCGCCCTCTTGCAGTCCAGGAGCCCTCAGGGGATGTCCGACTGGCAGTCGGACATCCTTAGCGCTGCTACAGAGGCCAGAGAGGCTCCTGCCACTGCAGCAGCACTCACCAGCCATGAGCCTGCTCAGGGCTTCTGGCTGAGTGGTGCTCCGCCTGTGGGAGTGCACTGACCACCAGGGGGCAGCTCCTGCATTGAGCGTCTGCCCCCTGGTGGTCAGTGTGTGTCATAGTGACAGGTCATTCCACTGTTCGATCAATTTGCATATTAGCCTTTTATTATATAGGATTTTTTATTGGTTCCAGAGAGGAAGGGAGAGGGAGAGAGAGATAGAAACATCAATGATGCCAGAGAATCATTGATCAGGTGCCTCCTGCACACCCCACACCAGGGATAGAGCCTGCAACCCGGGCATGTGCCTTGACCGGGAATCAAACTGTGACCTCCTGGTTCATAGGTCAGTGCTCAACCACTGAGCCAGGCATGATGGTTAATTTTTGTTTGTCAACTTGACTCAGCCATGGAGAGCCCAGATATTTGGTTCAACACTATTTGGAGTGTGCCTGTGAGAGTGTTTCTGGATGAAATTAACATTTGAATTGGTAGACTAAGGAAAGTAGGTGTCTCCCAAAGTGAGGGATTCATCCAATCCATTGAAGGCCTGAATAAAACAAAAAGACTAAGCAACAGAGAATTCACTCTCTCTCTGCCTGACTGTCCTTGATCTGGGACATCAGTCTTCTCCAGCCTTTGTACTTGGACTCAGACTTGGATTGGAGTTACACCATCAGGTCTCCTGGGTATCCAGCTTGCTGACTGCAGATCTTGGGACTTCTCACACTCCAAATTACGTGAACCAGTTCCTTGTAATAAATCTCTTAATATATAAATATGTCCTTTTGGTTCTGTTTCTCTGGAGAACTCTAATACAGATTTTGGTACTGGGAGTGGAGGAATAGAATGTTAAGAATGAGTTTTCTGCCTGGCCGATGTGGCTCAGTGGTTGAGCATCGACCTATGAACCAGAAGGTCAGTGGTTTGATTCCCATTCAGGGCACATGCCCAGGTTGTAGGCTCAATCCCCAGTGTGGGGCATGCAGGAGGCAGCCGATCAATGATTCTCTCTCATCATGGATGTTTCTATCTCTCTGTCTCTCTCCCCTTTTCTCTGAAATCAATATATATTAAAGTTTTTTTAAAATAATGAGTTTTGTGAACTGGTTCTGAAGTTTCTGGAATTGGTTCTCTAATCTGATTAAATTGAAAGATACTAATGACATAGACTATGGAGACACTCAAAATATCTACTGGATACATAGTCAACTAATAAGAAGCAAGGAGCTGGGTGACTGTGTGTATGATACTTTCAAATATTTTTTTTGAAAACTAAGGAATAGAATGAGATTGGCTGGTTGCTCCTACTGTCTCTGGACAAAGTGGTGCAACAGAAGATGAGCTCAGGGATTGGAATCCCCAGCTCAAGCACCATAAATGATTCAAAAGTTTCTAGGTGTGCCCTGAAGGAGAGCCTTATCTCCTGTAGCTGAAGGGCTGAGATTACTGAAAATCAAACCCAAAATCTCAGTACTACAGGCTTAATTACAAGGCAAGTTAAGCTCCCAGCCTTGCACTTACTGGGAAGGAATAGTATCCTGAAAGTTGGAGTGTGTATGTGTGGGAAGATCCTAATGAAGCTAGGGACACTGTGCCTTAAGTTCTAATAAGTCCTCTTTGCCAGTGGGTGAGGCCTCAACCAGGGAGCACAACAATGATTCCATTGAATTGGAAAGTGAGAAAATTTGGATATTTTGGGCTCCTAAGCCAGAGAAACTACAGGGGAAAAAAGAGAGAGGGGAAGTAGAGTTAATTTACTAGCTAGAGCGATTGATCTTCATTACTAAGGGGAAAACAGTTGCTGCCACGCTGTGGAGGCAAGGAAGATTATGTCTGCAACCCACAGGAGTATCTGAGATGCCTCTTAGTACTTCCGTGCCCAACAGTAAAAGTTAATGGAGAACTATAGGAACTGAAAACAGGCAGGATGATTGAGGACTCAAACTCTTCAGGAATTAAAGTTTGGGTGACTCCATCAGGTAAAGAGAGCATCTGAGGTTCTGGAGGAAGGCAGGGAAAATACAGAATGGATAGTGGAAGAAGGAAGCCAGTGATGGCAATTACAACCTTGTGACAATTACAGAAATGAGTACTATTGTAGCTTTGCTTATTTTCTTCTTGCTTGTTATATTTCTGTATTTATTTGTATATGCAAGTCATTTTCTTTTGCTGTTTCTTTCCCATTTTAATTTTATATACGAATACTTATTGGAAATTAATTTCATCTTTAGATGCTGGAATATTAGTGGGACTATGACTAAATTTGAGGAATAATTAATCTAAACAGCAATGAATATAATGACTCGAGATATAATTTGAGGAAAGAGTGAAACTTCCTCTCTTGTGAGAAGGGTAGCTATATCTTGTTAGATATATCTTGTAGAATTGTTTTGTTGTAGGAGAATTCAAATACGTGTGGAAGGGTGCATATGGAAGCTGAGTAATCAAACGGGTGGACTGTTCCACTTATTGATTTTTGTCTCTTGGCTTCAAATTCATCTTTTATGCCTGTTCTGTGAAAATGGCTCTGGTCCGCTTAAATGTTTTTCCTTTACCAGCTGGTACCGAAGGTTTGCCAGTAGAGGGCACTGGAAAGACATTGCAAGGAGGAAAATGGTTTTGCTTCCTGCTTCTGGTGGGCCCACTCAGCAGGTTGCTGCAGCATACGCAGCTTTCTCCAGCACCAGCGTCCTGAAGCATCACAGGTTCTCCAGTGCAAGGTGACCACCGGCACCCAGTGGCCAGCAGCTTCTCCCTGGAATCTCCCATCAGACAGTGAAGCACTCACAGCTTCTCCATTTTCCTGTGTTTTGCTGTGCAAGGCAGCCAGCAGCACCCAGTGGCCAGCAACTTCCCCTGACACCCTCCCTCACATATAGCTTTGTAGCAGAGTGCCTCTGATGACTCACCTTCCCATGAACAACTTTCTTTGGCACCCTAGATGGTGGATTTCTGGCAGGTTCCAGGAAGCAGATTTCCAGCCAGTTCCACCATTCAATGAGTCACGACCATAATTTCTTGAACAAGGACTGGATCTCAGCTCTGAGTCCAGGAGCAGAGGGTGGGGTGGGGGCAGAGAAGGGTCTTCCTTGGGCGCCATATTTCAGTCATGCTCATGCTTTCCTCCACCTTCTTGAACATAAAGCTGTTTTGACGTTCTTTGTCTATTGGATTGATCATCTGGGTCATTTTCTATGGATTATTTTTCCCTATGTGGGTTGTAGTCTCCTGCTTCTTTTCATACCTGATAATATTTTATTGCATGCCAGACATTGTATATTTTACCTTGTTGAGTGCTGAATTTTTTTGTACTTAAAAAATTGGGGTGCTTGGCCGATGTGGGTCAGTTGATTGAGCATCGTCCCATGCACCAGGTCAGGACACCTGCCCGGCTTATGGGCTCGATCCCCGGTAGGGGGTGGGGGAGATTGATGATTTTCTCTCATCATTGATGTTTCTATCTCTCCCTTCCTCTCTCTGAAATCAATAAAAATATATTTTTAAAAATTTGTTCTGGGACACAGTTAATCAATTTGATACTGTTGAGGCTTGCATTTAAGTTTTTTAGGGCAGGCCTGAATAACCTTTAGTCCAGGGCTAATTTGACTGATAGTCTAGAGCTAATTTGGTACTGAAGCAATACCTTTCTGTGATCCTTATTCAGTGCCTCATGTGTTAATCGATTTTCCCACTCAGGCAGATGTTGGGGATGAACTTTTCCCGCCTCTGTGTATTGTTCCTTCTGATCCTTTTCAGTGGTCTTTCCCTGGCCTCAGGCAGTTTGCTTACATATATGTGCTGATCCCTACTGCTTGAAGACTTGAAGGGAACACTTTCTCTCTCTGTGCAGCTCCATCCTCCATAGTACTCTGCCCTTTCCTGTGAACTCTAGCTGCTTTCAGAGTTCTCAGATGTCCAACCTCGCCTTGGGGTTAACAATTGCATTCATCTATGGTTTATCCTTCCTGTGTTTCTTTTGGCAAAAATAACCAGATCTACATCTCTATTCTTATTTCTTCTTTATTATCAAAAGATAGCACTTTCTTGAAAAAAATCCAATAGACTAAATGGCCAATTCACCAAACCATCAACTCACCTACAACCCAACTGATGAAAGCTAATTTGCTGAAAGATCAATGTTCTGAATTCTTGAAGATTTGGAGATAATTTTAATTTCATTCTACTACTGGGTGGTAGGTACCAAACACCGTCAACCAAGTTAATTCACTGCTGCTCTTCTATAGCCAGAGGTAGCAACATGATTGATGGAAATACAAAATGTTGGCCACGGGGAGGGGAGAATTCCTAGGCATGGGTTGACTTGGTCACTTGGCAATTGGGCACACAGGGAAGGATCCTGGGCAGTGTAATGGCCTTCTTTCCATTAGGGCTTGGGGCTGGGATGGAAATGGGGCCAAAGAGTGAAGATGAGTGGTAACAATGTTCATCTCAAAGTGGAGCTTTTCCAAGATACCAAGAGCCATGAGCTGAGGCCACCGCAAGAAGAGGCTCCAGTAAATCTTCATGACCTTGCCAATGAATTCTTTTTTTCTTTTCCTCCAAATCAATACATGGCTTTTTTGGCATCTTTATTTTTTTAAATATATTTTTATTGATTTCAGAGAGGAAGGAAGAGGGAGAGAGAGAAACATCAGTGATGAGAGAAAATCATGGATCAGCTGCCTCCTGCCCATCCCCACACTGGGGATCGAGCCCGCAACCTGGACATGTGCCCTTGACTGGAATTGAACCTGGGGCCTTTCAGTCCACAGGCCGATGTTCTATCCACTGAGCCAAACTGGCTAGGGTTCATCTTTAAAATATCACCAAAACAAAAAAAAGAAAAGAAAGAGAAAAAAACTTATGGACAGGGACAACAGTGTGGTGATTGCCAGGGGAAGGGAGTAGAGGGAGGTGGAGAAGAGTATAGGGGAGATAAATGGTGATGGACAGAAACTTGACTTGGAGTAGTGAACACACAGTACGTTGTACAAATTATGTATTGTATAATTGTGCACCTGGGACCTGTTAACCAGTGTCACCCCAATGAATTCAATAAATATAATATTGCAAATAAGTCTGAGAAATCATTTGGAATCTTGCAGTTTCTATAGCTGGACAACTTAGATCTTATTCATCAGCCTGCTGAACTGTGCCTTTTTCAGAAACATAGATACCAACCAAAATTTTTCTGGTATTCTTGCTTTTAACTGCGGTGGCTCACTGAATCAAAGCAGCTGAATTTGATACAAGTTCAATGTTGTTTTCTTCAAGAATCAACTAATATTTCTGGGCTTGAGATACTGAACAAACAACACCTGACCTCATCCGAATCCTGTGGATGTATTTTTCACCCAAGAAATTTCTGTTTCCAACAAGAGAACCATTCTCCTGAATAACGACATTTATGGGGAAGTGAGTACACAGACCTCATCTTGTAACGGAAGCTCAGTGTAAAACCCTTAATCATGTTCTGTACATGACTGCAGATAGTGAAAACGGTGGCCAGTTCCTTTCTATATCCCCACCATTTGTCAACCCAGAGCCTCTTTTTCTTTCCAAGGAGACTGAGTTCCACATTGATTTGATTGAAACCCCTCCACAGGGTGCCTCTGAGGCCCTTCACAATAACTGTGTGCCCCTTCAGAGAGATGTCAACATTTTCTGGGATGTTGACAGTTTGATTGCTGAGAAGGGTCTTTATCCTCACAGTAACTGTGGCAAAGAGTGACAGTGAATTCCTAAGTATGACATCAAAAGTACAGTCAACAAAAGAAAAAAAACAGATAAATTGGATTTCATAAAAATGTAAAACTTCTGTGCATCAAAGTGAAAAGACAACTTACAGAATAGGAGAAAGTAATTGCAAATCTTATAAGGGTCTAGTATCCAGAATATAATAGAACTCATAATTCAACAACAAAATGAAAAACAGCCCAGTTGATGTGGCTCCATGATTGAGCATCTACCTATGAACCAGGAGGTCACAGTTCGATTCCCGGTCAGGGCACATGCCCAGGTTGCGGGCTCGATTCCCAAGCAGGGACGTGCAGGAGACAGCAGATCAATGATTCTCTCTCATCGTTGATATTTCTATCTCTCTCTTGCTCTCCTTTCCTCTCTGAAATCAATAAAAATATATATTTTAAAATAAGATATTTTTAAAAATTAGATTTTTTAGTGGGTAAAGGACTTCAATAGACATTTCTCCAAAGAAGACATACAAATGTCTTGGAAGCACATGAAAAGATACTCAACATCATTTATCATTAGAGAAATGCAAATGAAAACCACAATGAGATACCATCCTCACTAGGATGGCTATAATAAAATTTTTTAAAAATAATAGTAAATGTTGGCAAGAATATGGAGAAATTGAAACCCTCATACTGCTGATGGAAATGTAAAACGATTTCAGCTGCTGTGGAAAGTTTGGCGGTTCCTCAAAAACGTAAACATAGAATTATCAACTGGCCCAGCAATTCCATTCCTAGGTAGATTCCCCCAAACAACTGAAAACTGGTACTCAACAAATTCCTGTACACGCATCACTATGTACAACAGCCAAAAGGTGGAAACAACTCATACGTCCATCACCAGATGAATGGATAAACAAAACGTGGTATATACATACAATAGAATATTTATTATTCAGTCATAAAAAAAGTATGAAGTACATAAGGCATTCTGTAATGCAGATGAATCTTGAAAGCATTATGCTATGTGAAAGAAGCCAGACAAAAAAGCTCACACATTGTATGCTTTCACAATAGGTAAATCCATAGAGACAGAACACAGATCAGTGGTTGCCAGGGGTTGAGGGATGGAGAGTGTGGGCAACTGCTTAATGGGTACAGGGTTTCCTTTTGGGGTGATGAAAACACTTTGAAACTAGATAGAGGTGGTGGTTGCACAACATTGTAAATATACTCATTGCCACTGAATTGCTCACTTTATAATAGTTAATTTTATGTTTTGTGAATTTCACCTCAATGAAAAAAAGAAGGGGAGGAGAAGAAAAGGAGAAGGAGAGAAGAATGGAAGAAGAAAATCTAATTCTCCAGTGGGGCGTGGGTAAGTAGGTTTTCCTTGAGACATTCTTTTCAGCTTTATGAGATATAATTGATATATGACATTGAGTAAGTGTAAGGTGTAGAATGTGGTGATTTTTTTTATACACATATATTGAGAAATGTTTACCACAATAAGGTTAGTTAGCATATCATCCACCTCACATAATCACCATTTTGTTGTGGTGGTGATGAGAATATTAAAGCTCTACTCCCACAGAAATTTCCTTTTGTTGTTTAATAAATGCTTTCCATTCTACTAAGTCCACATGATCTTCAAGTAAGTGCCTTTACCTAAATTTTAAAGATAAGAAAATTAGACAAAGCCTAAGTCACACAGCTGTTAGGTTTGGATCTAGTAAATTTCAAACTCCATCTGAACCTCAGACACCATACATTTTTGTACCTTCAGTGTCTAGTAGGACTCAAACATTAAATCAAGTCCTGTCATTCTTTAGCAACTACTGACCACCTATTTTAGACCCATGGCCTTAGGTTCCATATTATAAGTCCTCCAGGAGACACCAAGGGAAAACCCACCACTTCACTTTTCTCTCTCAGCACCAATTATGGAAGATGCAAATCCAAATGATCCAGTTATTAGTTTGTCCAACTGAATAAAAGGCATCCTTATAGGTCTTAACTCCTATTATTGATTGATTGATTGATTGATTGATTAAATATGTTTTTATTGATTTCAGAGAGAGAAAGGGAGAGAGAGATAGAAACATCAATGATAAGAGAGAATCATTGATCGGCTGCCTCCTGCATGCCCCCTACTCTCTCCTCAATGTTTCTATCTCTTTCTCCCTCTCCCTTCCTCTTTCTAAAATCAATAAAAATATATCTTTAAAAATCATTATCAATGAGAGAGTATATGAAAACACTAGATTATATGATAAATGAATAATAAATGATGAATGTGTGGGGAGGGTGGACACTGGGTAGACAGACAGTGATGGCGGGAAGTTTTCCACTGCACACCTTTTCATTTTTGAAGTATATGCATATTACCCACTCAAAAATTAAGTAATTCTTCAAAGTATACCTACAAAAAGACATCAATCCATAAGGACAAAAAGAATTGGAGAGGAAAATTCTGAAATGTGGATGAGTAGTAATGGATAAAGCAGACCATAGAAAACTAAATAATATACCAGCAGCTGGGAGGATGAAAGTCAGCAAACTATTGCACAGTGTAAGCCCTAACATTTGTTTTTTGTTCTCTTTTGTAATGCAAGTGCCGGCTTAAGCTTTGATTGCCTGAGACGTCCAATTCAAAGAGGCACCCACTTCCAATAAACACATTCCCAGCCACTAGACTAGATAAAAGCCAGGTGCTTCCCCCTACTTAGGCTCCTTTGTTTTAGAGATCTTGGTTGAGTTCTCTCTTTTTTTGAGAGAGAGTATAAATTTTCATTGTTTTAAGCCACCAAGTTTATGGTAATTTACTACAGCAGCTACAAGAAACTAATACTTTTATAAAATCCCAACCATGTAGAAGTTTTTAAAAATTTTAAATTCCATGGGGGATAATAGAAGAAGGTAAAGGGGGAGATAAATGGTGATGGAAGGAGACCTGACTTGGTGTGATGAACACACAATACAGAACACAGATGATGTGTTGTAGAATTATATACCTGAAATGTGTATATTTTTATTAATCACTGTAATCCCAATAGATTCAATAAAAAATGTTTTTCTGATTGAATGGAATGATTTCAATAGCTGACCATTTGGGCTACGTGTTTGTTTTCTCTTACTGCATTTTAGATTCCCACTCTTATGTTTTAAATTCACTAACAAAGAATGAGCCAGCCAAACCCTAGGCCCCTATCCTTGACCCCAATAAAAACAGAACCCCAGACGCATTCTCCCTCTCCCCCTCCTCCTCTCCCTCTGTGGCCCCAGTTGGTGCTGTGTAATTTCCGGGTCTAGTAAGTAATAAACCTGTATCTTGTCAAAGTTTCCTGATGGTTATTGCTAAAGGGCGTCTTCCAATCACAGTAAGAAACACAAGGGCCAGTCCAGACACAACACTGCTTACTGATAGGCTGAGACCAGTACAAAACATATTGAAAGTGGAATCCCCAAGATACTCAAAATTAACAGTACCAGGTATCTCTGGAAGGAAGAGTGCATCCAAAAACAAAGATGGATTGGTTAACAGTTTATTTAAAAACTCAGACCCAAGCATCTTCTTCCCACTCCATGAGTCTGGAAGGATATAAAATATATGAACAATTAATGATTGACATATACAGGACACCACAGCCAATGACAACAGAATAAACTTTTTTGAGATGCATATAGAACATTTACCAAAATTAACCATATCAATACCTATAGAGTAAGCTTAATGAACTTCAAAGGATTGAAATTCATCATCCCCTCCCCCCCCCCAAAAGAAAGAGCCCTAGCCAGTTTGGCTCAGTGGATAGAGTATCAGCTTGCAGACTGAAGAGTCCCAGGTTTGATTCCAGTCAAGGGCACATACCTGGGTTACGGATTTGGTCCCCAGTAGGGGTTGTGCAGGAGGCAGCCGATCAATGATTCACTCATTGATGTTTCTATCTCTCTCTCCCTCTCCCTTCCTCTTTGAAATCAATAATATAAAAAAAAGAAAAAACATAAAATAAAGAAAAAAGAAGAAATTCATCCTCTGATCATAGTGGAAATACATGATATCCTAAGTAACAATATAAAAACTGGAAGATCTAGAAATGCTGGGAAATTAAGTAGTATATCACTAAATAACAGAAGAGGAAGTTCTCTATGTACTGATTTTTTTAAAATAAATTTTTATTGGTTTCAGAGAGAGAGAGAGGGAGAGAGAGAAACATCAATGATGAGAGAGAATTATTGATTGGCTACTTCTTGCACGCCCCCTAATGGGGATCAAGCCCACAACCCTGGTATGTGCCCTGACCAGAATTGAACCATGACCTCCTGGTTCATAGGTCGACTCTCAACCATGAGCCACACCGGCTGGGTTCTATGTACTGATTTGTAAAGATTTCCAGGATATCTATAATAATAAAAGAGTAATATGCTAATTAGACTGGACGACCTTCCAGAAGAAGCCAGAGCTGTGAGGGAAGCCCGGGTCCCAGGTGCCAGAGGGAAGCTGGTGCTGGCAGCCGGGGGAAGGAAGGCCTACTCTTGCACATGCACCAAATGGTGGTGGGTTTGATTTCCAGTCAAGGTCACATATCTGGATTGCAGGTTTGATTCCCAGCCCTGGGTGGGGCACGTGTGGGAGGCAACCCATCCATGTGTCTCATATTGATGTTTCTCTCTCTCTCTCTCTCTCTCTCTCTCTCTCTCTCTCTCTCTCCCTCTCTCCCTTCCACTCTCTCTAAAAATTAATGGAAAAAATCTTCCCCAGTGAGGATTAACTAAAAATAAAGCAAGATACAAAACAGTGTATCGAGTATGCTACCTTTTATGTAAGAAACAGGGGAATACATACTCATATTTGCTTATATATGCATAAAGAAATTCTGGACAGATACACACTAAATTAATAAAGACTGGCACAGAAGCAAACCCAAGCTCTTTGGCTTGGAATACAAGTCTTTCTAGGATATGTTTGGAAGCCAGACTGCCTGCCACTTACTTTGATATAGGACTTTGGTCAAATTACTGTTTACTCATCTGCCACATAAGGATAATAGTATCTATCCTCACAGGGCGATGAGGATTAAATAGATTAATAAAAATGTCTGGCACATAGTTAAAATTCAATATATATCAGCCAATTTATCATCACTGTTTTCTGGCTCTAGCCTACCTTTCCCCCAGTGTCCTAACCAGCTCCCCTATAGCTATGGCTCTCAAGCCCAGGTGTATATTAGGATCATCTGGGAGATTTTTAAAAAATACTGAAAAATAGCCTGGTGGGTGTGGCTCAGTGGTTGAGTGGTGACCTAGGAACCAAGAGGTTGCAGGCTCGATTCCCAGTCGGGGGCGGGGGAGGGGGGTGCGGGCGTAGGGGGCGGGTGCAGGAGGCAGCCAATCAATGATGTTCCTCTCTCATCGATGTTTCTATCTCTCTATCCCTCTCCCTTCCTCTCTAAAAATCAATAAAAAACGTATTACAAATACTGAAATATTTACATTTCCCAGATAAATTTAAAATAAAATACTAAGGCCTGGACCCCACCCCCAGACCATATCAATCAGAATCCTTACAGGAGGAGGGGAAGTGGGACCCAGGCAGTGATATTTTCAAAATGCGCCCCAGATGGTTTTGATCATTTCTACCAGATTGCTGGTTCCTTCATTGTACCTGACACGTCAGGCTCATCCTGCCTCCACTCCTTTACTCACACTGTTCCCCCTCCTCTCCCCACCCCATCCATCCCACATCCCAGCCTGGTAAATTTCTACTCACCGACCACGCCCTAAGTTAGATGCCCTCTCCTCCATTAGGACCTCGCTGTCCTTTGCACACTCCTCCCTTTGATGATTGCTTGAGCTGACTGCAGGGGGAAGCCCCGCCCCCAGCCTCATCACCTGCTTCTCCCCCACACATATTTATTCCCTGTGCTTCTACCGCATCAAACTATTTGCCCTTCTGCAGGTGCCTTGACACCTGAACCTTTGCGCATGCTCGTCCTAACCCCCAGCTTCAAGGATGCCCTTAGGCAACTCCTACTTGTCCTGTGACTCCTGTGAAGCCCACTCTGAGGCCCTGGGCAGAGACTCCTGGGGCAGAGTTAGGTGTTGTCTGCCCTCTGTTCCCTGTGCTTTGAACTTATCTCTAGCATTCAGCACATTGTGTTTATTGTTGTATAATGTGTCTGGGTTGCCCTCAGTGTAAGCTTGAGGGCAAGGATTGTGATTTTGCCATTTTCTCTTATTTTAGTGCAGCACAGAGCCTGCATAAAGGAAGTACTTAGAGAGAATGTTTACTGAATTCTATTACCCTGTGGTGGTTACTGGCAGTCGTGGTGAAAATTGCTACTCTCCCCTTCAAGTAAAAGCCCCATAACTGAACACATAGTTTAAGACTAGTATGAACAGCACTGAGGAAAGCAGATTATCACCTCTCATTTTAGCCCATTTCTGTCCATAGAATCTGGGGCTAAGATCTCAGTACCTTATTTACATTGCATTATCAAGCCAGGCTTTGAGGTCTAAGATCTTATTAATGTTAACAAAACAGCCTTTGAGTACCACCCCCTCAACCAATTCACTGCCTGACAAATTGCTTTGCTTACTCAATGGTTTGCATCCAAAATCCGCTGGAAAGCTTTTCAACATCCTGCTGCCCAGGCCGCCCAGCAGGCCAATGCATTAGAATCTCTGGAGGTGGGTCCCAGGCATCAATGTTTTTTGAAGTTCCGGTTGAGAGTCGCTACTAGATTTAAAGCCATACAGCTCCCTCCTCAGACTCTGCACTTTTATTTTGTCCTCACTTGTCTACCATTCCTTCCTACCCTCAACTCCACTCCCTCCCACTTGCCTGCTCTCCAGTTGCTCACAGTTGACTTTTTTTCTTTCTTTTGTAAACTGCATTTTTAAAAATATGTTTTTATTGATTTTTAAAGAGAGAAGAAGGGAGAGAGATGGAAACATCAATGAGAGAGAAACATTCATTGGCTGCCTCCTGCACGCCCTCTATTAGGGGTGAGCCTGCAACCCAGGCCTGTGCCCTGACGGGGAATCGAACCGGTGACCTCTTGGTGCATGGGACAACACGCCAACCAGTGAGCTACACAGGCTGGGTAGCACACTAGTTGTCTTGATATGACTCACAGTACCACCCAGTTGACCACAGCCTAGGCCTCTGTCCCTTGAAGGTCTCGAGGCTCCCCTTCATTCTTCGAACCTTTGTTCCTTCTTGAGTCAAATGGGAATCATAAGATGTCTTCTGCCCCTTAAGAGGCCTATGTGAGGCCCGGCCAGTGTTGCTCAGTGGTTGAGCATCGAACTATGAACCAGGAAATCATGGTTCAATTCCCGGTCAGGGCACATGCCCAGGTTGTGGGCTTGATCCCCACTATGGGGCGTGCAGGAGGCAGCCAATCAATGATTCTCTCTCATCATTGATGTTTCTATCTCTCTCTCCTCTCCCTTACTCTCAGAAATCAATAAAAATATATTTTAAAAAAAGAGGCCTTTGTGAGTATAAGGGATATCTAGAGTTGCACTACCAACATAGGGGCCATACAGTGTTCATGCCAGTTGTGCAAAACGAGATTATATCATGTTGACAAAATACTATGAAATTGATGGATACAGTCATATAAAGTTGAAGAACAAAACATATATGGACATGGTAAACTCCAAGTTCAGGACAGTGGTAACTGGGGGAGGAAAGGGGATGGGTGCCAAGGGGTATTCAACTGTATAGCTTCTGCTTTGTTTTTTTTAATTAATTTTTTACTTATTGATTTTGAGAGCGAGAGCGAGAGAGAGAGAGAGAGAGAGAGAGAGACATTGATTTGTTGTTCCACTTATTTATGCATTCATTGGTTGATTCTTGTATGTGCCCTGATCGGGGATCCAACCTGCAACCTTGGTGTATTAGGACAACACTATAACCAACTGAGCTATCCAGCCAGGGCTCTGCTTTCTTTTTTTTTTTTAATATATTTTTATTGATTTCAGAGAGGAAGGGAGAGGGAGAGAGAGATAGAAACATCCATGATGAGAGAGAATCATTGATCGGCTGCCTCCTGCACACCCCACACTGGGGATCGAGCCTGCAACCGGGCATATGCCCTGACCGGGAATCGAACCAGTGACCTCTTGGTTCTTGGGTCGACGCTCAACTGCTAAGCCACACCCAGCTGGGCAGGGCTCTGCTTTCTTTTAAAAACTCAAATCTGACAAAAAATGTGAAGATTTTTATTAAACTGGGGGTGTTTTATAGTATTCTCTACTTTTCTGCCCACTTGAAAAGAAGATAATAACATAACTATATACAGCATAAAGCTATAATATTAAAAAAATTTTAAAGCAAAATGAATAAAAGGGATTCTTATCATCTTGCCCTAGCTTAGTTCTATTGTCCATGCTGGTATAGTGGCAGGAAATGATATATCTTGCAATTGACAGTTGCTTCAAATCCATTTCATAAAATAGAGATGCATAAGTCAATAACTCGATAAATTAAAAAAAAAAAAACTTGTCTGGCCGTCTGGTGTGCTCAGTGGATTGAGCCAGGAGGTCACAGTTTGATTACTGGTCAGGGCACATGCCCAGGTTGCAGGTTTGATCCCCAATGTGGGGCGTGCAGGAGGCAGTAGTAAGAGGCAGCCAATCGATGTGCCTCTCTCACTAGTGTTTCTATCTCTCTCTCCCTCTCCTTTCCTCTCTGAAATCAATGAAAACATATTTTAAAAAACTTTTCTGTTTCCCCTACCTGATCTTGGAGACATCACTGAGGACATTATATATATATAATTGATTTCAGAGAGGAAGGGAGAGGGAGAAATAGAAACATCAATGATGAGAGAGAATCATCAATGGGCTGCCGTATGCATGGCCCCCACTGGGGATCAAGTCCGCAACTTGGGCATGTGCCCTTGACCAGAATCGAACCCGGGACCCTTGAGTCTGCAGGCCTATGCTCTATCCACTGAGCAAAACCAGCTAGGGGTCACTGAGG
>NW_005871217.1:432106-434117 GCF_000147115.1 Myotis lucifugus | reverse complement strand
ACCAAGCCTCCTGCTTGCTCCAGCTTCATGGCTGCCAGCCGCTATCTCAGTTGGGTTAATTTGCATATAGCCGCTCTGATTGGCTGGTGGGCGTGGCTTGGGCGTAGTGGAGGTGCGGTCAATTTGCAGGTTTCTCTTTTATTAGATTAGATATTAAGAGTTCTGTTCAAGGAAACAAAAGTCACAGGCAAAAGACCCAGGAAGAGCCTGAGCCTGAAGGGGGCAAGGGGCAAGGAAAGGGGACGCAGGAGGAGAAGGAAGAGGGGATCATTCATCTGAATGAAATCACACTGAACTACCAGTGTGTAGCAGACATATCAGAGTCTCACTTGTTCAGTTTTCAGCTGCAGTTTCTCCATGAAGGGGTTGAATACGCCCACCATACCACCGCTCTGGTCCCTGTAGGAAGGAAATGTATTCATTGTTTGTTTTTGTTTTTGTTTTTAAATATATTTTTATTGACTTTTTACAGAAAGGAAGGGAGAGGGATAGAGAGTTAGAAACCTCGAAACATTGATGAGAGAGAAACACCAATTAGCTGCCTCCTGCATGCCCCCTACTGGGGATCGAGCCTGCAACCAAGGTACACCCCCTTGACCGGAATGGAACCTGGGACCTTTCAGCCCACGGCCCAGTGCTCTATCCACTGAGCCAAACCAGTCAGGGCTACATTCATTGTTCATGGTGCTCTTTTAAAAGACAGCTGCTCAGGTTTTTCAATAATCTCAACTGATCTGCTACCCTGGCAACCACTAACTCAGCGCCTGGCACATAAGCCACAGCTTGCCCGTCTAGCACCTTCATTCTATTTAAACAAAGGTGCTCTTCTGGGCAGAGGCAACCCCTCTGGCTCACAGTGCAGCTAGCTATGTTTGATAGAAAAAGGCACCCCATTCTCCTGACTCACGGAGCCCTGCACTAGGATGTATGGCACAGCTGCTTGAGGTTGACTTTTAGATCCCTGTTCTCACCGCGTCAGTGCAAGGTGTCCTACACAGTGAACACTTGCACGACCTTGTGTATGGGGAGGTCCTGCTGGGATTTGTGATTTAGCCGCTGTCTGTCTCCAAGACCTCAGACTTCTATTATCCTAACCCCGCTCTCATTCACTGCTTTCCCTGTTACCTGTTTTCCACAACACTGGCCTTCACTCCTGCCCTAGCAGAAGACAAACCCAGTCCTGCCTCCGATCTCCTCCTTGCTCTTCCCTCTGTACTCCTTTCTTTCCTAGACCTTTGTATGTTCGGGTTCTCAGTTCACCAATAGAGTCAATTCCTTCTCCAGATCTCCAGGTCTTCAATATCATCACAGTCCATGAGATGACTCAGTTCCCACCTGGAAAATCTCAGGGCTGTCAAAAGAATTTACCTTTTGGCCCTAGCCAGTTTGGCTCAGTGGATAGAGCATCGGCCTGTGGACTGAAGGGTCCCAGGTTTGATTTTGGTCAAGGGCACTTGCCCAGGTTGTGGGCTCAATCCCCAGTAGGGAGCATGCAGGAGGCAGCCGATCAATGATTCTCTCTCATCATTGATGTTTCTATCTCTCTCTCCCTCTCCCTTCCTCTCTGAAATCAATAAAAGTATATATTTTTAAAGAATTTACCTTTTGTTCTAGCTGACACCTGACATAGTTCCCTGACCTCCCTTGCTTAGTGTTTACTAAAAGGGACTTACAACTGTAAATTCTTCCCCTATCCCTTTGAGATGTAGATGTATCTCCCACAGCCCCAGGGCATCTCTCTTAGTATTGGTGAACTAAGAACCCGAACATACAAAGGTCTAGGAAGGAAAGGAGTGCAGTTCTTGAACTGCAATCAATCATCAGGAAGCCTAGGGCCTCTATCTCCCAGCCTCGGTGGGAGGATAGACTCCTCACTTCCATAACGGACAGCTCGCAGACGCAGCCGGCCTTACTGCACCTACACTGACCAACCCGTTGTCGTTTTTCACTTCCCTGACACCACTGACGCCCCTGGTTGCTCCTCTCCCTCCTTCAAATGCCCAGTCACCCC
>NW_005871217.1:429484-430264 GCF_000147115.1 Myotis lucifugus | reverse complement strand
TTTTTAGAGAGAGAGATCAATATGTTGTTCCATTTATTTATGCCTTCCTTGGTTGATTCTTACATGTGCCCCGACCAGGGATCAAACCGACAACCTTGGCATATGGGGACGACGCTCTGACCAACTGAGCTACCTGGCCAGGGCGACTGGACCTCATATGGAGTCCCTTCTAGGACATGGAGATGTGAGGACGGGATTGAGAGGGGTTTCCTCTGGGTCCAACACACCCACTCCCTTCTGTCTTCCGGTTTTCAGTTTCCCCAAAGGACCGGAAACTGTGATCCAGTTGAAAGGAGCAACCACAGCTCCCCTCTACTTCTGAGGACTCTGCGCCCGCCCACCGAAACTTCCCCTGTTCCCCGGGCGGCCCGCACTTCTCCTCCTCCTTCTGCGACCAGGCGCCTTCACTGTGACCAATCGCTGTCACACCGGCTTTGTCAACATCCCTTTACAGTCATCCCCTAAAGGGTCAGACCGGATGGCACCGCCAGCTCTACAGGGGACTCTCCGACCTCCCTGGGAACAAGAAGTGAGCCGGTCACGCATGCGCGGACAGCATTTTCACCAAGGACAGGCCAACCCAGCCCCAAGGTCCGGTGGGGGCGGAGGACGCATGCGTAGATGCCATCCGCCGTTTCCAGCTGGGAAAATGCAGTGAGTGGGTGGTGGCGCCAAGCTGAGTCTATGCAACCCCGGCAATGCGGGCAGAACCCGCGCCCCCCGCCACCCCTTTTCTGTCCCTGGGTCTGGTCTTCCCACACTCAGTCGGGTCTATAGGAC